>NC_090938.1:129139063-129445986 GCF_040938575.1 Ambystoma mexicanum
CGATGTTGAAGGCTTCTTCTTCAAAAATTTAGCAAAAAATCTGTTGGTTATAGGTGAATTTGGTTGGACGTCCTCTGATTGATTTGCAGACTTGTCATTGGCGTTTGTAGATTTTTGACGTTTAGAAGTCAAAACTTTCAACCCCATCTTAGGCTTTTGGTGCGCGCATCGTTTCCTACGCGACGGCCCTCCCTTTTTCCTGTAGTAAACGGTATTTAACGAAACGTGGGAGGGTTTTGTTTGGCTGTCCTTAGTCCTCGTTGCCCTGGGGGTTTTAGATGTTTCAAGGTCCCGGTTCCCCGAGACGGTGGGCTGCTCATCCTCTCCAAGGCCCAACCGTGGCAAGACCTCTGCGGCCAGCACAGGACTAGACTCCGGCGGAGAATGTTGCCAAATCGCGACCTGTATGAGGCTGTTTGAAACTGAACTATCCATTTTACTTTCAAGGGGATTTTTCTGAGGCTGCCGCCCTGATTGGGCGTTGCACCCCTCCACCACATAGGGGGCCAGGGGGGCTTGGGCCGGCAGAAGGGCTCGCGACTCAAGTCCATATTCCGGGGAAGCGCAAGCAGACAGTCCATCCAACACGTCCACCCCCCCCCCACCGCCCACTAATACCTCCTCACCTGGAGCGAGCGGCGATTCCTCTCCTCCGAGGGGCCGCGCTACGCTCGCATCACTCGGCGGGGGACAGCTGGCGGCAGACGGGGGCTCCATCTCATTTGGACGATTTCCGGAACCAGGAGAGACAACGACGTCCATCAAGGGGATTTCAGCACCCGGCTCGGATAGCCCGGGTTCTGTATCTGCTGTGTTTGATACAGGCAGCTCCAGCACTTTGTCTAGCTGATAACAAAGCGCCGTACTTGATTTTGAGCTGCGTAGACGTGGGCCAAGAGTCTCGTTGTTTTCCACGGAAACCAGTGAGTTTGCAACACTGTTTTTCCTACTAGCGGAACGTGCGGCTCTAGCGGCCATAAACTGCGTAGGATTCCACTCCGCAAAGCAGCAAACAGCAAACAGTCCTTGTTTTCTGCTTCTCGCCCTTGACTCACTCGGGCTTCACGCCACAAGGGTGATGCTCTTCCCCTTTTGTAGGTCACTTCCTGTGGGCGGTACGTCTGCAGGCCAGATATTTAAAGGCACACTGCCCCAGCCCTCAACACGCGCCACTCAACACAGCCTCAGTGTGGGTGCGCAGCTCTTCCAACGGGCTACGGGGCTACGGGGCTGCAAGAGTTCAGCACAACACAGCAGCACAGCAAACAGTCCTTGTTTTCTGCTTCTCGCCCTTGACTCACTCGGGCTTCATTATTGTAAGTCCTCCAGAAGGTCTTCCTGTAAGTAGTTGTTTTGCAGGAGAATGGAAGGGTAAAAAACCGTCATAATGTAGTGCATCTGTAGACATAGGGCCTCATTACAAGATTTGCGGTAAGCCAGAAATGAAGGCGGCATGGTAATACCGGTATCGACTACCGGTCCGGACCATTACGAGTCGACAAACCGGCATTACTGCCACCGCCTGAACCGTGCCACTCTGTACCGGCATGCACGCGTACACGTGGCCTTCGTGGTGGCAATACCGTGACCCCGCTAACAAGAGGACATCATAAGTCACCTGGGCATGCACCTACCGGCATCCCAAAGGCGGTAAATAGGGTCACCACGATGCCGGTATTACAAGCATCGCGGATCACCTGTAAATAGCAATCTGCTGTGTCCCAACTGCCACAGGTGCACAGGCAATGGAGTCTGTCCCAGCACAAAAAGAGCACACCCACACACCACACCCCTTCCCACACCAAAATGATCCCACTTGCTGTTGCAATCTTGGGGCTGGAAGCCATGCCGGCATTGCTACACCAGCAACAAACACAACAGGCACCACAGAGGAGACGCAGGAGGAGAAGGAGGGTAAGACAGTCCCAGCAAGTTCCACTAGTGCAGCCAGTGGTACCACGTAGGCAGCCACCAATCCCTCGCATCAGAGCCAGTCCATACAACCTAACCCCTGTGCAGATCCACACCCTGTACCGCCTAGACTGGGACACCATCACCACCATTGTGGACATGATACACGACAGTGTCAGCCTGATTGAAATCCGCACTGCCATCCCCCCTCTACTGAAGGGAGTGTATGTGCTCCACTTCCTGGCCACAGGCCCCTACCAGCACACAGTGGGGCAGGTGCATGGCATATCACAACCTTTCTTTTCACGCATGCTGAACCAAGTGCTGTATGCCCTCCTGAAGCACGCAAGCAACCACATATCCCTACCACA
The DNA here is from genome assembly GCF_040938575.1 of Ambystoma mexicanum. Lineage (NCBI taxonomy): Eukaryota > Metazoa > Chordata > Amphibia > Caudata > Ambystomatidae > Ambystoma > Ambystoma mexicanum. Next base: position 129,141,346 of record NC_090938.1, read on the forward strand.
GACTGCCCAGGAGCTCTTTGACACTAAAGTTGGCTTCCATGCACTGGCAGGCATGCCCAATTGCATCGGTGCCCTCGACTGCACCCATGTTGAAATGGTGGTCCCTCATGCCATGGAGGTGGTGTACCACAATCATAAGCTATACCACTCCATCAATGTGCAGGTGGTATGTGACTCCAGCAAGATGATCACACATTGTTGTGCCCGATTTCCCGGATTTACTAATGATGCAATGGTGCTGCGGAACTCCTCGCTACCCCGCTACATGGAGTGACATGCTGGGCAACGTGCCTTGCTGCTCGGTAAGTCGCTTGACAGGCCCAAGGCAGTGTAATGGGGGGGGAGGTGCATACTCCACCTGGGTGAGATTGGGGGGAGATACATACTCAACCTGGGTGAGATTGTGGGGGGATGCATACTCCACCTGGGTGAGATTGGGGGGATGCATACTCCACCTGGGTGAGATTGGGGGGGATGCATATTCTACATGGGTGAGATTGGGGAGGATGCATACTCCACCTGGGTGAGATTGGGGGGGATACATACTCCAGCTGAGTGAGAATGGGGGGGATGCATACTTCACCTGGCTGAGATGGGGGGATGCATACTCCACCTGGGTGAGATTGGGGGAGATGCATACTCCACCTGGGTGAGATTGGGGGGATGCATACTCCACCTGGGTGAGACTGGGGGGGTGCATACTCCACCTGGGCGATTTGGGGTGGTGACTGGACAATGCACTGTGGCCCAAAACATCCCAACCTGAACATGCCACATCAATGTCATACAAAACATCAATGCTGCACACCAATGCCAATATGCCAGACTTTCAAGCAGGCCACATCCCTCAACACGTCGACTGCACATCATCTAAGCGTACCCTCTGCAACACAATCCAGCAACATGCAGTGATTATGCGTAACGAACATGACTGCAGCAAAGCGCAACACAGGACATGGACCCATGAGTGCCCACAAATAAATCCCACCAAGGGAATACACTGATTGTCACTGGCCCTCCACCACCGTCGTGCTGCATGCCACCATACAAATACCAACCGATGAATGACAAATAATGATGAAACTTGTTCCAATGCTGCTAGTAGGAATACATACAGAGTACTGTACATCACCTATATGAGTGCAAATACAGTGGTAGGCATCCACAGTACATCTGCAACAGCATGCAAGTGAACACCCTGCATCATCTGGATAACATAATCCACACCTGCAGACCATAGCATAATACACATTGTGACAAATGAGCATGTGTGCAGACATCCAGGGACATGTGCATGTCAACACCAAATAGCTACAGGCAGAAATTGACTCACACATAACTCATTGTGCTCCCATGCAGGTGATGCTGGCTTTCCCTTGAACCTGTGGCTCTTTACTCCTGTTCGGAACCTGCAGAACAGGCACGAAGAGGACTACAATCGGGCTCATACCCATACCCGTGTTGTGATCGAGCAGACCTTTGGCATGTTGAAGGCACGGTTCCACTGCCTCAGCAGGTCTGGTGGAGTACGCCTTTATGGGCCTGAGAAGGTGGGTAAGATCACCATGGTCTGTGCCATGCTGCATAACGTGTCCTTCCGGAGAAACGTACCACTGCCACCTGACATTGACCTGCATGCACCGGATGAGGATGAAGATGATGATGGAGGAGAAGCAGCACCCCTACCAGGTCGCGATGCACAAGATGGCCGTGCTGTGCGCCAATCAGTGATTGGCGATTTCTTCTGAAACCTTGGGATGCTGATGGTTCTATGTTAGTACTACACTGGGCACTGGGATTGTGTGCATATGGACACAGGGTGTGTGGGGAGTTGGGCACTGTGCACTGTCATGAATTGAATAAGCACACACAAAATGAACAACGTCCAATCACGATATAATTTTGCACACAACGGGTGTATTGAAAATTAAACATCATTGTGGTTGAACCCTCCACCTCACACACATAATCCCCCCCTCCCCCAACACCCCAAACCCCTCCCCCAAACACCCCATACCCCTTCCTCCAAACACACCCAACACCCCATACCACCTCCCCATTAACATCCCACACATGATGTGTTATAAATGTTTTTCACCAAAATGCAGTCAGCACATGCAGGGTGGCCCTGCTAGTGGCAGCCTCTCTTTTGGGGGCTGCATATCTGTGTGGCGTGCGCTACGCCTGATCAACCGCACAGGGCTGGTTTGAGCCGAGCTGGCAGGTGTGCTGGATGAAGTGGACGTGCCTGCTTGTGTATCTGTGGTTGCCCGGACGCTGCTGCTGCAAGTGATCAGCAATCCTGCCCAGGACCTGTGTCACTGCTGCTAGACTCTCATGCATCACCATCGTGTTTTTGTTCATGGCCACAATGTGTGCAGCATTGGTCTCACGGATGTCGCAGCGGGTCAATTCTCCTTCCGCGACGTACTGCTTGACCAGCTCAATCATCTAATCCTGGCGGGCCTCCATCCTTGTCATGCGGGCTGCCATGTCGCAGGTGGCTGTGGAGGTGGACGGGGCACTTGCAGGGCGGCCCAATGCAGGGCTGTCCCCTAATGGGGACCAAAGATGTGGACTCCCCAGTACTCCGGACTGGTGTTGATGGGTGCTGACTTGGGTGCCCTGTGTGGTGTGCTGGGGGTGGGCTGGGGGCTCGGCATATGTGTGCCATCCCCATGGAGGTTGCCGTCCATGTCTGATTGGTCTTCAACGTGGCCGTCTGCCTCTGCATCGCTATGGGGGGCTGAGGCAGCTACCTCCCTGATTGTGCTGGTGGCAGCAGACTGTGTCCCATCCGCCTCTGCTTCCACCACAGTGGACAAGTCCAGTGTAGCTGTGTCATCAGGTGGTGTCTCGGATGGTGTTTGCCTCTCCTGTGGCCTGCCCTGTATTGGTGGTGCTGCTCTGTGTGGCAGTCTGGGCATTGATTTTGCCCTAGAGGTTGATGGTCTGGTGCTTTCTTGGCTGGGCCTGGATCCCTTGGCAAGTGTCGTGGCCTGTGCAGCAGCCTTCTGGCCGTCACTGTCAGCACCTGTGCCTGTGGGGGACCAAAAGAGGTAGGGCATCAGTGATGGTGGTACGTGCATGATGCATACATTGGTGTTGTTCAATTGTTCCCATTTGATGCATTGCATACTTGTAGGTGTGGCGGACAAGGTGCTTGCAATAGGGGGGGGGCCATATTGGCATACGTCGGGTACTCACATTTTTGCACTGGTGTGTGCTGTGTGGCCTACCAATGTATTGCGGTTTGTGTGATGTGTGACATGTGCTGTTTAGCTGTCTGTTGGGTGTCTATTGGTTATGGGATTGGCATGCAGCGTGCATATCAATGTGCCAGTGTTTGGGCCATCAGGACATGGATATGTTAATGTGTGTATGATGAGCCATGCATTGCCTTACTTCACTATCACATTAGTTGGGCTACGTCATGCTTTGGTTATCTGTAGTTTGTGGGGACACTCACCTACCTCTGCCGATGACGGCACACCCAACTCCACGTCTCCAAATCCCTCGATTGACTCCATGCAAATGGTGCTACTGCAAGTTTCCTTCCACCATGTCAGTTTTGTGGGAGAGTGGTCCCCGCCGCCTGTTGCCAGGCCCTCTCTGCTGTTGGCCGACATGAAGTTTCGGACGCGGAGACGTAGGTCATCCCACCTTTTCTTCACGTCCTTCACAGTGCAGGTGGTGGTGCCAACCGCAGTGACCTTCCTTGCCACCTCCTCCCATATTTCTTTTTTGTGCAGTTTGGGCTGGCCTCCTTAGCACTGTTGCAAACACTTCATCAGCGTGGCCAACCAACGGGTCGGCCACCATGTTTAGCTCATCGCATACACGCACTCTCGTAATCAGACGCTATTTGCGGCGTCGAGGGAACACGGATGCACTAGTACCGCCATGCCGGTAATGACTGTGTTTTTACCGCAAATCTCCTAATGAGGCCCATAGTCTCCTGTATCAAAATGACAGATGGAAGCGTGTCCAGAGCAAGCAGTTTCACCATGTGTTGAGATTTCTAAAGCCACAACAGTTCCATGAGTAAAGGACAAACTGGGTGGATTATGAAGTAGATTTGGGATCTACGCCCTGCGCCTCAGCTTTAATTAGGGGTTCAAGCCATGTTAAACCCTTTAGTGCAGTGGCCAGAGAAGCAAGCTGTGTTATTTCGTTTTTGTTGCCTTTGGAAAAAGAACCATTGGAACCAACTGAGTCCAATTCCGGTTTAAGAGTAGGCTGAAAGTCAAGAAAGGCCCATGCATCCTCTAGACAATGAAAAGCCTGCATTTCAAGTCCAAGTAAGTCCAAGTCAAATTTAAAATCCCATAGAAGTTTAGCGGTTATGGGGGACTGTAATTTACACAACATCTGATTGTTATTGATATTTGAAAGCTTGATCCATTCTACATCATTAGATATAAGAGTGCTTAAGGCTGGAATTTTATATAAAGCGTTCATCATAAAGGAACGATTTATACGTGCAGTACCGTTGTGTAAGGGATCACTAGACCAACCCAAAATGTTCTGCATTTCCTGAGGAATTTCCATAAATTAAATGAGAGAAGCCTGTGAGATCACTAAGGGAAAGGAAGACAATTTATCACAGCATTAGCATAAGCTGATAAGGAAAGAATATTAGATGGGAGATTAGAAGAAGAGACTTGGGTCAAGGAGGGACCACAAAGAAGTGGTCTTGTGGTTCTTACAAGGCTCAAATTTGGGGGTAAAGACTGATTAAGTTTAGAATTACTTTGGGAAGAGATTGACAGACTGATCGGACTTGAGGTTGCTATTAAGGGAGGACAAGCATCATTAGTTTGCATCACGATCAACGTTTTTTTGTTAAGTTGTAGGAAAAAAGGTAGATAATTGTGACTGAACAAGAGGCACTTGACTGGTACCATCGTTCATAGAAATGACGGATGTTGATGCTGAATAAGCAATGGAGTTAGAAGGCACTGGGGGTTGAGGAGTCGCTGAGGTGCTTGGAGTAGATACAGCTAAGGAAGACCAGATTTTACTTGAAGTACAATTTTGCTCTCGTCATTGAGTTGATGAAGGTCCAAGGCTTGATCTTCAAGAGAGAGGTTACATAATTTGTTTACGTTGGAATTATGGCCTTTAATTTTAGCAGAAGGCTGATTTTTGGATTTGGCTTTTGGACCCGATGCACACACAGTATTAGCATTATTTCGGGAGCGGAGTCTTCTTTTGATAGCTCTCTGTTGAGATTTTTATCTTTACGTGACATAAAATGTTGTGTGGAAGGTGGTTCAGAATCAGTTGTAGGATCCTCGGGTGGAAGATCATTTGTTTGCAATGTGGCTAATTGTTGATCCAAAAGATTGGTAATTGCTGATGGACTATCAGGAGACTCACTGAGAGCAATCTCTCCGGCCTCGAAGGAGGTTCGTTATTCTGATAGTAGGGTTCTAAATTGGCCTTAAAGAGAATTTGTTCTATTTGGAGTATTCTATCGTGTTGAAGTTTGACAACAAATGTGAGGTCAATAAGAGGTGATTGAGGATGCAAATCTGAAACAAAATGCATGCCCTGGGCAACGTGAGCGAACGCTTTCGGTACTCCATTTTGCAAGAGAATTTCAGCTGAAGTTTGGGTATGAACAGAGCAGGAAGTGGAAGTCTTAGTCTGTAAAAGTAGTGCTTGTTGAAAAGCCAAAAGAGCCCTTTCGGGACAGGAGGCGTGAAATTGATGACAGGCTTCTTGAACAAGAATAAACCCTTCAATTGTGCACAATTTGGCTGCAGTCAAAGCAGCAGAATCTTTTTCCTTTAACACTACATGAGTGTATTCATGCCCCCTGTCGAGTAGGTTAAGGATTCGAGTAAAAACTGGAAAGTTCTGAGGATTTTGTTCTAATAAGATGCTTGTCTCTTCTTCATGTGAAAGGGGAGATGTAATTGGATGTGAAGGAAAAAAGAAGAAGGCAAAGTATTCTTCAACGACCTCTCAGGACTCACGACCTTCCTTTCGCTTCCGCTTTCTCTCTTCCTCTCTCCTGCTGATTGCATCTGGCTGCTCTGCACACTGGTCACCCTCGGAACTCGGGCCCAGACTCCTGCATGTCCAGTTGTCCCTGCATTGCTTCCAGGCTCCCCAGCACTTAAGGATCTGTACCTGCAACCCTACAGTCCCTTCTCTCGGCACTTATGAGCCACCCGCTGGCTGCACCTAGGAGTTAACTGCACTTCCCCCTTCCCTCTTGCCTGGACTTGCGTGATCTGAATGACACAAGGCCTAGTAAGATCCTAGTAAGATCCTTATTTTGTCCTCCCTTTGTTCCCCCTCCTTGTCTTGTTGCACCTAGAAACACTTGTGTACAGGCGAGTTATAAATTCTAGATCATATCAAGGGACTATCCCAGGAACGGTAGGGTGGAGGACATGGAGTTTTGCGAAAACAAGCAAGTTAAGATTTGAGAAAGAATATAATGGCTGAGTAGGAATGCATTAGTCAAGTAAAATTAAAATGACAAAAGGGGAATAGAGGAAAATATACACAGAAGAATGTGGACACAGTGACATGTGGAAAAATAGGGAAACAGTGTGAAGGGGAGCATGAATAATAAATAGGTGTAAACGAATCAAATATTTCCAGCCGGTACAATTGAATTTCGCAAAGAAACTTGAATAGCACAATAACTGCCAAATGGAGAGATAAAAAACACATGTATGTAGTTAGTCAATAATGATAGAACAAACATGTTTTTGATCAATTATAAGAATGTTACTAATGTGGCAATGTTATTATCTTTTCTCTATCCTGACAAATCCTCCCTATCACCAACCCTCAATTTCTGTTTTAAATTAAATATTTTGGATACAATTGTATATTGAAATGATATTTATGTTTTGAATGTTCTGGTCTAATCGATGAAACCCAGTTTTTGAAAAAGGCTGTGGGGCCGAAACACTTGTCAACGAAGAGGGCTAAATGATTAAATAAATTAACTAACATAAAAATCTACAACTCTAGTCCATTGACTTTAATTTGACAGCCTGGCACAACCACAGAGTATAATCATTGTTTGTCTTCCTTTGTCAGAATAAAGGCTTCTTCCGCCTTGAAACAGAAGTTCACTTTACTTGTCAAAACATACAGTATTACCTTCTTTCCCAGTGACTGCTGGTACTTGTACAGTTCAATATCTCAGTATTAGGACCTTCTGTGCCAAAGTCTCTTTTCCATTCAAAGTCTCTTACTGCACAGGGTCTGATGTAGCAAACAAAACACAAAAGTGTCTTTCCTTTGTCAAGATTCTCACATTCACAATTGATTACCCTCCTTCGGGCTCAGACCACATTTCTACAATGTTCACAATTCACAACTTGGTCTCCCTCATCCGTGCTCGGACCATGGATCCCCTTCGTCCGGGCTCAGATGCATTTTCACACAATGTTCACAATGTGGCCTCCCTCATCTGGGCTTGGACCATGGACCCCCCTCTTCTGGGCTCAGATTACTTTTGACACCAGTATCGAAGACTTTGACCGTGCGCAGGATTTTGCTTGACCCGTCACAGGACCACTTCGATTTACAATTCTTTACAACTCTTTAACTTTCACTTCTGCCACTTCTCAGCTGGATACCTTACAGAGACCTTTGATTGGGCACACATGCAGTGCCAGACCATTCTATCTCACAGCTTTCCTCTTTTAGACTACCAGCGCCAGAATGCACATTCAAGGTTTTGTTCCCACTTCGCCATTACATGAACTTTTGGGATTTACACAAAGTTCTTGACACAGCAGGTTATCCCGCCTTAGCTTCTCTCGAGTCACAGGGTCTCCATCTTTTACCCTCAATGATGAGGTGTTAACGGGTCCTCAATGGGGATTCACTTGAGGTCAGGGTCCCAGCAATTTGCCCCACAAATACCTGGGTTTCTGGACCTCACCCAGGGAGCAAGCACTGATTTAAATACTACCAGAAAAGTGTAGCTGGAGTTTTGGTTCCTTAGGGCACAGCTCCCCTGCCACACTGTAGCTCCCTTTGTACTCACAGGCCTCAGTGTCTTGGCAGGCCGTCCCCCTTCTGTCTTCCCAAGGTTCTCCCAGTTGCTGACTTTCTATGGAAACAAGGCGAGTCACCACACACGATAGATACGCCAGACATGAGGTTGTATTCCCAAAGCTAGGGTTTATTGCAAAGCAAATAGTCTCAGTTGGCCAACTCTGTCTCACGCCCTGCGACGTGTATCTCTAGACCTCGAGGGACGCAAGAGAGTGAATTACGTACATCAGTTACATATATACAAAATGCATATCATACAATCAGCTATGACATGTTTAACACCCCCCTTTTATTGGGTTTCTTTGAACTCGATGTGATGATGGACACTTTCGACAATTATGACACCTTCAAATATCTATTCTAGTAACAATATGCAATTTGCAAGAGCGGAGGCATCTTCCAGTTGTTGAACAGAACACAGTGCTTCTGTTCTTGGAAGCGAGCTACATACGGGGGGAAGAGTCGCATTCCAGACCTTGCTAACTATGAGGTGCTATTCGTGTCCTGGGAGCCGACACGCTCTACAGGGCTCAGTAAAGGGGGGCCATAAGAAGAGCATACTTCAAGCCTTTAGCTGCTTTATTCTAACATATTCTACCATATAACGAGACTGGCTGGCAGCTGCGAAATGATTAAATGCCCTGCAGCTCTGCTTCAAGGCTACATTCGGGAGGGAGCCGGGCATTCTTTCCTGGCGCTGCCTATGTTGTGTTTCAACGAACTCTTGTTATCCTCGCGGCCCTGCGGCCTTGTCCTTTCACGTGCAGACAACAATGTTTTACAGACAGAAAATGTGCTGCAAAGCAATAAGAACAGAAAGCAATGAGCAATGGTTAGAAAACAAAATGGCAATCCTTGTTACATCAAAATGGTCGTTCATTGGCAAAGTCGGAAACCTATATGTCTGTCATATCGTGCATGAGACGGTTGGCCCACGGCCACCAAAATACATTTGCCGTCAAATATGAGAGGTATCCATTTTTCTAGACTGACAAACCCTCCTTTGGCCATATGCCAAACGTCTCATCCATTCATTGTATCCTCCTCTAATGACGATAAGTCTGAAGTACTTATGTCTGAATCTTGCATGCTATTGTAAGCATCATCATCTTCTTTAATTTCTATAGCCATCAATTCTTTTACTGTTTTCATCTCATTTGTGTCTTGGTCAGCCCGACTATGAGTTTGTTTTCTTTTTGTCATCATCTGCATACATCCCTTAGTACATCCCTCAGTTACCTCAGTGCAAACTATCGGTAGGCAGTGAATGCAACAACAGCACGTTATGAATATTCCAAACACCACTACTAATATCGAAATCAACTTCCATCCCCAAAAACGCAGTATTTCCCAAAACCAGGACTCTATTCCCCAGCCTCCTTCTCCAGTAGGGAGTTCAGAACTTAGGACATGCATTTTCTTTATTGCTTCAAAGATTGTAGGGGAATAGTCATCTACAAATATACAACACGCTGATCCCACTATTTTGCAAATTCCCCCACGATCAACCAGGATCACATCGAGAGCCATTCTATTTTGCAGCGTCATTAACCTGATTCCTTTTCCTTCCAACGTCATGTTAAATAGTATATCTGTCGTTGTGTTTGTTATTTATTAGTATTCTGGACAGCTGCCTTATATTATAGGAGTTCACTATCTGGGACAAGAATGGAATGAATGATTTTGCTACGTCAGTCGCTATCAAAACACCTTCGCTACTCCTTTTGACTCTAGATCTGGATAGTCTGGCCATGTCTGCTGTTTCTAAAAGGAACACTCCTGGGAACAGTAGACCTAGGTAACATGTACCTCCCCAGTTTCTGGGCAACCAAGTATATGCTTTCTCTCCACATATAAAATAAACTGGATCTCCCACATATACTGGTTCTATTTCCAATTTTCATACCACTGTATTCATGCATCCAGTAAATGTTCCGACTGAAAAGGAGCCTTTCTTTTTTACACAAAAAGGGACAGTTCTTGGGTTATAATTCACCGTGTAAGAAGGGGGAACTGCATCTTTGTTCCCGTCTGTTCTTACACGAAACGTCATCACAGATGTTTTAACTGGTGGGGACAATCTATCTTGTCTATTTTGTCGTGTTATCTTTCGCGTACTTTTCCTCGTAGACTCTGGGGTCATCACTTGTGCTTTATGGAATATGGAACAACCCACAGGTCTCATTATTATTTCCTCAAACTCATTCATGTTTGTTCTGTCTAATTGACCTGTACTACTCTTATTCCATTTCCCATAGAACATTGTACTTAAAGATGCACTACATGCAGAACTTAATGGTAATGGCTGTACATACCAACCTATTCCTTTCCCAGCATGCTGTGGTAAATGGGCACATACCCAGCAACTTGTTTTCTTTAGAATTGCATGTGTAATATTCTTAACGAGTAACCGCGTGTTGTTCCCAAACCCTTCCCTGTGTCTTTCTTCCATTGGGGACAGGGTATAAGTAATCACCTGAACCGGGCTTTCAGTAGTGGATATATTAACTATTGGTAAAAACATTCCCAATGGTGTTTCGATTCCACATACCATAATACTAGGGCTGTCGTTATTGGTGCTACCACACTCATAAAGCACATAATTATTGTCAGTGCCAGCAAACAATTCTTCTTGCCATGTGTTTTTCTTAAGCTTACAGTCTTTACAATTGACTCATTCTCAGCAGCGGTGCAGGAGAAGGCTGACTTCGGTCCCAACATGTTTCTCATCGTCCTTCTTCCTTATTAGAGTTCGTCGTGGATATCTCTCTTCGTTGCACTTGCTCTGATGTCAATAAGTTCAACGGATTTGTCACAGTTCAGTTCTGCCAGTCCTTTATAGCCTGGATTTGCTTATTTGTTTTTAGGCAAGATCACTTGTCCTTTCCCATACTGCTCAGAGGACTTTTGATCAGTTATCTATTGCCTTAGTACCATGTGCGCCCAGCTTGTCCGCTCTGGTTCAGGACACATGTACTTTTTATGATCGCACCGAGGAGCCACGAGTCTTGAATTGTCCGGCTTGCACAATTATCAAGCTTCTCTCCTCTACACCTCTAGTTCCTTCTCCGTCCATGAGCAGAACCAGAGGTTGACATAAACACCAAAGAACTGTGGATCACTTTGTCTTTCGAGGCCGCAAATTGTATCGCCTCACGCCTGGTATTGTGCGATCAGTGAACAGTGCCGGTGCACTTCCAGATTCAGGCTCAAAGTCAGCCTGTGGCGCTACTGCAGGTGCTGGTATGCGCCGTGCCAGTGATTCAGATTAGGTTTTTGCCGTGCTGGCAAGGGCTGGTGGGCGCCAAAGGGGTACACGTTTAGTTTCTACTGGTATTTGCAAGGCAGATTTCGTGTAGGCCAACAGTGATGTAGATTCTGCTGGGCAACATTGGGGCACTCTTTGCCCTGTCCCCTTTTTGGCAATCGTCTCAGGCTTTGTCTCGAGTTTCACTTCTTGCTTGGGCAGATTTGGTGGCGGCTTACTGGCAACAGCGTCTTTCGTTTCTAAGACCGCTGTCTCTTCCCGGTCGTCTGGGTCAGGCACGTCTTTCAGTGAAGTTGGAATCTTTTTGGCATGGGTGGCATGGATCCACGACTTTCGTCCATCCACCCGTATCGCCGTCTGCGTTGCCAAGAGTACTTGATAGGGGCCACGCCACCTGGGTGCTAGCGATGACTTTCTTTCAAAATTTTTAAGCAGCACCCAGTCTCCTGGCTCCAGCGCATGCCCCGGACCGGTGTATCTCACTGGTAAAGCCTCCTGCACCTGCTGATGAATCAAACGCAATTTCTGCATTAAAAGGCCACAATAAGTACTAAGCACAGGATGTTCTACCTCTCTAAGTCGTTTTGGCTGAGGTGCGCACCAAACATTTGCCGGCCTCCCCATTACGATTTCGTACGGGGAGAGCCCAGTTTTAGCCTGTACAGACGTACGCATGCATAATAGCGCTATTGGTAATGCATCCACCCAACTCAACTTGCTTCCTGCACATATCTTGCTTATTTTTGACTTGAGAATCCCGTTGTGCCTCTCCACAAGACCGGCCGAACTCGGATGCTCTTAACTATGGAGTCTCTTATCAATCTGAAGACCCGCACATATCTAACACCACTGCGCCCACAAAATGTGGGCCATTATCTGACCATAGGACACGGGGCAAGCCAAAACGGGAAAAATATTCTTTAAGCATTACTTTTGCCGTGCTCATTGCTGTGCAGTCTTTTAAGGGGTATGCCTCCACCCACTTGCTGAATGCACAAATCACCATTAAGACATATTTAAAATTTTGGCATCTCTCCATCTCTATGAAATCAAAATGGATCAGCTCAAAAGGCATAGAGGGCGGGCCAAAACTGCCTATTGGAGTCACTGTTCCCTTTCCTACATTGTGTTGTAAACACGTGATACAGTTCTGCACCAACCTCTCTGCATTCTTCTTTGTTTACATTTTGCCATACTGTAGATAAGTGCTGTATTATCTTTTTCGCACCGATGTGAGTAGAGCTGTGGGCCATTGTGACCATTGCAGTCACATACAAATTTGGCAACATCCAGTTTCTAGTTCCATTGTCCACCCAACAACCCTCCAGATCTAACTCAGCAGAGCCCTATGCCCACCCTTGTATTTCATCGGCCGTAGCTTCGGCCTGCATTTCTTTGACAGTGGCAACTCCATTTTATATCATACAGGGTATTACCTCCATTATTGTGGTGCTGCTGCATACTATTCCTATTTGGTCCATTCGCTCCTTGGTGCCCTCTATGCTGTCTCCTCTGACTAGACCATTTCTATTCTGCAGATGTGGACATTGCGCTCGCCAGTGTCCTTCCTCTTTACAATACGCACACTGATTTGGTCCCACTCCTCCCCCATGCATATTCAAATTACTCCTTCCTTGTGCATTCCCTCTATTATGTCCTGCTACTTGCTGCAGTAGCACCTGTGTTTTCAGTAGGCATGCTTCGAGGGGATTGGGTCCTCCGACGTATTCCATATCTATGACATGTAATCACCACAGCTGTGCTGCTTACATGTCATAGATATGGAATACATCGTCGGACCATCCCATCGAAAGAACGTTACCAGGTAAGAAAGTAACTTGTTCTTTCAAGTCTTCCTCCACCTGTTTTAACAACGATAATCCGTCCACCATCGCCTTCTGCCCCGGCGATGGTAACTGCTGCCGTCCATTATGTAACCCCTGCATTCCCTTCCTATGTCTCCCAATATCCTTAACCCTGTACCCAGGTGTAGTAAACATTTCAGCATAATCAATATCTAATTCATCTTTAAGTTCAAAAAGTCCATATACATGTTCTCTCACTTCTCCAGCATTGGATCTTTCATGGATTCACATGCTTAGAATATTCCCTGTCGTCCGGCTGGGAATCCTCGGTAAATTATATAGACCTTTTCCATGGGAAAATTTCGACACTTTTGTGTCCTATCTACGTCGTTTTGGGCCTCGTACGCCTGCGCCATTAGGACGTAGAGGTATAAGTAGGCCCGCCCCCGCGGCTCGTTAAGGACGCGCTTTCTTTCTTATCAACACCCTTTCCATGTTATCTATTCTCGCTATCTCAAAACTACCATTAATCGGCCACTGATGGTCTTGTTGCATTCTGGTTTGCCTAAGCCAAGTCTCACAGAATATTATTGCACCCACTCCATACTTCACATACATCTCATATGCCGGCGTTCCCTCAGGTGGTGCAATTTGGCCATCTTCCAAAGATTGTCTACCACAGCGGAAAAACCCTGCTAGAGTGGACAATACCCCAGGCATGTTTCAACCTTCCCCCTGGTTAATCAACCTTACCTAGGGCGTTTGATTTTGCAAAGTCAACTCTCAACCAATATCAGGATTACTTTGAATCGGGGAATGACTCACCTGATAAATCAATTTGTCCTTTCGGACACAAGTCGTCTGTATACTGACGCAACTAATGACGTTGTGTCTGCGTTTCTTGGCTTCCGTCTTGTTTCGGGACCCTCGCCTCCTTGTTCTCTAGCCAGGCACGTCGACCAGGGATCAGATGTGTGCAGATCTGCAAAGGAATCTCTCATCACTTCTACAGGGCGCCCCGAACACCTCTTGATCCCGACTCGATCGTCCCGTCCTCGCCGTTCTCCGTCTTGACTCAATTACAACTTATGCAATGGAACAAGTGGGGGAGGGTCCCTATTCGGGCGCCATCTTGAAAGGGGCCCCTAGGGGTCCCTTACGTCTATGGAAACAATGCGAGTCACCACACACAATAGATACGCCAGACACGAGGTTGTATTCCCAAAGCTAGGGTTTATTGCAAAGCAAATAGTCCCAGTTGGCCAACTCGGTCTCACGCCCCGCAACGTGTATCTCTAGACCTCGAGGAACACAAGAGAGTGAATTACGTACATCAGTTACATATATACAAAATGCATATCATACAATCAGCTATGACATGTTTAGCACCCCCCCTTTATTGGGTTTCTTTGAACTCAGTGTGATGATGGACACTTTCGACAATTATGACATCTTCAAATATCTATTCTAGTAACAACATGCACTTTGCAAGTGCAGAGGCATCTTCCAGTTGTTGAACAGAACACAGTGCTTCTGTTCTTGGAAGCGAGCTACATACGGGGGGAAGAGTCGCATTCCAGACCTTGCTATCTATGAGGTGGTGTTCTTGTCTTGGGAGCCGATACGCTCTACAGGGCTCAGTAAAGGGGGGCCGTAAGAAGAGCATAATTCGAGCCTTTAGCTGCTTTATTTTAACATATTCTACCATATAACGAGACTGGCTGGCAGCTGCGAAATGATTAAATGCCCTGCAGCTCTGCATCAAGGCTACATTCGGGACGGAGCCGGGCATTCTTTCCTGGCGCTGGCTACGTTGTGTTTCAACGAACTCTTGTTATCCTCGCGGCCCTGCGGCCTTGTCCTTTCACGTGCAGACAACAATGTTTTACAGTCGAGCAGTGTAAGGCCTTCTTCTCTGTTGGCCCTAGAGCCTGGAATGCTCTCCCGCTGGAGCTAAGATCTATCGAATCTTTAGAACTCTTTAAAAAAAGACTAAAGACACATCTGTTTCATTAAACGACTTTTTGTTCCGAGATTTCACCCGTTCTGCCCTGCCTCCTGAAACCGTTTCCTGTTATATGTGTTTTTGTAGTGCCCTCACGCCTTCGGGTTCATGGCCGCGCTATACAAGTATATTAAAGTAAAGTAAAGTAAAGTAAAGCAGAAAATGTGCTGCGAAGCAATAAGAACAGAAAGCAATGAGCAATGGTTAGAAAACAAAATGGCGATCCTTGTTACATGGTCGTTCATTGGCAAACTCTGAAACCTATATGTCTGTCATATCGTGCATGAGACGGTTGGCCCACGGTCACCAAAATACGTTTGCCGTCAAATATGAGAGGTATCCATTTTTCTAGACTGACACTTCTGGTCTTCACTGTCCCACCAGCATCCCCAGCTAGCTCACATTGTGCCTGGGTGGCTGACCTTTTATACTCTGAAAGAGTTGATTGGAGTCAGGTGTGAATAGTTGTCCCTCCTGGCCTGACACTGCCTGACCTCATTATCGAGACAACATGGAGACTGCTCATAGGACTCCATTGCCCATTGATCCCTATGGTTAATCCTCATGACTCCCATCTGCCTCTTCTTTGTCCCAGTAGTTGGACTTCTAGAATGGAAGTAGGGATTGTGGGAGATGTAGTTTTTCCTGGAGATCATGGAAAAACCATGTATATTTTTGTCCGGCTGAGGGGTAAATGTATTGTGATAGATGAATGGATTTTCTATTGGGTTTTAATTTCCCAGGTCTTTTTATCCTTTTTCTTACAGAAAGGTACTGGGGTAGGATGGGACTCTGATCACAATCTCCAAGGACTACTGAGGGGATGTCGGGTAGGGGTGTATCTTAACGTGAGGAATACTATGTTTTGCCTGAGGGCGTGTCTACCATATTCCTCAAGGACCCACCTGTCCAGGTGATCCTCCCTCTCTCGGCTGCCCCCAGGATTGGGATCCAAGTGTCATGGCCCTGCCCATGCCACCTGAACAAAGGATCCCCGGGAATTGCCTGGGAGAAACGCCTCACGTTTCTCACAGGTGCTAACTCAGGGAAGCAAAGAATCCTCTGTTGATATTGTAGGTCTGCTTTCTTTTTAGCTGCTGTCAATATTCTTTCTTTTCTTTATCTCTCGCATCAGATAGCTTGATTATAAATTGTGACGAGTCAGAGGACATCGTCCATGAGACCAGGAAAAGAAACACTGTTCCCATATCAAAACTAAGGAAACTGGCAAACGTTCCCACATCACTTTGTAAACTAAACCCTGAACTACCATATGGGAATATGTATTTCTGTAATGTGAAACCAATGACCCGAAAAACTGAGACGAGGAAACCTCATATAGAGAAAAGCCATACACAGTATTTTAGTCCCTTCTTTGTGTCTGACAAGGATACCAACACTACAAGGAAAGAGGGACTAGATCTGGGGTTTGGTAGTAGCTGTAGCAATCGTGGAAGTGGTTGAGAGAGAAGTGGCAACAATAGTTACAAGCTACGAGACAGTCGGCTAAGTCGGAGTCAGCACACACAGAAGACTCTTTATATATATGTGTCGAACAGAAAGGGGGAAGCGGAGCAAGCCACAGAAATCCAGAAAAGTGTGTTCTCTGCTTACGTGTGGGAGCACCAGTGAGCGAACACAAGCGGTGCTCGTTTAGAGAGCGAGAGACACCCTTGGGAAAACCACAGGATTCCTGTCTGAGCGCCGATGGTGTTCATTTTCAGGCTTGGAGATCGCCCTCCACGAATGGAATGCAGAGTGCCGGCAGATAGGGGACTTTGGGCCTCATCACAAGTTAGGTGGTGTCACAGTGGTAAATGCGCTGGGATACCGCCCAACGCTATTAGCGTTACTGCCAGAGCAGTGTGCTATGGGGCTTTTCGGTGCTATTACCACTGGCAGTAATAGTGCTGAATATGGGCTATGGAATATGCAGCTCAAAGCAGGAGGTGAGTTCCCCGACCGCCCCCGAAACTCAGGATTGGGCATAGCGATAATGCAGCGATAATAGCGTTACCACTGCATTTTGCCCGCTCTGCCCAATCTGTGATGAGGCCCCTTATCCGAAGTGGGAGGTTGTCTTAGCCACCTGGAGGATGCGGACTATGTTAGGAAAGATTTCCATTTATGTAAAGTTTTCCAGTTTTGTACCCCCCAACTTTTAGCTGCTGTTTTGACACCATAGTCTGACTTTGCCAGTGGAGCACAGCCTTTAGCTGCACTCCACTGGGCTTTCGCTCACTTTGTTATAGGGAAGCTGACATGCCCTTAAAGACCGTCCGTACTGGGAGACCTTGTTTCCCTTAGTCCTTTCCAATGATGCAACTTTTCTGGAAAATGTTACAAGTGCACAATGTTTCTCACAGTACAGTGCGCTTGGGTCTTCCTGTAATTTCCAAAGGCCCGAAACTCCCTCAAAGGATATTTTAGAAGTGCAGATGTGCCTTGTACAGGGCTGGTGGCAACTTATCTTTTCGCATATTTTTAACCCTTTCTTGCCATGCAAACCGTGTTTACTGCGTTTGGCATAGGAAGGTGGCCTGGCTCCAAAATGGCCATGCCACGAGGTTCTTTGTCCTGTCCTTTGGCCATCTTGCCCCTTTGCCTTCCCTTGGTCAAGCCGACCCCGGTCAGTCCTTATTTGGGCATGCATTCTCCCCTGAAACACCAAGCTTTCGTGGGCTTCTGCATGCCTTGTGTATGTGCTTCCAGGAGGTGGGCTGGACTGTCTAGTTCCAATATACATCCTGGGTGCCAGAAAGTCTGGTGTGCTGTGAATGACTGGGACCACTGTGTTCCGTGATTGGTCCGCGTCTGGTGTGCCTGTATGTGAGCAGATCTCCCATGGGTTCTCTTAGTTTTGGCATGAAGGAGACCCTGGATAAGAGACGGCCCCAAAAACCCACACAAGGTCGATCTCTTGAGTTGTCACTGAACCTAGGATAGTATCCAAGCATCCTGAAACTAATAAGCCGAGTCAAGGAACCGATGGTGACCCGCTGGAAGGTTTGGCACCCTGAGCCCGCTGTCTTCCCGCTGGACCCCTCTGCATCTGATCAAACTAGAAGGTCTGCGAAGACGCTTCAACCCATTAGCATAGTGGGACCAACTATTCTCGCCACCTTCATCAAACCCTGCAAGTAAGCCTCTTTGGAAGTGTCCCTGGGCCCACCAGTGGGCTGACCAGCTTGCGCAGGACCTTTGCTCTGACACCGCCTCTGTTTCGAGAAGATGCTTGAAACTTGGTACATCGCAAGCTCTGTGTTCACAGCACTCTCACACCGAAGTTCGTATACTTGGCATTCCCAGATCTGAAGTAAAGAGAGTGCGCCCGTACCGGAGTACCCGTGGTTACTGTGTCGCCCAGCCGTGGTGACAAACTTCGCAGGCACCTTGCTGCTGTGCCCCATGTGCCCTGAAGCCTTCTGCAGTGAATCTGGCCAGATCCATGCACCAGGAGCAGAGAAATCGCCACGGTCCCGTTTGGGAATCATCACTGTAACTTCGCAGCTGAAAGCCACAGAGCCGCACAATTGCTGCATTTGAACCTGCAACCGAAGTGGACTCGACTGCCGAAGTTCAGTCCGGAGTGCGCTAGGGGTCAGTGAGTACTTACAACCCTTGCCGATGGCCCCGTACCCATCCACTTTTACGCATGAGTGTCCCCTGAGGGCCACTCGCCTTTCCACTGATAGCCTGTGCTATTGAACCATTCCAAACTCCTGGAACCTGTTCTGCCCTCTTGGGCAGACCCCTCCGCAAATAGTGTGAACTTGTTCTTCATCATGTTACCCACCTTCCTGAGCTGCTACAGCCCCTGCAAGAGACCCAGTTTTCGCCCATCTGCACGATCGCGTGCACCAGCATTTGAACATACTTTGAGCGCTAGGCTCCTCTCTTCGTACGGACTGGACTGCCTTTCAGTTAGGGTGGAATTGTCTGAAGAACTGCCTAAAGACTATTTGCACTGCCTGTTTCCTTCCCTTTTAGGTTGTGGACCCATTCTGTGCTTTTATCCCTTTAGGCCCATGGTTATTGTATATATGTATTTTAGTAGTGTGTTGGTTTTAAAGTATTACTATTGATAATTACTGTGTGTTTAAACTCCAAGGCCTTGAATAAATGTACTTATATTTGTAATATATATACACCTGCCTGGGAGTGATTTGTTGTGTCCTTTACTCTGTGTGTTCATTGAGGTCTTTCAATCACCCTCACCCCTCCTGAGACCTAGTCTTGACCGCCGCCAATACTACCTTGATTGGTCTGGCTTGTCCAGAAGGTTACCCTGTTCCAAGAAACTAGGCTGGCCTTCTGAACCTCTGCCCACCAGAGTTCAGAAATCCATCTTAACATTATGTTATGTTATTTGGCTTTGGTATAGCGCTCTATATATCATTGGTATGACTTCAAAGCGCTTGTGGGTTGAACGCCCTCGGGGACCGTAGTCCTGGTCAGTCGAGAGAGTAGGGTATCATAGGGTGCTTTGGTGCACTCAATATGTGAGCAGCTGATGCGATTGCTTGATGGTAGCTGCATCCTAATATTACTAATATTAGGTATGGTGGTATTGAGATCAGTTGAATGTGTGCAGTCTGGAGCTTGGTCTCCGAGACTGGATTCTGGCAGTGTTAGGTCTGTGTAGGACACTTATGTGTGCAGCTAGATCGATTGTACATAGGGTATAGCTGTGTTCTTGCAGGATGTTAAGGAGTTCATGGAGTATTGTTCATATGTGAGCAACTAGGCTGAAATTGATCGAGGGGTGTAGCTGCACTGTATTGTGTGTTGGTGTAGAGTAGAGAGTGAGCATAGTGATACGAGAGGTGAGTGTCTAGAGTGGAGGTTTTATTCTTACGAGCCCACTGTTCCGGAATTCATTTATGCATTTCGCGATAGCTGCATTCAGAGTGACTTATTAGTTACTTATTAGTCGCTTTCAGTAGTGTCATTGCTCGGTATCTTCTCGAACATTTGTCTGCAGGTTGCAGGGTATCAGCGGCCCTAGATGGTCTTAATCGGGTTTATGTAAAGAACCAGGTTTTTCGAGCTTTGCGGCAAGGCCTTGTAGTCTTGGGTGTGTCGGATGTATGGGGGGGTGAGTTCCACAGAGTTGGAGCCAAGGTTGAGAAGGCAGATCCTCCAATTCTGGCTGAATTGGAGGTTTGAATCACTAGTAAGAGGGCAGTGCTTGATCTTAGGGTGCCTGATGAGAGGTAGGGTTTCTCTTCTCTTGTAGGTACGTTGTCCCGGTCGTGTGCACTGCTCGGTGGGTAATACAGAGAGTTTTGAAGGTGGCCCTTCGTCCGACAGGGAGCCAGTGGAGGCTGCGGAGAGCGGGGGAGATGTGGTCTCTGTTTCCCGGGGTGAGGAGGAGTTTGGCGGCAGTGTTTTGGGCTCTTAGGAGTTTGTTAAACTGGTATGTCGGCGCTCCCAGGTATAAGTAATTGGCATAGTCCAGTCTCGATATAACAATAGACATAACAGCAGCAAGTCTTTTGGGATAGGTGAGGTAAGGAAAAATGCGTCTTAACGAGTTTGAGGTGGTAGTGACAGGATTTTGATACATTATTGATTTCTTTGGGAGAGCGTTAGGTCTGAGTCCATAGTGCAGCCAAGGTTTTTGACTATTTTGAAATGGGGGTGCCAAGGGAGGGGGGACATGGGAGTGATTGCGGGAGAAGGACAGTATTGCCGCACACCATGATTTCAGTTTTATCTGGGCTCAGAAGGAGGTGGTTTCCTATCATCCATCGGCCAATATGCTTCAAGGTCGAGACGTGAGTTGGTGCTTGTTTTGGGAATTCTTAGGATAATTTGGATATCGTCGGCGTAGTTGTAACAGGAGAGGTTGCGTGCGCGGATGATTCCTGGTAGAGTGGCCATATAGAGGTTGAAAAGGAGAGCCGAGGGGCAGGCACATTGGGGTACTCCAGTGTTCACAGCGCGAGCAGTTGAGACAAAAGCAAAGAGGAATGAGATTTGTTTCCTGTTGCTGAGGAAGGAGGCAATCCGTTTGAATGCAGAGCCACAGATTCCTAGGGAGTGGAGGCGGTCAAGGAGCATTGAATCGTTGGCGGTGTCAAAGGCTGCTGATAGATCAAGGAGAATCAGCTCTGCACAAACCTCAGAGTCTGTCGTGACCTTGAGATCACCCCAGATCCAGATTAGTGTGGTTTCAGTTCCATGGCGCGGTCTCAAGCCTGTTTGTGCAGGGTCGAGTAGTTTGTTGGATTCTACGAAGCAGTTGAGCTGGGGGTATGCAGCCCGATAAATGAGTTTCGAGAGAATTCTGGTGTTGGCGGTCGGCCTGTAATTGTTAGGGTCAAGGGGGTAGAGGGATGCCTTTTTCAGAAGCGGTTTGACATGTGCTATTTTAAAGGCTTCTGGAAAGTTGCCAGAGGTGAGGGAGTCGTTTAGTATGGATCTTGCATTTTCTCCTGCGCAAGTAGAGGACAATATTTCTTTCAGAAGAGAGGCAGGGCAGAGGCTGAGGGGGGATCCAGAGGGTCTGCTGCCGGATAGTAGATCTTGGAACTCGTCTCTCGAGATGGGTTGGAAAGAGTCGATACTACACCAAACTTTGTAAAAGTATTTTGGTTGAGGTCTATGTTGTTTTTGCCAAGATTCATGAGATTCGTCAAACACTGTCAAAGTTATAAGCTGCCCAAATACTGTTCTTCACATACCTTGAACCCTCTACAAATTGCTCACCCCCCCCCCCCTTGACGAAACCACACGAAAGACAGCAGACATAGTCAAGGTAAGATCTATATTGTTGTCACAAAGTTTTGTCAGGATTTAACAAATGGGACCAAAGTAATAAGCTCTTTGCTGTCTCTGTAATGTATGCATGTGTTATAGTCAAAAACCTTTAGTTTGAAAAGATGAGTAATACATTTTATCAAAACATTTTAAATTCATGGAAAAAACCTTAGTTAAAGAGATGTTAAGGTGAAAATTTAACGTAGCAAAAACCTTGAAAAGCGACAGACAATTGTCAGGATTCCATCCTCGGGACAGTTGTTACCCACTCGACATTCCACCAATGTACGTGCTCGGCCTCGCCAAGACGAAACTACGCGATGTACTAGATACCAGATCCCTATTCATTGTTGTCCACTCCCAATAAAATCTCTCACATTGTTCCTTGGTTCACAGTGCCACGCTCGTACTCGGACGACTCCTCCCCGTTGTTATCGCTATTCTCCTCAAACTGCTTGGAGGTTACCATGGCGACTCTGGCACCCGATATGTTCCAGCATACGTGTTCAGGGGTGGAGCCATTGTTTCCCGGCAACAAGTATATAGCTTCCGGGTTGTTGAAACCCGGCGCTTCTGATTTTATGTTAATCAGGCGCTGTCCTTTCATTCTGCTTTCCTGAGATCTTATTGTCTTGCTTACCCTTGTTTCATTGTCCTCTCTATCTGATCTTTTGAACCTACGCTGACTACTGCTAACTACGAACCCGGACCACAAACAACCTGCCTCTGTCTGCTGATTTGGATCTACTTCTTAACCGCACAAACTGCGAACTCGGACCGTTAACGACCTGCCTCTGCCTGCCGATTTGGATGTACTTTTTACCCGCACAAACAACGAACCCGGAACATTAACGATCTGTCTCTGCCTGCCGATTTCTGTCTTCTTGTTGTCTGCACAAACTATGAACCCGGACTGTCGACTACTTGCCTCATCCTGTGGATTAAGTCTACTCTGTCGCTTGCACCGTCGCTCACGAGGATTGTCAAACTAGTTAACCCATTTCCCGGTTATCAAACCACCATTTCCTTGGGTTGGATCTGGACGCTCAATTCCACCTGATATCACGGCACTCCTGTATTGCCCTAAGTTTAGCGCAGGAACTTTTGGACTTCCATCCTTGGCGGTTAGGACCCGTTAGGCATCCGCGTGCTGTCGGCATAGCTGACCCTTGGGACTTGAGACTGTTGATAACCCTCGCTATGTCCTCGTTTTGTCGGGTACTGATTCTTAGGGCAATACGCTGCCGTTGTGGTGTCATACGAAGATTCCTTACTGGACGACCGGTAAGTGGTTGCCTTGTTTCCTGCTTTCTTTCCTTTACTCTCAAAGTTACTTGTTCTTCAAGTTTTGTTCTCTTGTTTTCATAGGTGGACGTTTAGTTAAGTCTTCTGTTCCTAATCCGATATCCATTACCAGAAAAGTGTCTTGTACTATTTGTTGCTCAGGTCAGCATTACTTATTGGCTCTATTGTTCTGCTCAGTTATCATACTCTATCTTGCATCTAAAACGATCTTGTTTATGTTCCAGACTTCCGGTTCCTCTTCTGTCAACCTCTTGTATCAGACGATTCCAGCTGGTGCCCATCTCTCCCAATCAATTGATCCCTTTGTATGTTTATTTCATCAGAGGGTTACATTGGCAGGAAGAATTCTTCGCCTAAACGATGTGGGCAAGTACTCTCATCCATCCCCTGCCATACCAGGTACTCTGATATATTGCCAATTCTGACAACAATACAGGCAAAGACACCTTAACTATTTTCCCCCTGTTGCACAGCATATGACCAAAATGATGACATCAGAGATTACATCACTGATGCCATCACTGGTGACATCACTAATTACAGCATATATAACATCACTGTTTGCATCACTGATGACATCAGACAAAACATCATAAATATTATCTGAGAGAGGAAATCTTCCGAAAAATATGCTGGCAAAGTATAAAAGGTGCTCACCTTTTAAACCCAGCAATCTGTAGTGAAATATTCCATGGAAAACAAAATCCCAATACGAAACGAGCGTGTGGTCTTGTGGGAAAGCGTCTGCACTGGGAACATGACAACCTGAGTAAAATCCTGGTATCCAAATTACTTGAGCAAGTTTGCCAACCTCAAAAAAATCCAAGTGGTTGCGTCCGCCCTCTGAAAAAAAAGTTACACTGTCCACCCACATGTGTCCTTTACTGATACCCTGAAAAGCAGCCACCATCAAGGGAAATTAACTGCACCAGTGTCCAGGATTGCAAACTCTCTTGCCACATTATGGGCATATATTCATCTCATCATTTCTCCTCCTCACCCCCTATGTCTGGCTTTCAACAATATTCTGCTCTATAAAGCTAACTTGAAAAGTACACACACCATAGTGTCATTCAAATCTATAAATCCTTATAGAACTATGTTAGGCAAAAAGTGTACATCTGTGGCATTATTCCCCCCATCTTGACTGTGAGATTACAAATGCCAGAATGCAATTCAGCAAAAGGCAAAAAAAATGTCTCTCGGTCCAAAACGTTCAAGGGCTTGACAGTAGCACGGTTTAAATATAAATAATGTGGGTGCTGTGTGTTATGTGATATTTAGACTAGGTAAAGACACAGCATTCAGGACTGTGGACTATCTCCCTTGGAAGAAAAAAAAAAGAAAATCGAATCCTCTTTCCCTCACAGCAAGATGAGAAGGAGCATTTTGGCCCAGACCCACTGACCTAGACCTTCCGCCCATGCTGCAGGAGCAGTGCAGTCATCACAGGCAACAAGGTAAGCGTGTAGTGCTTCTCAAACGAAATTCTTGGAAGAAAAAAAAGAAAATGTTTGCGGCGAGCGCTATACACAGCCCATATTTCATTGTTGATCTATGGAAGGCTGCCTGTTGTAACTACAGGCATTTGCAGTACGCCATCAAAGTTTATTTGTTAGCTGGCCCAGTTGGGCTGTTTAACTTCTGGCTTTTCTGTGCACTTTTATCATGGCCACCATATTCATGTGGTGAGGTGAGCTCCCACAGCCTTCGCTGCAGCTGCTTACCCATTGGCCAGCCCACAACAGAAAGGATCAGTCATGGCCGCCGGCAGGCAAAAGCCAGCCCACACCCAAAGGCCCTTCCCTAAGGCCACCTGTCTGTGCCTGTCCAGGCTGAGGAGCGGCAGAAAAGCCAGAAACTTAAACAGCGCTACGAGGGCCCTCACCTTCTTTTCCCTCACAAACTATGAAGCAGCCTCCTGATGGAGGGCACCTGCATGAATTTAAGACACTGCATCTCCATACTCCCTTCTGATCAACAAGTGAGTGATGGCTGAATTTTCTACTGCCTCCCCCAATATCATTCTATGAACCTGAACCAAACTGTGCCCATCTCACTCTGCCTTCCATGACTCGCCTCCTCCACTTTTTGCATTGCATTTTGTGGCCCTGTTTGATTTTCAAATATAGGTGTGTGTATTTTAATCATCTTGCACCCCACGTTTTGCATTGCATTTTGTGTCCGTGTCTCCCTTTTGCAAACTACTAGTTCGCCTGGTGAGTGGGATAAGATTGTGCTGTGCAGCCACTCCTCTTTCCTTTATCTATCTTCTGCCACCCTGATGGCACTCACCATCTCTCCTATTTTCTCTAACTGCTACACCATTACCTACCCACCCTCTCTCATGAAGTCTGGAAGAAAAAAGCACAAAAAGGACATCCTGACCGCCAACCTTGGCCCACCCATCGCATACACCTCCGTCAGTGCTAATTCCAGACAGGTCTTTTCATGGACACCCTCTTGTCTGTCCCCTCCCCAGATCTATGGACTCCTCATCTCATTTCTACTCTCTCCCCTTTCACATCCTCTTCCATTAACGGTAGCACCAAGTGGGAAATCCTCTTGGAGGGCTTCGCCTCCTCCCGGTGTATCATTAATGTTTACCACACTAGCACTATCTTGGTTCAGGGTCCGCAACCCAACCTCCTTCTCTTTGGCCGGCACCTGCCGTCCCTCATTAACTTCCATCCCACAACTGCTTCTCCTCCATCCACTCTTTCTGTCACCGCCCTCTGACTTGTGTACCATGCCCCGGTACTCCTCCTTGGAAAGGCGGAGACCTCCTTCATCTAGTCACACTGGACGCTCGCTCGGCCAACAAACACTCCGCCAACATCTGCCTCCTTCTTGAAGACATGGGAAGTATGCTGAACTGGGGAAGTATGCTAACTGCAACTACTCAAAGAAAAGCAGCGTGTGGAGACGGTAACGGCCTGAAGAGTTTTATCAAAGCTTTGGAGAACACAGACTTCAAAGCAACAAAAATGAAGGTGAGCTGCATAGCAGTATCAATCTTAAGTGTGAAAAGAAGGCATTTTTTGCATACCAAAGGGGGGTGGAGGGATGCCTTTGGAGGAAAAAGTGGAGTATCTTAAGAATCCCAAAAATTGACTTGGGACAGAAGGAGAAATAATCAGGTGGGGTTGGGCAGGAGAGAAAACCCATGAGACAATATATACTTGGCAGGTTAGTGAACTAAGTATCCTTGGTCCGAGTGAAATAAATATATAGTTCTGAACAGGTGAGTACACCAAGACTATTACACCAACTAGGGCCACAGACAATGAAATACATGAGAAGGGTCACGCTCTTCCTTGTGTCAGAAAAGTGAAGAAAAGACTGATACAATTGTCAGGAATATAACCCAACGGTATTGTTAGGAATACCAAACCCCAACAGAGCAACACCAAAGGACAAGACCACCTGAAGTGGATTGTCCCCCTTGGCACTTTGGGAACTTTATTTTGGGTTCTTCTTTATTTGTTGAAACTTTGTGTTGAAGATCACTAGAAGACTGCAAACGAACAGCCAAAAGACATTTTATTTTTCCCTTGTAATGCCTTTTGTGAAACTTAGAGTGTCAGGGTGTTAGGCAGAATCCTGTGCAGTGCCCTTAGGGACCACTACACACAATTAAGACTACAGGTGGCAATACAAGTTTTACCTTTGGTACAAGCCTGTACTACTATGTCAGAGTGGTAGCAGTGGCGGAGCAGCCAGGCTTATCTCAAGAGTATATGAGCAGTAGCAGAGATTACACAAAGGGACCACAATTACTGTGACTCAAGCAAACACTGACTCAAGGTTTCAGGTATAAAAATATAAGTACATTTATTTTTAAACCATTCATTATAAACACAACACTTCTATGAAACTTCAATAAAATCCACACGTTAAATATACGTCAACTAACCAATTCACTTTGTACAGTAAGTCTCAAGGTAAGTACCCTGTGTTGGAATGAACCGGCGTTAGGCACAAAAACATGTTACTGCGAATACGATTGCGATCACTTTTTGACAGTTCGGTCTAATAAACAAACGCGTATCCGTGACGTGAAATGTTACCGGGGCAAAAACACACATAGCATTTGAGATACCCAGAGGGAGTTGGAGGCAAAAATCACAGGCAATATTTTGGTTAGGCAGGCAGTATCAAGAAACACTCAGAGACAGGAGTTCGAAAGTCAAAGGTCCGGAGCCAGGGTCGAAATACGCCGGGGCCAGTTGCTGAAGATCACACAGTCAGACAGTTCAAGATTCAACAAACAGTACTTGGATATTGTCAATGTTCGGAAGCAAAAGTTATAAGAAGGAGGGAAGACAAGGGTAAGCCTTGGAAATGAAGAAAAAGGGATTCACCCAGTTTCCTCAACAGAACACAGTACCTTGTTCCAGTGGTGCAGCTGGTGCCCTGGCAGTTGTTCCTGTTGGTTTCCCGCAGACCCACAATTCCTTGAGCTTTGTTGTGAAGGAGAACGTCTGAAGGGGGTCTGCACCACACAGGGATGAAGCCGGCAGCAGTGACAAGAAATAAAAGGTGCGCTCCTTACAAACAGGAGAGGCTCTTCAGGTGGCTATCCGGACCACTACAGCGGTGTGCAGCGATTTCGACCAAGGAAGAGGATCCTCTGGCTGAAGAAGATGAGATGGTTATCGCCACCAAGCTCAAGGGAAGCAGACTCCGGACTGGATCTTCTCTAAGTCGTTGAATGGAAGATAGCTCGGGACTGCAGCAGGGCTTCCCCGGGACGGGGTAGTTGCAGCAGCCGTAGTTCTCTCCGCTTCTCTTCGGTTCCATGTAGTTTCAGTGGCGACTCTCTGACTTCTATCCCAAGAGACCTGCCTTTTATTTGAAAAACCCCCATTCACACAGCCTGGCTGTCAATCACCCAGCAGGCAGGTTGTCCAGCCCGGACAACTACCCTGGCCAATCATGACAAAGTGCGACTTGGGTTTCCTAGGATACCCTGTGCAGGGGGTGACAACACCCCTCCTCCCTCACATTCAGCCCACCTAGACACCCAGGCGCCTGGTAGAGGGCTTCTGAACAGAAAGCCCGCCAAAAGACGGTGAACAAAGAAGCCGAACCTAGTTTGCCGCGCAAAGTAAAACACAAGAAGGACTTTGACAAAAAGAAATGGTGAATAAACCCAACCGGAGCCAAAAGAAAGAACAGTACCACGTTTATCTAATATAATCGCGGTAGAAAAGTTAGGGTAGATACCACTGCCACCAGCCAAGTCTAAATGTTAAAGGAGCAAAACAATGCTCTAGGAGGTACAAATAAAAAGGGATACGAATGAACCCTTTCCAGTACTCCATGGAAGATGGGATGTACTGGATCTGTGGTAGATTGACTAAGTAAAGTTAATGGTAACTTTACCCTTTTCTGGGGGACAGCAGTCACCTCAGAAATGGAGTTGAGGGAAGTCTTAAAGGCAACCCTGTGCCACGGCACTGAAGGTGCTTTGTGACACACAAAAAGAAGGGGGCTACTGAAGTGGTGTACTTCAGAGTCCACAATCACAAAAACAGATAGAAACACATTGCAAAACACAGATAAGAGTGGGGGAAAAGCTCTCACTCTTACCAAGTGGAAATAAATAAACTCCAGAAGTCCAGCAAAGCTGCTGGGGGACTGACTAGGTGAGGGAAATTAGCCATAGATGAGAATTCTCCCTAACACTCGCACCCCCCAGACTAAGGGACAGGAGGATTTAATCCACTCCTGGATGGACCTCATACCTCTAGTCGGTTACAAACATCCTAGAGAGACCATCGGCATTTTGGTGGTGACTTCCTGCTCTCTGCTCAATGGAAAAATCAAATCCTTGCAGGCAGATTGACCATCTGAGTAATTGTGGGTTTTCCCCTTTCATTTGCATCAGCCATCTCAAGGGTTGGTGGTCAGTCTGAATGGTGAAGTTAGATCCATACAAGTATGGTCTAAACCTCTTCAGTGCCCACACAATAGCAAAGCATTCTCTTTCTATTGTTGCTGTCTCAGGATCCTTTATAAATGTGGTGTTCCCTACCTTTCTCATCCAGTTGACTAAGGACTGCACCTATACCTACATTAGAAGCATCAGTTTGTACAATGAAGGGTTGGTGATAGTCAGGAGCTCTTAGGACTGGAGCTTGACAAAGGGCTTTCATTAGACCTTCAAAGGCTTGATTGCACTCCTCATCCCACCTGACCTTTTTAGGAAATTTGGGAGAATGCAAGTGTGCTGTTTGGTTTGGCAACAAGCTACGGATGTTTTACCTGCTAATCTGCACACGTTAAAGAACATAGCTTTCGAAGGGATTGTGTCCTCCGACGTATTCCTCATCTTAGATATCTCCTTCCAGCTCTGCTGGCCTCGGAAAAATTCTTCTCTAGAGGGCGCTGCGCGTCGACGTCCTCCGAGTCGATGTCCCTCGACAGCCGCCGTATCGACGTCGACGTCATCCTGCCTATAAAGGCTGCGCGCAGCGTCCGTTGCTCAGTTCCGTTTTTCCGCGCTTACTCAGTGCCTCGGAATACCGTTGCTCAGTTCTTAGTCAGATTAATCCTATTTACCTCGAGTTATTCGATCTGTACTCGATGGCTTCCTCGTCGGAACCGACAACTCCTCGATCCGGCTTCAAGAAATGTCGAGATTGTGGGAAAAAGATGTCGTTGACTGATCCTCACAGAGTTTGTGGTGTTTGGGAGCTGAACACCATTGTTCGGAATGCGAGGACTGTATGTCCATGACAGCTAAGGCCCTGAAGGAGCCTAGAGGGAAGCTGGAGAAAGGTAAGACTTTTAAAGCTTCTTCTTCGTCGACGAAGTCGAGACATTCATCTCCTCGTCACCATTCGCGCTCCAGGTCTCGGAGTGGGTCTCATCACTCCTCGAGATCGAAGCACTCGAAGAGGAGACGTCGAAGATCCCCTTCTCCGTCTTCCTCTTCCTCTGTTTCGCCAAAAAGAATCCCTTGCCCCACGAAACATAGTTCCCGGGCTGAATGGGAGGAATTCCGAAAAAATATGATGAGCGTCTTCGAGAAAGCGGCCTCGACCCCCTCGAAGACTGCCGAGAGCGATGCTCTGGTCGAAAGAACCGAAGGTCAAAAACGCCGCGAGTCGCAGTACCCGGCGAAGGAAACCTCTCGAGCGCGTCTCGAACCCTCGAGTAGGACTTTGACCTCTAAACCTTCCTCGAAGGTTCCGTCGACGGCGTCGACGAGGGTTCCGTCGAGGTCGATGTCTTCGACGCCGTTGTCGAAGGGACCTTCGACACCGGCGTCGACGCCAAGAAAAGTCACGGTTACGACACATCCAGTGACTATCCCCAGGTCCTCGACGTCGATGGCTTCGAGATTGTCGAGTAGAATTCCAATTCTGTTGAGGTCTTCGAGGCCTCCGCCTTTGTTTTCGACGCCACGCTCGAAGCCTTCGACGTCGGCGTCGACGACATCGACGTTTTCGAGGCCGATAATGACAAGTTCGGCACCCTCTGCCTTGGAAATGGGATTTACTCCCTTTATGAGTTCAGAACAATTGAGAACTATGTCCTCAATTTTGGAAGAGGGTGAATTGTCTGAAGAGGAAGACACATTTGAGTTACAGGGACCTGTAACCCCAATTAGAGAGGAATTTTCCTCTGAAGAGCGCAGGTTAAAGGATCTTCATGATTCCTTACATGAGGCAAGTGGGTTAGACACTTCCCCTGAGGTGGAGTTTGCTAAACCAGACCCGGGGGAGCATGCTGAAACCCCCTATAGAGCCTTAATGGCCAGGATCACAGAGTTCATGGGGTGGTCTTCACCTTCACAATCTTTCCAACAAGATGACCTCACGGATATTCTTGACAAAGGCCCACAGGAGGATCCTGTGGTGCCTTTTCATAAAGCTCTTCAGAGAAAGATCATGACAAACTGGGAAACCAGCAGTAAATAAAAAACTGTCTACAAAGTACAGAGTATCTTCTACAGACCCATAGTTTTTGTCTAAACACCCATCCCCAGAAAGTCTGATGGTACAGGCAGCATCCTCTACCGATGTCAAGACGGCTTATCCTACCGTCCCACAGGACAGGGACGATAAAAAATATGATGCTATGGCAAAGAAAGTCTTTTCAGCATGTAGCATGGCGTTAAAGTCTGTTAATGCTACTTGCACCCTTGCTAGGTTCAGCCATACACTTTGGGAGTGTGCTTCTACAGCGGCTGACTGCATCCCGGAGGGAGAAGAAAGGGATGCGTTCCTGAATATTATACAGGACGGTAAAGACGCTATGTGCGAATCCCTCCAGACGGGCATTGATTCGGCTGACAGTATCAGCAGAGCAATGGCGGCAAATACATCAACCAGGAGATTCGCTTGGTTGAGAAAGTCTGGTTTTGCCCCAGATGTGCAAGCCAGGCTCTTGAACATGCCATTCGATGGCTCTTCTTTGTTCGGGAAAAAGGCGGATGACAGTTTAGAGAAACTGCAAACTTCAAAAGCAGCAGCAAAATCCCTAGGAGCTGCAATCCGTCAGACTCCTTTTCGTCCCACAGGAACCTCTGCGAGGGGCAAGTCCTTTTGCTTCTACTCCGCATTCGGAAGAGGTAGAGGACGACCGGCTCAAAGGGGACAAAGAAGAACTACCCGAGGTGGACGGGGTAGATATTCAAAAGCCGGAGCAACAGCAGGTACCTCTTTACCATCGGCATCTGCATCAGCCGCCCCAAAACCACTCTGAGGACTTCCCTCACAGGACACCTGTAGGAGGCAGGTTGACTCAACATCTGGCGGTATGGCAGGCTATCACGTCAGATGCTTGGGCATTGGAAACAGTTGCCCAAGGTTACTGCCTGCCTGTCCTACGTATACCTCAGAGTCATCCACCGGGGATCTGCTCTCAGAAAGCTCCAGATCCGCTCCTCTTGCAGGAAATTTGGGACTTGCTAGAGAAAGGTGCCATAGAACCGGTACCTGTAGCGGAGAGGAACAAGGGCTGGTACTCCCCTTACTTTCTCATTCCAAAGAAAGACGGAGGACTGAGACCCATCTTGGACTTGCGAGAATTGAACAAATTCCTCAGAAAAGACAAATTCAAGATGGTCACTCTTTCTCAGATCCTCCAGGCCCTTCAGTTCCAGGACTGGTTGGTATCTCTGGACCTTCAGGACGCTTATTTCCATGTGCCTATCCATCTCAAACACAGGAAATACCTGAGGTTCGCAATTGGCAACTCTCACTATCAATTTCGAGTGCTGCCATTTGGGCTGACCTCCGCCCCGAGGGTCTTCACCAAGTTAATGTCGGTAGTGGCTGCAAGTCTAAGGAGGGAAGGGATTCACGTCTACCCCTACCTGGACGATTGGTTGATCAGGGCTGTTTCTCCGGAACAAGCTCAGATCCAGCTAAATCACGTGTGCCACTTCCTTCACAGACTGGGCTTCTCCCTCAATTTAAAGAAGTCACAAATTATACCATCGCAGGGACTCCAGTTCATAGGAGCGATCCTGGACACTTCCCTGGGAAAAGCCTCGCCACCAGAGGTGAGGGCTCAAGATATTCTACAGATGGTTACCAAGTTCCAACATGCTCAACGTCTCCCAGCCTTTGACTTTTTGAGGTTGCTAGGCCTCATGGCATCCTGCATTTTCCTAGTGCCAGAGGCTCGCTTGAGAATGAGATCCCTCCAGTGGGCACTGGGGACTCAGTGGTCACAATTCTCAGGGAGAATGACAGATCTTCTTCAGGTTCCCGGCAGGGTGGCTCGAGACCTTCAGTGGTGGGCCTGTCAGGAGAACATTCTGAAAGGAGAACAGTTTTGGCAACCCTGGCCGGAGATAACAGTAGTCACGGGTGCCTCACTCACGGGGTGGGGAGCCCACGCCAACGACTTGACCATCAGCGGTCGTTGGTCTCCATCGGAGTCCAGACTACATATCAACCTGTTAGAGCTGAGGGCCATCAGACTTGCGCTGAAGGCTTTTCTGCCATCTGTACAAGGAAAGAATGTCCTGATAATGACGGACAACACAGTGGCCATGCATTACCTCAACAAAAGAGGAGGCGTAGGATCACTACCCCTGTGCAGAGAGGCGATGCAGCTCTGGTTTTGGGCAATCCAAGAAGGAATCTCTCTATCGGCAGTTCACCTAGCCGGAGAGAAGAACTTGACAGCGGACGCTCTGAGCAGGCAGAACACAGTCTCCCACGAGTGGGAGCTAGCTCAGGAAGTCCTTCAAGAGATCTTCGCCCTTTGGGGAACCCCTCAGGTAGATCTGTTCGCCACCAGCCTAAACAGGAAATGCGACCTGTTCTGCTCAAGGGAATTTCCCCCGAGAGGAGCTCTGGGAGACGCGTTCATAGTGGACTGGGAGTTTCCGCTTCTGTACGCGTTCCCACCGGTCCCTGTCATTCCTCAAATGATCAGGAGGTTGAGAAGATTCCGGAGAACCATGATCCTAATTGCCCCGGATTGGGCCAGGAGAACGTGGTACCCTGACCTTCTAGACTTGTCCATCTGCCCTCCAATTCGACTTCCACTCAGAGAGAACCTACTCTCACAGAAGGGAGGTCAGGTTCTCCATCCAGACATCAAAACCCTCAACCTTCACGCTTGGCTTCTGAAAGGCTGAGGTACAAGGATTGGGACCTCCCTGATGATGTTATGGAGGTGTTGCTTTCGGCAAGGAGACCAGCAACAAAGTATTTATACCGCTGCCGTTGGAACAGATTTTGCAGCTGGTGTAGAGAACAGAATATCGACCCTTTTTCATGTGATACACCAATGGTTTTGTCCTTCCTACTACATTTGGCAAATTCAGGCCTTCAAGTTGGCACCATTAAGGGCTATCTCGCAGCGCTATCCATCTTTAAGCGTACTGCGGAAGAACCATCCTATTTCAAATTACCCTTGGTAATACAGTTTCTAAAGGGGTTAACCAATGTTTCTCCCCCAAGACCATTCCAAATTCCCCTATGGGATTTAAACTTAGTACTAACTTTCCTGATGGGTACACCTTTCGAACCTCTCCATTCTTGTTCGTTAAGATTCCTTACCCTTAAAACTGTTTTATTAATAGCACTTACATCTGCTAGAAGGGTGAGCGAATTACAAGCTCTTTCTTGTAAACCCCCTCACACAATATTTCACAAAGACAAAGTTGTCCTGCAAGTGAAGCCTAATTTCCTCCCAAAGGTGGTTTCTGAATTCCATATCACTCAGAAGATTACCCTACCATCTTTCTACCCTCCTCCTCACCCGGGGAAAGAGGAAGAGAGGTTACACAGGCTAGACCCTAGGAGGGCTTTAAGTTTTTACATCAGTAGACTAGCCAGGATAAGACAGGCAGACCAGCTGTTTGTAGGTTACGCAGGTCACAAGCTGGGGTTACCAATAACTAAGCAGACCATTTCCAGATGGATCATTCTAGTCATTCTGGAATGTTATAAACTGGCAGGGAAAGAGCCCCCTCAAAGCCTTAGGGCTCATTCGACCAGAGGTATTGCAGCTTCATCGGCCCTCAAGAGGCGTGCCGGTTAAAGACATATGTGCGGCCGCTACATGGTCGTCTGTCCATGCCTTTACACGTTTTTACAATTTGGATTCCTCCTCCAGTCAAGAGACTAGGTTTGGAAGGGCTGTACTGCATTCTATTCATCAATAGAAGACAGCGTGAAGTCAGTACTCCCTCCTCCGATAATAGAATACTGCTATGGGAGCCTATCTAAGATGAGGAATACGTCGGAGGACACAATCCCTTCGAAGAACAAGTTACTTCTTACCTTGTAACGTTCTTTCGACGGGATGTTCCTCCGACGTATTCCTCATCGACCCTCCCATCCATCCCCGCAGTTCTACTTCCCTTGTTGTTGCAGCTTACGCTCCTTCAGGGTGATTAGTTAGTCCAGAAAGTATTATTGTGGGCTACAAAACGGAACTGAGCAACGGACGCTGCGCGCGGCCTTTATAGGCAGGATGACGTCGATACGGCGGCTGTTGAGGGACATCGACTCGGAGGACGTCGACGCGCAGCGCCCTCTAGAGAAAAAATTTTCCGAGGCCAGCAGAGCTGGAAGGAGATATCTAAGATGAGGAATACGTCGGAGGAACATCCCGTCGAAAGAACGTTACAAGGTAAGAAGTAACTTGTTCATCCCTTGTTTGTTTAAGTCACACCGCCTGGCTCCCAGAATAGAAACACAAACTAGGGTGTATGCGCATTTGCGCGCGCATTTCAAGTGAATGCAAGTGTGCTGTTTGGTTTGGCAACAAGCTACGGACGTTTTTCCTGCTGACCTGCACACGTTAAAGAACAAGAGGAAGTGTGTTTATTCTTATAAAGGCGAAACGCTGCCAAGGACTTCCCAAAAGTACTACGCACTTCTGAGCCCAACGTAATTATCTTGCTCTACTTTGCAGCTGTGTGTATAAGGGTTGGACTTTGTGCCTGGGCTGTGGTGGGCTGGGCTTATCACGTCAAGAGCTGGGCTGGGCTGGGTGATCAGGGTTTTCTATGTAATGCTAATGCAGTAACCCACCCACTGAACTCATGTTACTTACGCAGGTCCATCTTTCTTTTTTCTGTTTCTAGATCCCTTGTGTGTTTAAATCACACCCCCTGGCTCCCAGAATCCCTACAAAAACTAGGGTGTATGCGCATTTGCGCGCGCATTTCAAGTGAATGCATGTGTGCTGTTTGGCTGTTCGGCTGCACGCAGCGTCACAGCAAGCCCACAACCATATATTTAATCTGCCTAAGCTCCTCTCTTTTTACCCATAAATGAATATCCCCTAGAAAGCCGCGAGTCAGCGAGGGAGCGTGGA
Organism: Ambystoma mexicanum; assembly: GCF_040938575.1. NCBI lineage: Eukaryota > Metazoa > Chordata > Amphibia > Caudata > Ambystomatidae > Ambystoma > Ambystoma mexicanum. The sequence continues at coordinate 129,177,332 of NC_090938.1, forward strand.
GACGCTGGTTATTTGGTATTGTATTTTATTTTCTGTGTTAATTTATGCCAACTGGTTTCTTCCTTCTTGACTATAACTCATTAGTGTCTCTCAGTGTGCCTGGTGATATTATTATTTTTCTATCATTATTTATTTATACCAGAGCGGACACACGTTAACAAGGGAACAGTAATAATTGGAAACTGAGTGAAACCAGTAACTGATTTATTTATTTATTTGTTTATTAATTTTGTTTTATTGCCGAACTGCGGCAGTAGTTGAATGAAACACTACACTCTGACTAGCAATATGCCACCCATATTAGTTATAAGAGCGAAACTGGATGGACCATGCCGCGACAACATAACTGGGAAAGCCCTTTTACAAAGTCGCTTAACAGCACTACTACCGAGTGCAGGACGCGTAATCTCCAAGCGTTCAGCCTCAGTGTCCCATGATATCAGATTATGCCCTAGTGAGAGTGTAGTTCTCGAGGGAGAGGGCAATAATGACAGTGCTTCCCATTCCACCCAGTCTGTTCCTTCGGTGACAAGGCTGGCAGATCTGCCACTCTCTAACATGAGTGCTGATACCATACAGACCATCAGATCTGCTATTGTAAATACTGAAAGTGGTTCAAATGGTGCTCCTACAGGCACCACAATAATGGCTGCCTGTGTTACAGAAGATACGCGGACATTATCGCCCAATTTGCCAGGTGATAGGATGCTACAGCCAGTACTATGCTCTGTTTTGGCACAAAAAAAACTAAGGCAAGCTCATGCCCATTTAACTATGATAGGGGAAATTGAGGAGGAGGACATTGAATTCATGAACCTCTCCAACAAAACTCAAGAAGAAAGTAACAAAGTGTTATATATCTGTTCGAACACTGGCGACTTAATTCAGCTTGAAGAAGGTGACAAAAATCGCTCTAAAACAGATATAGAAGCCCTATCTCCTGTTCTGTCCCATTGTGATGACAATAAAGAGGAGGCAATAGGTTCCTCCAGAGACAAAGAAAATCCCCCTGCTGAATTTGTTGAAGAATTAGTTTCATTCATAGCCCCCACGCCAAGGCAATTCAGGTTTGATCCAGGTGCGCGGGACTCCGATTTCTTTATTAATCCCATCAAGCTCCTTCCCGGAGGCACCGGCCCTGAATAATTCCCTTGCTGCCATGAATACGGCCTTATTGGCTGTTGCAAAACTCTGAGGTATTGGATACAAAGGTCAACAAGCAGACCGCATATATTGAGCAATTATTACTACTAATCTCAACCAACGGACCTCAATCTCAGGAGGGCATGTAAGTTCATGAGCCGGAATTGAATAGCGATAAAATCCTAAAGCCAGCCTCCACACAAACCCTAGTAAACAATTGTAACCATCCATTGTCATCACAGCAGACCACCAAGCTGGGCGAACATTGCATAATGTCCGTAGAGCAAAGTAAAACGATCGATATAAACAAAGTGGGGGAGGCTAATTCTAATTCCCCTAAGGTGGTAGTGGCAACAACAATTCCCACAGTTACCATAACACCTGTGGCCTCGCAACAGATAGAGAAAGATCTGCCTGGGCGAGAGCCGGTTACCACAAACATTTTTAAAGTTTTTGGTACTGTAGGTTCCAAATCAACCACCTCAAGAGCTAGTAAAAAATGTAAAATTCTAGTGGCAAAGTCACAGACATCCAGCTCAAGGCTTCCTATTGGAACCAAACGGAAGAAAATGATGGAAGCTAACACATATCAGTCTAGTATGAATTCTACTAAGTCCAGCACACATGCTCAGGCTGCAGAGCAGAGTAATGTACCAGAGTTGCCATATAAGCCATTGGATGATTTGGCACGGATGGTGACAGCCATTGATAATCAACGGGTTTCCCAGAAAAACTTGTTGGAGACAGTTGCCCCTATGCCATCAGCTGTGACCGTTGAGTCTGTAAATGAGAACCATGAACAAAATACTAACGTTCCGGGCATGTCTGCATTGGCAGTAATCCAGAAGCAGGTACAAAGTTCAATTGAATCTTATATGAAGCTCCAGCCTATCCAACCACAAAAGATGACATTGGATGAGCAACTCCGCCTACAACAAACAATCATTCCAGTATAACCCGCCAGTGTCCAAGACACCAATCCTAATACTGCCCAAAATATGAGTACGAACGACCACACAGTTCAGACAGCTATATCCACCGAAGCATCTAAGAAAGTTGACCCCCATATTGTTGACCTGCGAGAGGAGATCAGGGCATCGGTTGAGGCTTACTTAAAACAGAATACCAAATTAAAGCCAGCCCATAACCACTTACCTCAACCAATGCGAATGATCTCAGTACCTCCTCCAAATCTATTGTCAGTCTCTAGACAAGAGATATGTGATGAAATCAAAGCATCTATTGAAGCCTATGTTCTGCAGACAAATGCCACCAACCAAAATGTCATGCCATTGTCAAACTCGGAACAAAGGTACCCTTGACTTATGCCTATACTAAAGGGGCCCCAATCATCCTCTTCTAATATTCAGGAGAGGTGGGAAATGTCCTCGGCAAGATTGCTAAACCAGGCAAAAGAGAGGAAAGATCAGACTCACCGTTGTTTTATTATCAAGTGTCGGGACTCCCCATTCAAAAAATATGATTTGAACCGTTCAAGCGTGCTCAACATATGTGCAGAAATTCCTGCCCTAGCCGCTATAACAATGGTAGACATTGATCAGATCGAATTCATAAATCATACCGACTTGTCCTCGGCCCGGTTATATAAACGATCATCCTTGGTAGCAGAAACATTTTGGCAAGCAAGAATGTCTTTATTTGATATGGGATTCAGTTTAATATAAGAAACCCTTTCTGGTGCTCCAACGTTGCAGGGCCATATGTCACGACTCTTTATGTCTACTCGCAGTGGGTCACCTCAGCCAGGTTTATCAGATCAACCGAGGCCTGCATAACTATTCACAGATACAAAATCCATAAGCCTGATTTCCTGGAATACTAGGGGGCATAGTCATTTAAACTCTATCTCCACTGGGGAATTGATTGATATTGATATCTTAGCCCTCCAGGAAACCTGGCTTTTGATACCTCCTATCTGGGACTCACATGTAATTTTGTTCACACCGGCTGAAAAAAGTTCTCTGGGCAGACCCAAAGGAGGCTTATTGATAGCGGTCGAAAAAACTAGCGGACTAAAACCAAAGCTTTGCCAGTCTCCATCACCTTCCTTTCAAGTGGTTAAATTGTCCATCAGTAACCAAAAATTGGCAATAGTAAATATATATTGGTGCCTTAACACATTAAAATCTGATGACTTTTTCGATCAGCTTGTAAATATATTGGATACCTTAGCATTAGAGGTTGGACTGATGTATATTGTAATACTGGGTGATCTCAGTTTACATCTAATATCAAATGTGGACGTTGAATTATCAGGCAACGAATTGACCTGGTCCACAATTATGGCAGAGCAATTTTATCATGACAAATGGAAATATGAGGGGAGACATCCCAGCCAAGGCGACATTGGCAAAGAGGATCCCAGCATGCTATTTTAGACTACATGTACATTAATGCAACTGTTTTTAATTGTGTTCAAACGCTGGAGGTAATACATACCGATCTAAGTGATCATAACAAGTTAAAGTTATCCTTTCAGATCATAGAGCCCCAAATAATTTTGTCCACAAATCCAAACATGTCAGATGTATCAGTAAACAGCCGGGGTAACAGATTGAAGTGCAATCGAGCTAAACTACAAATTCTTGACCAAAATCTCGAAAAAATATATTGACGCTCTGGGTTGGTATATACTGACTATACACTTGCCATGCAGATGTTCAAACGAATCAACAGAGGTGAAACCTTTATCAAACAACAGCATATCCATATTTTTGATCTGGACATTAAGCATAAAAAAGCAGGGTTAAGGCGAGAAATTCGCAGTTAATGAAGTCGGTAAATATAGACTCTGCAATAAAATTTAAACTACTAAAACGGAAATATAAAAGGTGGCTTAAAATCAGAAGAGCCAAGCAATATGAATTGGATGGGGCGGCAATGCTTAAGCAACTTATTACCAAATCTACTGCTGGCATCTGGGCCCTGCTTAACCACACCTCAGGCAATCCCCAAATGGTTACCCAGTCTAATTCGATTTCAGCGGAGGCATGGCAGGTGTATTTTCAAAACCTATATCTTTCACCTTTTACTAATATGCAACTATGTTTGCAAACTGAAGTAGCAGCCCATGTCTTTCTATTTGACATCGATGATATTAAACTTTGTATCACCAAATTAAGCACATCTCGGGCCGTCAGCCCTGATGGGCTACATAATGCCATGCTGAAAATGCACGTGAATGAATGGGCGGGGATTCTACATCGCATCTATGCTCATGCTCAAGTCTTTAAATCTGGTCTTATTCCTGAGACTTGGAAAAAATCAATTATCTTGCCTATTTTTAAAAAGGGTGATCGTGAGGATCCCAGGTCCTATAGACCGATAGCATTACTGGATTGCCCGGGCAAATTATTTGCCAGATTGTTATTAAATGTCTTTAACACCTGGCTGAATCGTATGAATTTGCGTGACCCATTTTGAACGGGGTTCTTACAGCGTATAGGCACTATGATTAATATGATCACTCTTTCAAGTATCATCTAGAAAGCCTATCAGTGCAAGCAACCATTGTATTTTGCATTTATCGATTTCAGAATGGCTTTTGATGCTGTACCAAGAGCGCTCCTGTATAAAAAACTGCTGATGCTAACGGCCTTTGGGAAATCTTAAAATGGATTATCCAACTGCATTCAAACACCACGATCCAGGTCAGATTAACTAAGGGTGGCTTGTTAACTGCTCCAATTGAAACTGCTAGAGGCCTGAAACAGGGGTGCCTGCTGGCGTCTGCTTTATTCAATTTTTTTATTTCAGATGTTAATCAAGCTTTTGCCCAGTTGATCACAGATTCTCCAAGAATCACGGGGGTGCAAATTCGTTGGCTATTGTATGCTGATGACATGGTACTCATGTCCCACACCCCCAAAGGTTTGCGCAATCTATTGGGTGCTTTGGATCAATATACCCAAGCAAATGGTATCACTATTAACATTCCCAAAACAAAAATAATACAATTTGGAACAAGAAGACAAAGTTTAGCACGGCTTCAGTGGCCTTTGCAAAAATGCCAAATTTCTGTGACAAATGCCTATGTGTACCTGGGTATGATTATATCCAATCAACGGGCGAATGAACACTATAAAAAACAAGGGCTGCTCAAACTGCAAACGGCCATCTCGCAAGCCTGTATCATTAAGGCCAGATATTGCAAGTTTTCAATTGTACCAATAATTACTTATTTCAAATTAAATGTCATTCATGTTATACTGTATGGTGCTGAGATCCAGAAACTAATGACTTATTCTTATTGGGCCTTTATAGAAGGTCGTTCTGGAGACAAGTGTTAAATTTACCTAATTCTCAACCACTGCCACTTCTAAGATATGAACTGGGCTTAATTTCCGTATATGCAATCTATAAATGGAAACTATGTGCACTATACCGTAAATATCTAATGAATCAACTAACAAAAGGAATTACTAACATCATCTCTACTTATTTGTTGTGTTCAATGGATAACTTTCCAAAAATGTGGCGTTTAAAAATTCAGTCTATCCTAGAAAAAGCACAAATTGATGCAACCTTGTTAATTGAGAACCCAAATCGGGCTAAAACCAAAATTTGGGAATTGGACTGGATAAGTACTCGTATGGCATGTGCTAACTATAAACACTTTCTGGAATATCCTTTTAAACTGAAACAATATCATAATGTTGCAAATTATATGGTAAAATCACCCAGTTCAGGTCATCATGATGGTTTTATGAGATTTCGGCTGAACCTATGGCTGACAAATGATGTGTTAAATAGGCGTAACATTGGCAGATCTGCCCTATGTTGTTGCTTCTGCAAACAGTCTGCAGAAACTCTCAAACATTTATGTTCCGAATGTGAAGAATTGTTGTCAGCGCGATGTGTTCATTTCAAGCATTTATTTACTGAATATAGGGACTTGACAACAGATACATTATGGGAGTTATTATTTTACACCAAGAGAAAGGCGGTGAGATACGCTTTTGTAAACTATCTACATCAATTGAAATTATGAATATATGTACCCTTGAAATTCTTGTACTGAGCAATGTCCACTTATGGAGGAAGATATATGAAAATAATTGTAATGTTTCAGTATGTCTCACAAATATGGTTGTAAAACTGTTGTCTTGTTTTAATATATGTTTTAATGTGTTTTTTAAAACTTATTTTCTGTGTTTTAAGTTGAAAGGTCTCGAGTTTCTCGCGACCAAAACAACTAATTAAAAAAAAAGACATTTGGGAGAGGAGATGACATTCAAGGAAGAAGCTATGGTCCCATAGTTCTCTCTGAAGTTCCTATAATACCTAGTGAGACCTAGGAAGGCTCTCACTTGGGTTTGAGTAGTAGGGGTGGCCCAGTTTTGTACACCTTGTACTTTGCTAGGCAGTGGCCTTATTTCACCTCCTCCTACCTCATGTCCAAGGTAGACCACTGAACTCTGACCAATTTGTCATTTGCTTGCCTTTATGGTCAGATGGGCCTGTTCAAGAGCCTGAAATACATAACCTAGGTGTTCAACATGTTCTTTCGATGTAGGGCTGAACACTGCAATGTCATCCAAGTATGCCATGCAGAAGTCCTCCATCCCATTCAGAACTTGATTGACCATCCTCTGAAATGTAGCAGGTGCATTCTTTAATCCAAAAGGCATTACCTTGAATTGGTAGAAGCCAGCTGGGGTGGAGAATGCAGTTTTCTCCTTGGCATGGTCTGTCAGGGCTTTTTGCCAATAGCCTGACGTTAGGTCAAATGTACTGAGGTACTTGGCTGCACCAAGTTTGTCCTAGGCAAAGGATGGGCATCAGTCGTGGTGACTGCATTTAGAGCTCTATAGTCCATGCAGAATCTCAACTCTTTGGATCCTGCCTTTGGTACAAGCACAACTGGGCTAGACCATGGGCCAGTAGAGAGTTCTATTACCCCGAGTTCAAGCATCTTGTTGACCTCATTCCTTATGTGGGATCTGACATTGTCTGACATTCTGTACCCCCTGCTTTGGACAGGCAAATAGTCACCAGTGTGTATGTCATGCTGGCCCCAAGGGGTCAAGCCTGGTGAAAGTGAGAACAGGGAGGCAAACTGATTTAACAGTAACTTGCACTCATCCTGTTGGTCAGATGTGAGACTGGAAGAGAGATTAACTCCTTCCACTGGCTCATCTAAAGGTAAGCCTCTGAGAAGGTCAGGTAGAGGTTCACTCTCCTCCTCCTCCTCCTGAGCTGAAGCTAGAAGCAAACCTCCTATGTCACGTCTGGAGACATAAGCCTTTAAACGGTTGGTGTGAAAGACTCTGGGAGCCTCCTTAGGATTGCCTAAGTCCACCATATAGTTCACCTCTCCAAGTTTGCCCACAACCTTGAAGGGTCCTATCCATTTGTCTTGCAAGGCTCTCTGCCTTGTGGGGACCATAACAAGAACAAGCTGGTCTTGAGTAAACTCAAAAATGTTAGCCTTCTGGTCATGCCAATGTTTGACCAGAGCTTGACCAGCCTTCAAGTTATCACTTGCCTCTGCCATCATGTGTGACATTCTCCTCCAGAGACCTATCACATAGTCAGTCACTCTGACTAGCTTGGGGGAAGGAGCACTCTCCAACCCCTCCTTAATCAGGGCCAATGGACCTCTGACTGGATGGCCATAGAGAAGTTCAAAGGGACTGAATCCTACTCCCTCCTGATGGACTTCTCTATATGCAAAGAGAAGGCATGGCAGTATAAGGTCCCACTTTCTCCTAAGGGGTTCTTCTAAAGCACCTATCATGCTCTTCATAGTTCTGTTAAACCTCTCTAACAACCCATTGTTTTGAGGGTGGTAGGCAGTCGAGAACTTGTAGGTGATTCCACAGGTTTTCCACATGGTTTGCATGTAGTGGGACATAAAATTTGATCCCCTGTCAGATATCACCTCCTTAGGAAAACCTACTCTGGTAAAAATACCAAGTAGGGCCTTAGCCACAGCCAGAGCCGTACAGTCCTCGTAGGTATGGCTTCAGGAAATCTAGTGGCATGGTCCACTACAACCAGGATAAACCTGTTGCCTGAAGTTGTGGGAGGGTCAAGAGGACAAACAATGTCAATCCCAACCCTCTCAAAAGGAATTCTCACCACTGGGAGAGGCACTAAGAGTGCCACATTCTTAGATCCACTCTTGCCAGAGGTTTGGCAAATGTGGCAGCTTCTGTAGAATTTGGCTACTTCTGTAGCCATCTTAGACCAGTAGAAGTGCAGAGATAGCTTTTGTTTGGTCTTCTTAAAAGTTAAGTGACCAGCCAAAGGTACCTCATGGGCTAACTACAGAAACTGAAGTCGGTTCACTAGAGGTACTACAAGTCTTCTGTAGTCTCCAGGGCTTGCCTCAGTTGGTTCACTGTAGAAGAGGCCATCTTCCTAGTGCAACCTATACTTCCCAGGCTCAGTCCCATTGAGCTGAGAAGCTGCCTGTTGGCGAAGACCTTCCAAGGTAGGACACTCTCTTTGTCCTTTACTGAAATCTTCTCTGTTGGGTCCACCTTCTGCCAGTAAAGACTGCAGCTCAGGATGGTCAACAGGGTCAAGATCTCCTACCAAGGTAAGATCCTCTTCTAGATCTGATTCCTCAGTATCTAGTTTGACCATACAGGATTGAACCTCACTCTCACCCTCAGCTGGTGTGGGAGTCACAGGTGTGACTTTGGACAGTCTCGGAGATGTCCTTCTGGGCACAGGAGTGCTTGCTGGTTTCTTTCTGGCAGACTTAGGTTTCCCCTTTGTCTTTTCTTGTCCTGCAATGGCAGTAAGTAAGTCCTGTGGACTTGGGGTGATAGCTTCTTCTATCATGTCCCCAGGAGAGCCTCTCAAGGTTCTCTCCCTTGCAGACCTTGTGAGCTCCAGCTTCCTTCTGCTGGGGAGCCTGGGGGTTCTAGACACAACTCTAAGAGTTTTAAGGTCATTACCAACAGGACCCTCCCAGGTACGTTATTTTGCACACTTACAGGTATTCTGACAGTCATGCGATTACACTGGATGAGAGCTGGTAACTGGGGAACCATTTGCACAGGGCCTCCAGCTAACTTGGTTAAGTGTTTGTTTGTTTGTTTGTTTATTTAATATAGCGCAAAACCAAACCCGCAGGTAGCCGGGCGCAAACATTACAAGAATACTTGAGAACTTGGTTACAGTGACAAACACAGAAGTAAGCGGTAGGAGCAGATTCAGAAACATTATAGATTGCATGTGTTGGACAGTTAATGCCAGATGTTGGAAACAGAAAGAGAGTGGAAGGTGGTACAGTTCAGTGAGGTGTGCAGTAAGAGAGAACTAGTGCGGTTGATTGTCAAGTGTCGGAAGCAAGAAGGAGCTGAGTGGTGGTCAGCCGCAGTTTGTAGCTGGGTACTGGCAGTGGGGGTAGGGGTACCTAGGGACAAGTTAGCAGGGCATAGTCAAGAGGGTGTCTCTCAGGCGAATGGAAATGTTGCGGAGGGGGGATCACCTTAGATGTTTGGGTGCCTTAGCAACATCCTCCACTTTGAAAAAACATTCATCAACCACAGTTATGCTGGCTCCAGTGTCTCTTATGGCAGGGGTCTCCTGACCATTCACAAGAACACTATCTTTATAATACTCTTTAGTATTCTCTGGGATTGAGTTATAGACATCTAAGTTATGTTGTTCCCAAAGACCCAAGAACACTAAAGAAACACTAGCTGAGACTCTCATGGGCTCATCAGCTAGTAGCTGAAAGTTTTCACTGGTCATAGGTACTTCATCCACCTGGGAGAAGGCTAAGGAGACAGTGTTGAACCCTGAAGGTTTACCCTTACACTTGGGATCTCCTTTCACATGGCCAGGCAACCCACAAACAAAGCATTTTCCAAATGCTCTCTGGAATGGGGGTTTGCTCTGCCCTCCATCTGGTGTGGAACCAGGTGGTACACTAGCCTGATCCGGTTTACCTTGTGGCTTACCCTGGTTATGTTTGGGGCCCTCTTTTGGATTGGAATTATTGGAATTCTCTTTGTTGTCTTTCTTTGGCTGCTTCCCCTCATCCTTCTTCTGAGTAGCCCCAGAATTCTTGTGAGTAGCCCTGTTGGCAACCCACAAGTCAGCAGCCTGAGCTAGTTTCTTAGGATCTATCTCCTTTGAATCAGCCAAGTGCTGTCTAAGCTCAGGAGAGCAGACATCAAAAATAGACTTCAACATTACAAGATTCCTCAAACCTTCATAAGTGTTCACTTTGTAACCCTTAACCCAACCATCTAAGTTTTTCAAACATTTACACACCCAAGTAGCCCAAGGGGTACCATCATGCTTTTTGAGTGTTCTAAACCTCTTAAGATACTGGGAAGGGGTCTTCCTACACCTAGCTATTAATGCTAGTTTCACACACTCATAATCCTGTTTATCCTCCTCCCCCAACTCCATTACAGCATCACTTGCAACAGGGGGGAGCCTAGAGAACAGCCAATGAATCAACTGAGTCCCTGAGATACCTTGAATCCCATGATTGTACTCCAACATTGCTAACCAATCCAAAACATCAAGTTTAGTCTCATACATACCAATCATTTCCTTTGGCATACAGGGTCTCTTAGGGCTTTAAGACCTAGAGGACTCTGGGAGAGAAGCATTTTCTAGAGACAATTTCTTCATTTCTAGTTCATGGTTCAGCTCCATTTCTCTGAGCCTTAACTCTTGATGTTTCATGGCAGTTTGTGCATCAATACGTTTCACTTCCAATTCAAGTCTCATTTTTTCAAGTGCAATAAACTCAGGAGTAAGTGTAGGACCTGTGGGGGTCCCTGTGGACAGAGGTTGTGCATTCTGAGCAGGCAAGGAAGTTGCAGGGTTTCCTAGCAAGGACTCATCTACTTGTTCACAATTAACACTTCCAGAATCAGAAACATCAAAATCCACATTTGCTGGAGTGGTGTCATGATGCCTACCCCCAAGCATCCGGACCAACCCATCAGCCCCGGGAGCAGGCATCTAGACATTTAGTAAAACCTCAGCAGCCCCGGCTAGGGGCTATCTGGGTTCAGTCCTGGCGCCTTAGGCTCCAGGCTCATAGTAGGAATCAGTCCTGGCGCCTAAGGCGCCAGGCTCATAGTCATTACTTACCTCAGGCAGACCATGCTGCAAATGACTCCAATCCAACATGAAGCCTGAAAGGGACTATTTTTCTACAGGGACTATTTTTTAGTCGGGTGTGGTTCTAGGGACTTCTTACCTGGGACTACTTTTGAGGCTATTTAAACCACGCCCGACCAGCAACACACGCTTCGTGTTATTCTGCATCCAGCAGCGTAACAAACACTCACCATGCCTGCAGCCTGCATCCAGTCTTCTGCCACGCCCGCCTCGAATCCGGAGCTCCTAAAACAAAGAGGAAAGAAAGGGACAAGGTTAGAAAACACACTTATTTCTATTCCACACCTGATTCTGGATCCATCTTGTCTCCGGACCTGTAAAGAACATCATTTCGGCACGCGCCGCACCTCCAGCTGCAGCGCCGTACCATACTCACCAGTCTGCACAGCATCCTTCGGGTCGGCGCTGCCTCCATCATTTCTTCGCCGAACTTCGGCACCTAGGAGACAAAAGAAATCCACAAGGTGAGCCGAGGGAACCAACAAATATAATTCTTACCACCATAGACTTACCTGATTTACCACCGGAGGCATCCTTTTGTGACTCTCCATATTTTCACGTGCCGCATCTGTAAAGAGAGACAAAACAACACGTTTTCCTCGTGCAACATTTACCGGACAGTGCCGGGTAATACAGACTCTTACCTGAGCGCCACCAGCTGCCACAAGAGCATCTTTTCACGAGCCAGCTGCAAGACAAGAAAGGAAGGGGGGAACAAGAGTGAACATCGGACATATTGAACTCTATGAACTTAATACTTACTGGTCCTCACCAGGAACCTCAGAGTCAATACTCTCCGGAACTCTCCCGAGCCTTCAAACCAGTGTAGTAACTGGAATCGACGCGCTCCTGCAAATCCACGCAGGATGGAGAGCTCATCTTTCAAAAATATAAGGAGAATATTTCTACGGGTTAAGCAGACAAGATTAGGAGGGCAGATCCAGTCAGTCATCGCTGCACTACGCATCAAGTGGGTGGAGACCGCAGCTGTCCGGGTCCGACCGACGCCCCTGTGGGAGTCAGGTGAGCGTAACAAGTGGTAGGTCCTTCTGACCCACTCTCCAGACTTTTTCCCATTAACTTTGCAACCAGTTCAGATTTCTTTCTTTTACCAGAGATATTCTTATCCCTACACATGGTTCTCAGAACCTCAGCAGTATAGAGTAAAAGACTCTCTTCAGTGTAGTTTTCCATATTTTACATGATTTTTTAGTTAAATAGAATTAGTGGTGTTAGCCTTGTGGTTAGTTGAACCCAAACAATAGCAGCACTTTTAAGTGTAATCACTCTACTTCCAAATCCTCACCGCTGTACAACAGTGTTAGGCAGAATCCTGTGCAGTGCCCTTAGGGACCACTACACACAATTAAGACTACAGGTGGCAATACAAGTTTTACATTTGGTACAAGCCTGTACTACTATGTCAGAGTGGTAGCAGTGGCGGAGCAGCCAGGCTTATCTCAAGAGTATATGAGCAGTAGCAGATATTACACAAAGGGGCCACAATTACTGTGACTCAAGCAAACACTAACTCAAGGTTTCAGGTATAAAAATATAAGTGCATTTATTTTTAAACCATTCGTTATAAACACAACACTTCTATGAAACTTCAATAAAAACCACACGTTAAATATACTACAACTAACCAATTCACTTTGTACAGTAAGTCTCAATGTAAGTACCCTGTGTTGGAATGAACCAGTGTTAGGCACAAAAACATGTTACCGCGAATACGATTGCGATCACTTTTTGACAGTTCGGTCTACTAAACAAACACGTATCCTTGACATGAAATGCTACCGGGGCAAAAACACACTTAGTACTTGAGATATCCAGAGGGAGTTGGAGGCAGGAAGAGGATCTGGACTGGAAGATGAGTTGGTTATCCCCACCAAGCTCAAGGGAAGAAGACTCCGGACTGGATCTTCTCTAAGTCGTTGAAGGGAAGATAGCTCGAGACTGCAGCAGGGCTTCACCGGGACGGGATAGTTGCAGCAGCCGTCGTGCTCTCCGCTTCTCTTCGGTTCCTTGTAGTTCCAGTGGTGACTCTCTGACTTCTAGCCCAAGAGACCTTCCTTATATGCGAAAAAAAACCCATTCTCACAACCTGGCTGTCAATCACCCAGCAGGGGGGTTGTCCAGCCCGGACAACTACCCTGGCCAATCATGACAAAGTGCGACTTGGGTTTCCTAGGATACCGTGTGTAGGGGGTGACTATACCCCTCCCTCACATTCAGCCCACCTAGACACCCAGGTGCCTGGTGGAGGGCTTCTGAACAGAAAGCCCGCCAAAAGACGGTGAACAAAGAAGGCAAACCTAGTTTGCCGCGCAAAGTAAAACACAAGAAGGACTTTAACAAAAAGAAATGGCGAATAAATGCAACCGGAGCCAAAAGAAAGACGATTTGGTCAAGCGGGTTTATGTTCGAGGCTAATATAATAGCCAAGAACAGTACCACGTTTATCTAATATAATCGCGGTAGAAAAGTTAGGGTAGCTACCACTGCCACCAGCCAAGTCTAAATGTTAAAAGAGCGAAACAATGCTCTAGGAGGTACAGATACAAAGGGATACGAATTAACCCTTTCCAGTACTCCATGGAAGATGGGGTGTACTGCATTTGTGGTAGATTGACTAAGTAAAGTTAATGGTAACTTTACCCCTTTTTGGGGGACAGTTTTCGCCTCAGAAATGGAGTCGAGGGAAGTCTTAAAGACAACCCTGTGCCACGGCACTGAAAGTGCTGTGTGACACACAAAAAGAAGGGGGCTACTGAAGTGGTGTACTTCAGAGTCCACAATCACAAAAACAGATAGAAACGCATAGCAAAACACAGGTAAGAGTGGGGGAAAAGCTCTCACTCTTACCAAGTGGAAAAAAATAAACTCCAGAAGTCCAGCAAAGCTGCTGGGTGACTCACTAGGTGAGGGAAATTAGCCATAGATGAGAATTCTCCCTAACACAGGGTCAGTATCGGTTTTGGACACAGAACAGTGAACATTATTTTGTACATCCTGACAGTGATGGACTCATTAGTTCGTTTTTTGGAGGAAGGGAAATCCCTCATAGAGTTAGGGCTAGTGATACATTTTTCTACCCCTTTTTATTATTTAAATTAAAACATTTGGATAGACTACCAATCTTGTGTCCGTCTCCTAACTCGCATTCCTCACACAATGTTATGTTATGTTAAGTTGACTTATACTGTGCACTGTTACCATAGGCATGGTCTCCAGGCGCTCACACGGTTCTGTAAGAAAGTGGGTTGGGTAGGTTAGTGAGGGAAGAGGGAGTAGGATAGAGGTTGTGCATTTCTGTTGTTGCTTGTAGAATCAGGAGAAACTGGCATCTTGTGCGAGTCTGCTTTCCAATGTTGGCCCCACTTCAGAGTCCCCTATTTAATAATTCCTTTGCAGCTTAATTCTAAAGCATTTTCAGTATATATGTGGTCAGCTTCTGTGTCGAAACCAAACACTTATGGGAGAAAAGTGGAAGCATAGGTCATCCCCTCCCGTGCCTGAGGGAAGGCCCAATAATGTGATCTGCTTGGCACGCACCATAAGTTCGAGATGTTCCACTCTCAGGTCAATAGCATTGCTTTCCCTTATTAGTGCCTCTTATTACTTGCCCATCTGCTTCACCACCAGAGCGGTCTGACCGTCTTGTTTATCCATTTCCGAGATTCTCTATTCCAGTGTTGCGTTTTTCATTTTTTAACTCAGCTAGTCTTTCCCTCATCCAGTCTAGTTTGCCTTCTAGGTGTAACACTGTTTTATCTATGCTTTCAAGCTCTGACATAAAAGAACCTTGTGATGGAAACAATGTTATGATGTATTTCATTGTACAGGGTATTGCTTTCTCTTTGAATTTTGTGGTGCAAAAAAGTCCACTTCAACAGGCTTCTATGACAAATCCGTAAATGTCATCACTTCTCCCTGAGGAGGAGCCCCTTCCCATGAGGCCATGTAGGTGAGACCACTACCCGATAGTCCCCCTGGGTGTGTTACACAGTGGGAGGATCTCATGTGGAGAGACTCCCCCTCCTGGAGCCGGGACAGACCTCTATGGAGAGTGCAGTATGCCCAATGTAGGGGAGGCATGGTATCACAAGTATGACACAGACACAGTAGGAACAATTTGTAAAACCTTTTTTTTTAAATCATTTTTTAAAATTATTTATAACATAAACAAAACAGCTATAAAAGAAAAGCAACAGCAATCGAGGACCAGCTCGTCCAATCTTACATTAGCAATGGTACTTGTTTCACCAATTACCTAGATCGCATCCCGTGCCCCTCTGTGTAAGCATTCTGATTTACATCACCAAAGTTTGTGCACATTAGGGCCCTCCATCTTCCCACGTCCCCCATATTTTAGAAGCCTTGGTAGGGCAGCCTCTAGTATTGTATATCCGGCGTTCGATCATAGCGCATGTGTCCATGTCCACTGCCCATTGCTCCAGCGTCGGGGATTCTGGCACTCCCCATTTCTGTGCGATATTGCACTTCATTAGGGCCGCTGCTGTGTGCAGTAACAACCTCTCCCATTTATTGAGATTGCTCTCTTCCGGTGCACCCAGGATTAGGACCCTAGGATCCAGTTCTATCGTACGGGTGAGTACCCTGGTCAATTCCCGGCAGCAAGCGTCCCAGAAGCCGCGGATGCGGGGACATGACCACAGTATATGAAAGAAGGTTCCTTCCTCCTCCCCATACCAGAGGCAGTTCGGGTTTGTTGCCCTCTTCTAACCGTGCAATGCAGTCCTAGGTTAATACACTCTGTGTAAGATTTTGAGTTGTACCAGCCTAAGCCTAGAGGAGATGGCCACTTCGCGTGGATGCATTAGTACCTGGATCCAGTCCCCAGGGTCAATTTCTCCTATATCTCTTTCCCATTTGGCTTTTAAGCTGGTCAATTCAGGAGTAGCAAAGGATGTAATAGCGTTATAGAGGATGGAGGTGCATTTGGTGGGAATGTACTCAGGTAGTATATTGCGTTCTATTGGTGTAAATTCCGGGATAGTGTCCTCTGCCTGTATGTGGGTTCTCAGGGCGTGGGTCATTTGCATGCAGTGGTACCGTTTGGTGTCTGGGAGATGGAATTTAAGTTGCAAGTCTCCGAATGGGGCTAGGTTACCGTCTTTCAAGACATCCTCCACTTTCATAATCCCAGCCTTTACCCAGCGCGGCCATGGTTGAAGTTTCTCAATTTCTTTCAGGTTACCGTTTTGCCATAGGGGTTGTGCCGCAGTTATTTTGTTTTCCCACCCCACAAACACGTGTGCGTGTCTCCAAATAGCGGTGATATGTGTCCTAGTTGTTAGTGGAGGTGGTATCTGGGGGGGTTGGTATAGTAAGTGTATTGGGTCCGTGTCCAGCACATGGCTCTAATATGGGGTAATTCCCGATCCCCGTGGAGCAGGTCGTCAACCACCGCGAGTTGTGAGGCCCAGTAATAGGTCTGGAGTCGGGGCACTCCTATCCCACCCTCCCAGATCGACCTCTGAAGTGTGGTCAGTGCTATGCAGAGTTGGCCACCTCCCCATAGAAGCTCCCTAAGAAGGGCCTCTACCCGGCCAAATTCTGAGTTTGGGATCTGTAGCGGGGCGTTCTGTAGGACGTAGAGGAATCTTGGAAGGGCCATCATTTTAAAAAGTGCGGCTCTACCCATGAGGGTCAGGGGGAAAAGCTTCCAGTGATGGACGTCATTGATGAACCGGTCAATGATTGGTTGGAGATTGTGCGTTGCATAGCTGGTAAGGTCTGTTGTTATCCAGATCCCCAGGTACCGGAAGCCATGTTGCTCCATGCGGTACGGGCACTCCCATGGTTTGGTCTGTTCTCCACCCTTCACTGGGAAGAAAACGGATTTCTTCCAGTTGATTCTCAATCCACTGAATTCCCCGTAGAGGACGAGTATCTGAGTTACTTTGGGGCAGGTCCGGGCTGGTTCCCCCAGATACACCAGGAGATCATCTGCGTACAGGGAGATTCGGTCTTCATATCCCTCTGGCCATCTAAATCCCATCCAGGATACACTCTGGCGGAGCCATAGGGCGAGTGGTTCAATTGCGAGGGCAAAGAGAAGCGGGGAGAGGGGGCATCCCTGTTGCGTGCCCCTGCCCAAGTAAAAGGAGCTAGAGGTCCACCCGTTCACCCTGACCTCTGCCTTGATGTTAGTATATAACAACTTCACCCATTTTAGAAACCCTTCGCCAAACCCCATGCGTCTCATAATCTCCCAAAGGCTATCCCATCGGACCGAATCAAAGGCTTTTTCAAAATCGATTGCCAGGAGGGCAAGTGGACTGTCAATGATGGGAGCCCGTTCCAATGCCAGGTGGAGCCAGCGCAAGTTCATTCGGGTTGATTTGTGTGGCATGAAGCCACATCGGTCCGGGTGTATCAGAGTGTCAGCAATCGGTTGTAGCCTATTGGCTAGGAGCTTGGCCAGGACCTTAGCTTCGCCGTTGCTTAACGAGATCGGCCTGTAAGAGGCACCTCCTCCTGGGGTTTGTCGGGTTTAGGGATAACCACGATGGTGGCCTTACACAGGTCCGGCAGGAGGGTACCCTGTTCACAGGTGCTTAGTAGCATTTTATGGAGGGCAGCCGTTATATTGTTCCCGTCCAGTTTCTGCCAGGTTTCGACCAGGAACCCGTTGGGGCCCGGCGTTTTCCCTGTCTGCAATTGTGCTAGGGCTTCGGCCACTTCGGCCTCTGAGAGGTCACAGTCCAGAGTCGCCCTCTGTTGTGCTGACAGAGTTGGGAGTGTTATGTCATTTAGGAGGGTTGGATCCAGTGCAGAGGTTGGGGCCTGGTATAGTGCCGCATTGAATTGGGCAAAAGCCTCCGCTATCTCGGTGTCCAACTGGCACCTTTCACCCTGTGGGGTGATGATCTCCCGGACACATCGTTGCCCCTCGGCCCCTTCTCCAACCAGGCTAACATTTTGCCGGCTTTGTCCCCAAGCTCAAATTCTTGCTCTGGAGTCCCAGTGGGCTTGTTTGGCGTTGTCTAGCATTAAGTTTCGGAGGCGTTCTGTGGCTCGTGTAAGGGACATTTGGACTGAGGGTTTGGGTCAAGGACGTGTTCGTTCTGCCTTTGGGTCAGCTCCGTCTCTGCTTCTGTTATCTTCTGGAGTCTCTCTTTCCGTTTGTTCGCTACCCAGGAGATTAGTGCACCTCGCAGCACGGCCTTATAGGCCTCCCATATCACTAACGGGTTGTTTTCCCCATTGTCGTTGAACTCGAAATACTCGGTGGAGACTTCAGCAAGGTGGTCCACGAGCTCAGGGAAACTCAGGTAGTAATTATTCAGTCTCCACGTTTTAGGGGGGATGCACCCTGTAACCGCAGTTCCACCAGTAGGGGTGAGTGGTCTGAGATGCCCCGGGGGAGTAAGTCTGCTGATGTTACCCTTAAAAGGTCTGTATGCAGCAGGAAGAGGTAGTCAAGCCTAGAGAGGGAGCCGTGGGCTCCGGAGTGGAATGAGTAGCCTCTAGTCTATGGGTGCAATTCCCGCCACACGTCAGAGACCCAAGGCGGATGCAAAGTTAAACAACTTCGTGGGAGTATTCGAGTTACGCTGTCTGAAATGGGTGCGTTCCCTGGCATTGCACATGATGTTGTTAAAGTCTCCCCCTAGAAACCACTATCAGGTTGATGTATGCCTATGAGGGTAGTCAGGTCATCTAGCAGTTCTTGCCCCAGTCCAGGTGGGGAGTATATTGAAACAAAAGCAACTTTCTCACCCCACAGCATTCCTAGGATTAGCACGTAGCGGCCCCGGGGGTCTTGTTCTAAACACTGAAGAGCAAAAGGGATGCGTTTGTGTATGAGAATGAGAGAGCCCCTGATCCCATTGTGTATCCCGCATGAAAGGCGGACCTATAATTGGTATGCTGGAAGAGGGTGCAGTGTGATCCCGCCAGGTGTGTTTCTGTTAGCAGGGCCACGTCGGGGGAGTGTCTACTAAGCAGTTGCTTGACCAGGCGTTTTTTAATCGCGGTGCCCATCCCATTTACGTTCCAGGTGAGCACTTTGAGGGACTTGGGGCGTTTAGTCAGTACCGACTGGGATTGTACGAGTGCCATCTGGCAAGCTTATTAGAGGGTTGGGCGGATGTCTTGCGGGGGTAAGATCCCTGTGTTTGGTGATGTGCTGTAGCACGTGCCTTAATTGGTGATTGGATTGCTGTCTGGAAGTGCTGCGGCATCGATTAACCAAGAACCATAACAACCCCTGGAACCTGCAAGGGTACATTGCTCCTGGGGCAACGAAGAACTCTTCATAACTATCCCTTCCCTCCCCCTACCCATACTCCAGCCCAACACGAAGTACCTGTCACCCCAACATCGTTGACACTCAAAAGAGGTAGGGTGTCAACTTAACCTGTCCCTAAGATAAACTAAAGAAGTTTTTGTGGGGGGGGGGTTTCTTTCTCCCCAGGTGCGAGGGCGATATGCCTCCGCTTGCCGCATTATGAAAGTGTAAAACGCTGTATGTGAATTACTGTAACATAATTCTGCACAGTCCATAGTTCAGTTTCGTACCTGCCGGTAGGATCTGAGTCTCCGGTGGGGATCAAACCGGGGGTCAGTCCCCGTCGTCCGTCCGGTTGAAGAGGATGGTTCCGCACTCGACGCTGGTCTGCTGGTGGTCTGGGGTTTCTGCCATTGTTACCTCGAGGTGCCGACCAGTCCTCTTCTATGTGCTGCTCTGCCCATCGCCAGGCTTCTTTAGGGTCGTTTAAGTGGACTGTTGTGTCTTTATGGTATATTTTCAACTGGGCAGGGAAAAGCAGGCCTTCTTTGACTCCTAGCGCTTGAAGTTGTTTTTTAAGCTTTTCAAAGGACTGCCTCCTTCGTGTAATCTGAGAAAAAGGCTATCCTAGAGCCATTGAAGGGGATTGTGCCTTTGGTTCGTGCTAGGTGTAAGAGTGCGTCTCGATCACGGTAGTTTAACAGCTTCGCTATCACTATTCGTGGGGGAGCGCCGGGCACTTGTCTTCCTGTGGGCATTCGGTGTGCCCTTTCTATAGAGAACATTTTTTAAAAGGATTGCTGGTCGAACTGGTCCGTTAGCCATGGTTCCAGGAAAAGTTCCATGCACGGTCCTTTGGCTTTCTCAGGAATACCAAGAATTTGAATGTTGTTCCGCCTGGATCTTCCCTCTCCCTCCTCGACCCTGGCCTCAAGGGTCTTGAACCTGGCTGAGACTCCTTCGAGGAGTTGTTGCACACTGTGTAGCCCATCTTCCGTGTTAGAGATACGCTGTTCCGCTTCTCCAGTGCGCACTGACAGCTTCTGTAGGTTGTGTCGGAGGAGGGACACATCCAAGCTTATTCCGTCCATCTTTTGCTCCATCGATGAGCGGGAATCCGCTATGGCTGCCATGACATCTCTTAGGGAGAGCGCGGATGCAGCGTCTGTATCATCAGAAGGCCGCGGTTGGGGTTCGGGGGATTGCGATGGGGGAACCGTATACTGGTCAATCCTGTTCTGCATGGTGGGCCTCTTAGTTTTGTCCTTCCCCATGTTTGCTGCCAGACCCTGCGGGCGCGCTCTTGTTTCTAGAGTCCTGTCCTGCTGCCCGAATTACTTATTGCACAGGCTTGTTTCACAGGTCGATCTCCACTTGCTAGCACCATGTCGGGGTTGAGGGGATGCCTCGCTCCGAGGAGGGGGGGAGATGCAAGGTGGTACTCCCCTTATTGCAGGACACCGGTCAGTGGTGGACCTTGGTGTTTACCTCGTGTTTGCAGGTGTGGTGTCCCGTCCACCCCGTGCTGCCCGCTTGATCGGCCTCCCAGAAGGGCCAACGCTCTCAATCGGGTTGTGTGCGTTGATTATTCACTTCATTTTCCCCTTGAAAGCGTGGTGTCCATTTAAATGACTGTGGGGGATTTGAGATCTCTGCCCCAGGCGGCCAGCCCATGAACGGCGCAGGTCCCCTTATCGCTCTCTGCTTACTGCAGTGCTGTCAGGCCAGTCCCTCGGCCCTCACGGTCACTGGGGGCGGTAGTTGTGGTGTCCGACGGGTGTTATTCCCTCGGTAGGTTATAAGCTTTATTAGGCGCCTACTCGCCCCTTGTTCCCCAGTGTTCTCTCTGTGCTGTTAAAAATGTCCTGATTGGGGGGCACGAGGGGTCGTGCTACTGCAGTGGCCTCCCTTGTGTGTGTGTTGCGCCCCGCGTCTTCCTAGGGGACCGGGGTCCCCGGTTGACCACCTGGAGGTCGCCGCTCCCTCAGGAGAGTTGTGTTTCAGCAGCTGTAGATACACTGGCCGGCCGCGCGGCAGATCCGGTGGATTGGAGTCGGGCTAACTCCCCGCGCCTCCCTTTCACTACTGTGCCCTATGCGGCGGGGAAGCCCGACTCCGCCTGAAGAGCTTCCCGGGCGGGAGAGCAGATGGGGTGTGCTTCATGCGCAAGGGTCTATGGCGCAGGCACTCACCGGTGGGGCAGCCTCCGCTGTCTTCAGGCTACTGCGGCTCAGCCTGGGTGGGTCCTTCCCACCTCTCTGCACCCGGGTGGGCGGCTCGGGTCTCTGATGCCACCGGTCGGGGATCCACCGGGGCTCCGCCTCCGGCCCTTCACTCCTCCAGTCCCCCGGTCACAGCCACCCGGATCTCTGTCACTTGCGCGGGCCGGCGTCCGCCGTGTCGGTCCTCGCTCCTGGGGCCTGGATCTCCTGCAGATCCTCGGTACCCGCTTTGGTAATTTTCCGGGTGTCGGAGTACGGGCCGCTCTGCTCCTCCCTCAGAACGCGCCCATTGCTCCGGTGGCCATCTTGGTTGTCTGTTGGTTGGTGTCGGCGCTACTTTCACCGACCTCCCGTCCTTCAGCCCCGGCGTGTTACAGGCTAATTTCAAGCGTGGGTGTGCCCCAAGTCTTCATACACCGTAGGATGTATTTTGGGGGTCGGCAGATGTTGGCAAGTGGGCGTTTTCGATCAGGATGCCAGCCGTGGCTGCGGGAGCTCTGGAGGCACACATCTACCGCATCTCGCAGTTGGCCACACCCCCTTTATTAAAGTTTTTGAGGTTGGGAAAACTCCTACTCTGACCTATAACTAAGATGGGAGTAGTCTAAACATTCAAACGATAAACAACACAGTCCTACTAGAGTCAGTCAAATTAAAACGGCCTATGCTAACAAAAAACAAATGCCTGCCCTATCTCTTGTACAAAAAGTTTATAAAGGAGAAATGTATGCAAAAAAAAAATCAGTGTTCAAATGAATAAAGGTGGCTGAATAAGCTCTCCTGCCCGTGTTAGACCCCACAGAGTAAGGCGGTCCTTGTAGGCAGTATGAAACTCTCTGGCTCGGATTCTTAGTTCAATAACAAGTTCTAAAACGTGGACCGTAGCCCGCCTGGCCTTCCACGTTAAAGTCTCTCTTTCAGACCTTCAAATTATATTTCAACACAAAGTTCACGTAGGTCCCCCTCTGTTGGGCTCAGACCTCTTCAAACACAGTTCACATAGGTCCCCCTCTGTCAGCTCAGACCTCTTCAGCACAACGTTCAACAAAACATGCAAAGGGGCTCCGTTCCCCAAGCTTATTTAACCTCCGGTCTCCCTCAGCCAGGCTCAGACCACTTTCAGGTGTTGAAGACTTTCGAATGTGTGTGGCTTTCTTTACAGACCTCCGCAGGACCGCTTTGTTAAAAGTTCAAATTCAACTTCCACTCTCCCCTTCGGATGGATTGTGTCCTTGCACGTATTCCTCATCTTTTGACAAAATTCTTGGCAGAGGGCACTGTGCGTCGATGGCGTCGACTCGATGTCCCTCGAAGGCCTCCGTCGAGGGTGATGTCATTGAAGACATATATAGTACGCGTTGGCTTCAGTTCTGATTTTCGATGACAGCGAAAGCTTCGACGAAATACAGCGCTTTTCTACACATCTTGTGACTTCTTTGTTAAATCTTCAACAATCGAGATGTCTTCATCTTCGACACCGACGACTCCAAAGTCCAGTTTTAGAAAGTGTCGGGATTGAGGATCGCAAAATGTCCCTGACTGATCTGCACCGAATATGTTTGTGGTGCCTCGGAGCGGACCATGACACCTCTGATTGCTCCAAGTGCCGGTCTATGACTGGAAAGGCCTTCTGGGAACTGAAGGGGAAGCTGAAGGTAGGCAAAATCCCCTACCTTATCAGTGAAACCTTTGACTGGCGAGTCGCTAGCCGATTCTCCCCGGAGGAAGAAGGCCAAGCGGTCCAGGTCGAAGATTAGCTTGTCCAACCAAGAAATCCACTCCGGCCGAGTGGGATGCCTTCAGGGCTGAAATGCTTAAAGTTTTCGTAAAGCAAAAACCAAGCCATGCTCCTAATGTGCCTTCTAAAGAAACCTGAGAAGGAAAGATCTCTGCCTAAGACTTGTGCGCCCTCGAGCCCCGGACAAAGGCCCGATCCGCATCATGAGCCTTTGAGGCCTCGATCCGATGTCTCATTGAAGGATCACTCAAGCCATAAACACAAGTCGAAGTTGAGGTCATTGACGCCTTGGACGCCGGCGGCGCCTCTGACGCCTGCCAACCCCTTGACCTCGACGCCGAAGGCATCAACGCCAGCTGTGCCATCTTTGCCAGCTGCGCCATCAATGCTGAGTGCCCCAGTCAAGGCTATGGCGCCGATAAAGAAAGCCTTGATGACTACTCCAGCGTCAAAGTCATTATTGTCAAAACCCATGATTCCTGGCAAAACTTATGCCCCACAACCTAGGAAAGACTTTTTTAAGTCTCTTCAATTTTCGAAGAAGAGGAGCGGTCTGATGCAGAGGCCCCATTTGCCTACAATATGGTACGCCTACTGTACCAGTGAGTTTCATTGCAGAGGAGTCTAGGATAAAGTACCTCTATGATAATCTGCCGACTGCAAGTGGGGTGGATACCTTACCTGAACTAGAGTTTGGGAAACCAGAGGCTGGGGAGCATGCAGATGCATCCTACAGGCAACTCATGTCAAAGGTAGTGAAGTACATGGGTTTGAGTATGGCGCCATTACCGTACGAACAAGATGACCTTACTGACATTCTAGACAAAGGTCCACAGTCAGATCCCATTTTACCATTCCATATTGCCTTACAGAAAAGGGTGGCAGCGAACTGGGAGACATGGGAGACCAATCCGGCTGTTAATAAAAACTTGACAAAGAAGTGCCGACGTTCCAGTAGTGACCCCGCCTACCTGTCAAAACACCCCATTCCAGAGAGTCTAGTGGTGCAGGCAGCTACTGCGACATCAAAACAGGCGGCGTACCCTACCCTCCCTCCTGATAGGCACGACAAACGCGTAGATGGATGGGCAAGCAAGGTATTCTCTGCAGGGAGCATGGCACTAAAATCTGCCTACTCAACCTGTCCCCTCGCAAAGTTTACGTTCACTCTATGGGACTGCATTTCCATGGCAGCGGAGCACATTCCCGAGGGGGATGAAAGAGACCTCTTCTTGGCCATAGTTATAGACGCCAAAGAGGCCATGTGCGAGCCTCTTCAGTCAGGTTTCAATTCTGCTGATAGCATCAGCAGAACCATGGCTACCAGCAACGTTATGTGCATGCTTGCGAGGTTGAAGAAGTCGGGTTTTGCACCGGACGTGCAATCCAGACTTCTCAACATGCTTTTTGACCGGTCTCACCTTTCTGGCAACAAGGCTGATGAGAGCCTTGAGAAGTTGCAGACCTCAAAGGCGGCAGCCAAATCTTTAGGCGCTGCTATTAAGCAACCTCAGCCTTTTTTACCTAGTGGACAACCTTGGACAGGTAGATCTTTTCGCTAATACTTCTCTGTTGGAAGGGCGAGAGGCATGGCCAGTCAAAGGGGGCAAAGAAGATTTCCTCGTGGTGGACGAGGAAGGGGTGCAAAATCAGCTCAAGCAGGAGCTTCCTTACCATCAGCCGCTGCATCATCCGCCTCAAAACCTCTTTGAGGTCTTGAGTCACAGTTCACAAGTGGGGGGAAGGCTGTCTCAGTATCTAGAAGAATGGCGAGACATTACTTCTAATGCTTGGGCTCTAGAAACGGTAGCCCACGGTTACTGCCTTCCTTTCATAAGGAGACCTCAGAACAATCCACCGGGGAACCACTCTTTGAGGATTCCGGATCCGCTCCTTGTGCAGTAGATTTTAACCCTGCTGGAGAAAGGCGCTATAGAACCAGTGCCTGTAGCGGAGAGGAACAACGATAGGTATTCCCCTTATTTTCTAATACCCAAGAAGGACAGAGGACTGAGACCCATCTTGGACTTGAGATACTTGGACAAGTTCCTCAGGAAGGACAGGTTCAAGATGGTCACACTTTCTCAGATTCTTCAGGCCCTCCAACTCCAGGATTGGTTGGTGTCATTGGACCTTCAGGATGCTTATTTTCATGTGCCAATCCATCTCAAGCCCAGAAAATACCTGAGGTTCGCTGTTGGCGGTTCTCATTATCAGTTTCGAGTTCTGCCATTCGAGCTGACCTCCACCCGAGGGTTTTCACCAAACTGGTGGGGGGATTCACGTCTACCCTTACCTGGATGATTGACTGATCAGGGCGCATTCTCCTGAACAAGTCTGGGATCATCTCAACGTCACCTGCCACTCTGTTCACAGACTGGTTTTCTCCCTCAATTACAAGAAGTCCCATATGACACCTTCTCAAAAGTTCATCAGAGCTGTACTGGATACTTTCTAGGGAAAGAGCTTGCCACCCAAGGTGAGGGCTCAAGACATTTTACAGATGGTCTCCCAGTTTCAGAATGCCCACAGTCTTCCGGACTTTGATTTTTTGAGGTTGCTCGCCCTCATGGCATCCTGCATTATTGTGGTGCCAGAAGCCCACCCGAGAATGTGATCCCATCAATGGGCTCTCAGAACTCAATGGTCCCAGTTTTCAGGAAAGATGTTGGACCTACTACAGGTTCTGAGCAGAGTCGCACAGGATCTTCTGTGGTGGGCCTGTGAGGACAACATTCTGAAGGGAGAACCTTTTTGGCAACCATGGTCGGAGATAACAGTAGTGACGTATGCCTCGATTACGGGTTGTGGAGCCCTCACCAACGATCTGACAGTCAGCAGTCATTGGTCTCCATCGGAGTCCAAACTACATATCAATCTTTTGGAGCTGAGGGCAATCCAACTAGCGCTGAAGGCCTTCCTGCCCTCTGTGCGGGGAAAGAATGCCCTGATAATGACAGACAACACAGTGGCCATGTACTACCTCAACAAAAGAGATGATGTAGGGTCACTACCACTGTGCAGAGAGGCAATGCAGCTCTGGTACTGGGCAATTCAGGAAGGAATCTCCCTATCAGCAGTTCACCCAGCCAGGGAGGAGAACATGGTGGCAGCCGTTCAGGCAGAGCACAGTCTCCCACGAGAGGGAACTAGCTCAGGAAGTCCTTCTAGAGATCTTCACCCTTTGGTCAACCCCTCAAGTGGTTCTGTTCGCGACCAGTGTCAACCGGAAGTGTGAACTGTACTGCTCCCGGGAATTTCACCCAAGAGGAGCTCTATGAGACACGTTAGTAGTGTTCCCACTCCTGTATGCGTTTCCTCGAATCCCCGTCATGCCTCATGTGATCAGGAGGTTGAGAAAGTTTGGGAAACACCTGATCCTAATTGCCCCCGATTGCCCCCCAATACGTATTCCACAAAGAGAGGACCTTCTCTCGCGTGAGGAGAGTCGGGTTCTCCATTCAGAGGTCAAGACACTCAGCTTTCACGCATGGTTACTGAGAGGCTGAGATTCACGGATTGGGATCTCCCAGATGACGTAATGGAGATTTTTGATTTCGGCCAGAAGGCTAGCAACCAAGTCTTTGTAGCTTTGCTGTTGGAACAAATTCTGCAGCTGGTGCAAAGACAAGAATGTAGACCCTTTTCTGTGCAAAACCAATGTTTTATCCTTACGCTATTTAGTGGCGCTGTCCATCTTTAAGCGCTCGTCAGAGGAATGTTCATATTTTCAAAATTCCACTGCTGTCACAATTTCAAAAGGGGCTCACCAGTGTGTTCCCCCATCTCCTTTCCAGGTTCCAACCTGGGACCTTAATCTGGTATTAAAATGTCTTATGTGTGCACCCTTTGAACCTTTACAATCATGTCCTTTAAGGTTTTTAACCGTTAAAACCATTCTCTTGGTAGCTCGAACTTCAGCCAGTAGAGTGAGTTAGTTGAGTTAGTTGAGTTGCAGGCACTTTCATCCAAGCCACCCTTTACTATCTTCCATAAGGATAGGGTTGTTCTAAGGGTTAAACCTTCATTTTTACCCAAAATTATTTCTGATTTTCACGTAGGGCAGAACATTGTTTTACCTTCTTTCTATCCCCTACCTCATCCTGGCAAGAAGTAGGTGAGATTTCACATGTTGGTCCCTCGCAGAGCCCTGAGCTTTTATATATCTAGGCTGTCAAAACTTTGTATTGATGATCAGATTTTCATTGGCTATACAGGCCACAACCGTGGTCAGGCTGTTACGAAACAGACCTTATCCAAGTGGTTAATTCTGGCTATTTTGGATGGTACAGACTGACAGGCAAGGATCCTCCGGAAGGGTTAAGAGCCCATTCCACCAGGGGCATGGCTACCTAAAAAAAGTATTTGTGAGGCAGCAACGTGGTGTACGATTTAGACATTCACAAATTCACAAAACAAGCTTTAGAAAAGCAGTCCTGCATTCGATTCATGAAAACCTTTAAGAAACTGAAATTCTTCCTCCCTTCACCAAATCTAGTACTGCTTTGGGAGTCTATCAAAGATGAGGAATACGTGGGAGGATACACTCCATTCGAAGAACAAGTTACTTACCCCAGCTAATGTTCTTTCGACTGGATGTTCCTTACACGTATTTCTCTGCGCCCTCCAAATCTACGCACAGTAGAATTTCCCATGCTATTACAGCTTTCACTTCAAGGCTGAGTACAGAAGTTCCCGTGGTGTGGTTATGCAGGTATTTCTACTGTAAGAAAAAACTGAACTCTTACCTGAAACTCTGTATCGCGTGCTATATATGCCTTCGATGACATCATCATCGAGACAGAGGTCCTCGAGGGACAACGGGTCGACGCCATCGACACACAGCGCCCTCTGCCGAAAACAAAATTCTGAAGCAGCTCAAGCTGGATATCGAATATCAAAGATGGGGAATACGTGGGAGGAACATCCAGTCGAAAGAATGTTACCAGGAGTAAGTAATTTGTTCATCTGTGGTATTCCGCAGACAGGGAATTCCACATCAACTACCTCAAATTACTAGTGATTTTTCTGGTCATGAATGCATTCTGGTCCAGTATCTTCAACAAGATAGTTTGCATCAGAACAGACAACTCATTCTCAATGTTTTACATGAACAAGCAAGGGGGTCAATCAAGTCCTTTCCCCTGGTGGATCAATCTCTACAGATATGGGAATGGGCAGTGCAGAAGGGAATTTGGCTTCACGTGATGCAAATTCCTTAAAACACAGAGGCTGATTCCCTCAGTCGCCGTTCTTCTGCAAATCACAAGTGAGAGTTAAATGATCAAGTTCTCTTACATCTCTTCTCTGAGTCGGGACCCCAAGTGTAGACCTGTTTGCAACACTCACCAACAGGAAACGTCTGCTACATGCTTCTGGCATTCGTCTTTCCTCCCCTCCCTTTAATTCATTGCGACTTGCTAAAGCTGCGGAAGGCATAGAGATGCATGCTGGTCTTCAGCACCTTGGTGGCCAGCCACGTTCTGGTTTTCAGAGCTAAAGAAGCTGTCAGTCTCTCCATTGATCCAGTTGCCGGAGATTCCCAATCTCCTGCACCAGAACGACCAACAGGTGTGGCATCCCTCCCCACAATCTCTCAATTTAACGGCCTATTTGCTGAAATCCGGTCGCTCTCACAGTTTAACCTAACCAATGATAATATGCGCATCATCCAGGCGGCACGCAAACTCTCTGTGCATGCACAGTACAAAAGCAAATGGCTCTGCTTCTGTCACTAGTGCTTAGACAAACAGATCGATCCTTATCAAGCTTCGGTGGATTGTGTCCTCTCCTTTATCTCGGACCTTGCACCCAGAGGCAACCATAAGTACTCTTGCCGTACATACCTGTTGGTTATCAGGGCATACCTTAATACTGATTCTTCTTCGTTCACTCTCGCAAACCCAGTGATTAAACATTTTTTCAGCGATCTTCTACATCTCTTTCCTCCCATCAAGCATCCCAGGCGAAATAGAACCTAAATGTGGTGCTCAACACGCTCTGCCATAAACAGTTGGAGCCCATTGGCGACTCAAAATTGCTCACATGGTAAGTGGCCTTCCTGGTCACCATCACTAATTGGCGAGCTGCAGGCCTTCTGCATTGAAGAACCCATGCACAGAATTCCATGCACCCGTCTTCCCTCCCTAAAATGATTTTGAAATGTCATATTAACCAATCTATCACCTTGCCGATGTTTTTGTCGAACCACTCGTCAGACGCAGAACAGATCCTACAAAATCTTGACATCGGAAGAGCTCTCAAGTTCTATCTGGACAGGACAAAGGGCTTTAGAACATATTCTCATCTTTTTGTGACATACGGAAATGCGAAAGGAACACAGCCTCCAACTTCCCACTGCATAGTTTCCTGCAATACATCCACACAGTGCAAGGCCTACAGGCCCCCCACGGCATCCATGCACATCTAGTGTGGGGTAAAGCGGCCTCTGTGGCTTTCTGTAAGTACGTTCCCTGGGAAATCATCGAAAAAAGACAGCCACTTGGGTCTCCCCCTCAGCATTCTGCAAACATTATTGTCTCTACCTCAGCTCTAGAGCTGATGCTCAGTTTTCTTAAGTGATCCTCAGAAACCTGTTCACTTAAGGGAATGTAATCCATCCATCCATTATCTATACATCAGTGCTTGTGAATATTCCACAAGTATGGAGAAAAGAGGACAGGATGTAGGAGTAAGAAAAGGTTACTCACTGTAGTGACTAGCATACTCCTAGTCCATAGTCCTCTTTCCTCCCATAATCCCACCCTCCATCTCCTCTAAAAAGTTCCCTTTAATTGCTAATTTGTCTACCGACCTTGCTTGGCGATGGAAAATGACTGAAGGGCTACTGCTGGGCGTGGCTCGGGGAGGCAGGGCTAGAGTCATACGCACGCTGGCCCTGCATACAAATTTAAAAAACGCAAGGTTTTTTGGATGCTACCAAAAAGTACTCCGGTCCCATCCCAAAGGACGGAATATCCCACAAGTATGGAAGCAAGGGGACTATGGACTAGGAATATGTTAGTCACTACAGTGAGTAACCTTTTCTTTTATATTGTTGTTTCATCATCATACTTTTCCAGCACCCTTGACTACCTGTTTCAGCTGCTACACATTAAGTCTTGCCTGCCGCCTATGTGCCTTGCTGATAATCATTTGTTGTCTTTGGTCTTGTTTTTTCTGTAGCTGGGTCTGGGATGTGTAGGCTTCGGATACATAACCACCTATTTGTCAGAGATAATGATGAGTGCCTTCCTCGCAGCTGCAGCCATTTTCGTACTTGTGTCTCAAACTGCATTCATTTTAGGAATTCCGCTTGCCTTCAACTCGGGCCCTCTTGCCATCTTTTATGTGAGTAACTTTAAAACTTGAGCGGGATCAAATGGTGGGGGGACTTGAAAGAATCATTTGTGTGATTATTGGAAAGCTAATGGGGTTTGTGTTGAGTAAGATTACATGATTTACCTGTAATAATAGATCCCAAGACGTTGTAGTGTATTTAGGCCTCATTCTAAATCTATCTCACCTCTGCAATTGGAACTTTCAAGTAAAGTATACATCAATTTTTCATATTCTATAATACAAATACCATCAATGGCACATATGTGTTACTATTTCTAGAATTTCCTTCCCCTCACCAGAATCAAGCATGTGATCCTCCGTCCTGTGCTCTTTCCTCCGTACTCCTGGGATGTTGCAGCCCTAAGGTGAGTAGAACTGAGCATGACTTGCAGCAGCATTTGGATATACAAAAAGCAATGCATGGAGTGCTTGGACATATCCTCCCTCACTCCCGCTCCAAGACCCGGTTACCAGTGCTTTTCCATGCATAATTGAGGCTGGAGCATTATTAAGAGATGCGCCTGTGCACTCCAATTTCTTTTCAATTTTTCTTTCTTCCCTGCCTATGTCCCAAAACATGGGATTTTTGGTCCCTGCAGCGTGATAGGCTTATTCCTGCCTAGCCCACAGAACCTTTTTCTGTTCTGCCATGGCCCAGGCCACTAATGACAAACTTTCCTTTAGGGTCCTCAAATGCAGTCTTTCACACTTGGAGGACAGTTTCCTCTGACAGAGCAATGGAGTTTATGAAGATGAAGTAGGCTAGTCCTCCTGATCTTCTTTCTTTCACAGGTACCCCACCTCTGGGATACGTTTCCTGCTCCAGGAGTTCTGAGCAACACGCATTACTGCAGTACCTGGCGAGAACAAGTGCCACGGCTGCACTTTGGGCCTAACTATGCAGACCCAGACAGATTGCACTGGGAAACCTAAATTTGGGGCAGGCCCCCTACAAGTGGTCTAAACCTAGCTTTATGGTGATAGTTTTGCCAGATGTTACACAGCAGGGGTCCAGAGGGTTTGCAAAGACCTATACGCAACTCACTAAGTCAGGCAGTGATCTACCAGTATTAAAGAGCACACAAGTCTGCCACTGTCATGCCTCCCAAAGTCACTGAAACTACAAAATTAGTTGAGTTTAAGGTTGTAAACTCAGAGGTGGTTGTGTGCAGCACACATACATTTACAGTTGGTGCCTCGACTCAACAGTCCTTCCAAGTGAATACAAGGGCAGTGCTGCAGCACACATGTGCACCTCAGCAAGTAAATGGCAGTGAAAAATAAGCTGTTGGACTTCAGCCTCCAGAGTCCATTACGATTGCAGGCAGGTGTCACAAAGCTGAGTATGATCAACACGAAGTACACATGAAGGCTAATATTTTTCAGCAAAGTTTTATTGGGACTATTTACAGATTTGGGTCAAACTAGGGAAAATGTAAAGCAAACCTTTAACAGGATGCCACCTGTTGAACAAAGTCCTATGTTGTAGTGAGTTGATGAAAATCTACTGGTTCCTTGTTCCTCTTTTCCTTTCCTTCTTTACAGAGTCACCCTTCCTGCCTGTCCCGTGTTACCTATTCAACCTGTTTCTTTCTAGTTCCTTTCTCTTCTAATTCCATACTAGCGTTTAAAGCATTCCAATAGAACCATGTGAGAATGATTACACCAAGGTGAGTTGCACCATAAGACAGTTGAAGTGGCCCTAAGCAGCAGCCGTCTGTGTCATTCTGCTACATTTGCAATAATGGTGACTTGATTACTGGCGGCACCAAAATTAATGTGTAACGGTGTTGAGTGGGCATCACTTTTCTGTCAATCAGCTTACAGTTGTATTCTACAAAGGTATGCCGTCCACACCAGAAAGCACCTATGCACTTGGGGTTGTAAATATGCTTAAAGTAATTCTAGCAAAAAGTCTGTCAGATATGGGGTAAACCTCCAAAATGCACTGCCTTATCTTTTGTATCAATTATTTCTTATCATTCAAGCATAATTTTATTCTTGGGTATTGTAACAAATAATCATCATAACAACATTGTAAATTAAAGAGCACAGACTTTTATTTTGTATCGATGCAGTGCATTTGCGAACATGGGTCTTTTTTCAAGGATCTGTGTGTTGATGAATTCTTTTCTCCCATACCAATTTTTTAGAAGAGGAGGCTCTGATGTGATCGCTCTTTATTTTTTATTTTATTTTTGTATTATTATTTGGTTTGTACAAACCTTTAAAAGAGGAGCTACAAAGGTTTATAGTGTTCCCTCGAAAAAAATGGTCTACATGCTAAAGCAACGAATACAAACAGTCGAATGCCAAAGCATCGACAACCTATATTTGAAATGTAAAAGTGCAATTCCATCGAAACCAGTCCTTCGACAATATACATGGACTGGTTCAATGGAAATGCACTTTTAAATGTAAAAAGTAGCATTTCCATGCATTTATGTGTAACTTTAAAACGTTACATGGCGCTGTCCAGTGCTGAAATTTCAGCACTGGCCAGCCCCTTGTAACGTTTAATTATTATTTTTATATTCCCCTCCGCTCCCCCAACCCGCACGCCTGCCCCCCCAACCCTAACCCAAGCCCCAACCCTAGCCCTGGCCCCAACCCTAACCTTAATGTAACCCTTAAACTAACCCAAGCCCAACGTATTACTTACCATTAGATGTCGATGGAACCATCACATTTTTTCAACTAAATGGCAATTCGATGGAATGGTATTTCGATGAAATAAATTAGATGGTTTGACATTCGATGGTTTGGGTTTAGATGGAATGACGGATACCGCTACAAGATGCACAAAAAAAAGGAAAACGAAACATAAATGGAGAGATTGCATGTGACATTTTGATTGCGATCTTCCTCCGCATCTTCTCCTATTCGTAATACGTTAAATTCCAAGAAAAAAGGAAAAAAAAACAAGATGGACCACATATTCCGAAATCTTCTTTGAGTTTTTGTTTCGTGAAGTAAGTTCTTCAGTCAAGTCCGCTAGATGTAGTGGATAGTAAAATTCATAGGTCCTCTAAAAAGAACATTAAGGCATAATTCCGTTTTTTGTTGTGCCTACTAAACATCAGTTGCCACCATTCATCACTACTGAGAGTTTGTTGATTTTCAGTGATAGAGACCAGTTGTTTTGTTCTTTGTGATTGAATGGCAGTGCAAAACAAAACCAAATGTTTTAAGGTTTCCTCATGTTTGCTACATAATCTACATTTGAGAGCCTGGTTACGATTTTTAGACCAAATGCTCAGTCTTTCCTTGGTTTTGAAAGCATTTAGTCAAAATCGCAGAAATGTGATTATGTGATGAGGAGTCGGAAAATGTTCTACAATGCTTCCACATGTATTGAGCCTTCTTGCTTCACTTGGGACATCCTTCATTAGTCTTTGGCTAGCTCTTAAGTCTTCAGTTGAGATCGAGTCTAGCCGCCAAAGTTTGTTTTTGACTGCATCAGGGTTGTTTTGTAAGGTTAGGCAGTCTCTCTCCAGACTTTTTAGTATACTTTCACAACGTTCTGACCACAAAAATAGTAGAGATTCAGTGTTGCCGTTTTGTGGTTCATGCAAGATTGCAAATTGGGGAGCAGAGTCCTGCATTGTGATTTTACGATATAGGGCTAATGTATTCCAGCAGAATCCTTCATTGAGAGATTTGTATCGAATGCACACAGTTGCTGTGCCCTTTGGAATTTGCAGAACTTTTGTCCAAAATATATTTTCCACCGTTGCCCAGAGTTCATGTGCACAGCCCAAAGCACACTCAGCTCCAAATATTAGCGCCGGGACTGCTTTTTGATTGTAAAAGTTCAGTACTGGTCGCAGGGAGAATTTGCCATACTTTTTGTTGATGATGGAAGCTTGACATGCTAGCTGTTGGCACTTAGTTTTTGCTTTTTCAGCAGACGGACTGTCGTCAATATGAGCACTGATCTGCAACCCCAAGTATCTAGTGTTGGTCACAATGCTAAGAGTTTCAGTTTCTAGTCGCCATTTAAACTGTTTTCATTTGGTTCTGGATTTTGATCTCATGTTCTGTAAAGCCAGAATTTCACATTTGTTTTTGTTAAAGCAGAGACCATTGACTTTTGCGTATGTTTCTATGGCTTCCAACTTTCGTTGAAGCCCAATCGGAGTGGCATTCAAAAGGATGAGGTCGTCAGCATATAGCAACCAACTCATGTGGCTTCCATGTATTTTCGGTGGAAATTAGCACACATTCTCAAAAGTCTGGCCGATGTCAGATATGAACATGTTGAAAATAATGGAAGCCAATGGACAACCCTGCTTGACACAAAATGTAAGAATTGCGGCCGAGATGGTGCCAGTTTGATATAGGCGAATCTTAACGTTTGTGCCAGTGTGTAGCTCTTTAATGGCAGCCAGGAAGTCCGGAGGGCAATTCCAGTTCTTCAATTTGGACCACATGGTTTCCCTTTCATTGCTATCAAAAGCATGAGAGAAGTCAATCAGTGCCAAGTGGACTTTGCCCTCAGTTCTTATGGCCTCCATTTTCATTAGATTTAGAATCAACAAGTTCAGCCCACACCGACGCCCTTCCCAAAGCTTGACTGTCGCAGATCTGTGTGCTTGGACTCAGAGATCCATTTTCATAGTTTTTGTTGTAGCATTGTGGCATACGCCTTTCCAAGTACATACAAAAGTGCTATTGGCTTGTAGTCATGAGAGTTTGCTCTATTCCCTTTTTTGAATACTGACACTATCACTGCACTTTTCCATGACATTGGTGATTCACACTTTTTGTTGATTCTGTGAAAGAGTGTAAAACATATTTCAGACCATTCTTCCGGGTTTTGTTTGATGGTGTAATTTGTGAGCCCATCAGGCCCCGGTGCCCTGGAAGAGCTCACCTTGTTTATAACATCTAGAATATCACATATAGATTCCAGCATGGCAGTGTTGGTAGGTCAGGCTCTTCAAAAAGTCCTTTTTTGCTATATAGCTGGCTGTAATGTTTTATTCAATCTGCCTCACATACTGAGTTGGTCTGAAGCGCTGCTTGTGTTGCGCTTTCATTATTGATTATTTTCCAGAAATCACGGCAGTTTTTGTTGTTCAGTTTTTCCATCATGAGTTCTGAATCGTTTTGTAACACAATCACCTGATGTGATTTTATCCAGTTTTTGTATCTCTGTTTCACACGCCTCTTTTCATTGCGTGCTCAACACCATTATCAGCATGCAGCTTCCTTATCTCTAGTCGCATCATTCGCTTCTACTTGTGAATTTCAAGGTTGAATACGTGTTTAGATGTGAATTTGCGATGTTTTAGCCCTTGATTCTCCTCAGTAAATTGAGTTAGCAAAGTTCCGTATTCGACCTCAAATTGTTGATTGCAGAATTTCTTTAATATGAAGTTTATTTTGGGGTCATTGAGGTAGAGCCTCACCCTGTTGGATGCCACATTGACATTCCAATGCCATGAGGTGTTCTTTTGTTTGTTTTTTTAAACTTAATTTTTATTGGCATTTTCGTAGATAAACAATAACAAAACATGTAATGGATACCCCAACTCCCCCCCTCGTCCCCCCTGCCCAACCCAAGGTTCAAGAGTAATTCAAAGGTACCCCGCCTCTCCATGATTATTCAGCTCGTCCCCGGCCCACTGCTGCACCCCTTTCAATCGGGCTATCATCAGTTGTCCTGCCTCATGCTTAATCTGCCTCCTAGGAGGTGTCTATTATGCCCAAGAGTTGCATGCTTCGTGGACACCACCGCTGCCTTGTGCCATCCACCAGGAATTCGATGACAGAGTCCCAATCAGACCTGAACTTCAAGTGATCACCCTGTAATGAGTACGTGAGCCACTCCAGCGCCACCAGGGACCACATCTTTGCCACCCATTTGTGATCGTGCAGTTGATCCTTCGCTTTTCATCTGCGCGCTAGGACCATAGCAGCTGCCATCATTATTATTACATAAAGCTTGCGGTCCGCCTTCATCTTGATAGATGCTAAGGCCCCCCCAGTCCCAGAATCGCCAGTCCTCTGTTCTCCCCACAATTGAGCCCCAAGACATGTTCAAGTGCATCCAAAATCCCCACCCAAAAATTCTCAAGTTTTGGGCACTCCCACCAGATGTGTTCCCAAGTGCCCACTGTGCCGCAGTCTCTCCAGCAGAGGGGGGATACTCCAGGATACATTCTGTGAAGTTTGGAGGGGGGTCATGTTCCACTGGGTGAGTAACTTCAACCACACCTCCCTTATTTGAAGGGACCTTGTTAGCTTTGGTATCTGCTTCCATAACCACCCCAATCCTCGTCTTCGATGACGGACCCGGTAGCTTGCTTTCATGTGCTTATACATGTTTGTGATCAAGTGCTTGTCCCCCGATTCCTTGTTGAGATATCTTTCAAAGGGGGTTCATTCCCGGGTAGCGGCTTGCTTTAGGGTGGGATGGGTGAGCCAGTGTCTAAGCTGACAATATCAGTACCTTTCCCTTTCATCCAGCGCCAAGTCTGTCTTACATTGTTCAAAGAGCTTAACCTGGCCCCCCTCAAACATATCACGTACCATCCTACAGCCCCCTTGATGCCATTGCTGAAAAGCCATCGCGTTTTGCCCAGGAGTGAACTGCGGGTTATTAAATAGGTGGGTGAAGGGCGACGGATGTGCCTCGTCCCAGGTTTTGGCTACTATGGCAAGAATTGCACTTTTATACATCCGAGGTGGCCTGTCCACTTCCACAAGACCCCTTCCAGGTCCTCCCCTACGACCGCCCTATCTATGGGCCTCCACACTTTCCCCCGGTTATCTCTTTGCCAAACCCGGAGCACCTTCAGTTGCGCCGCCCTGTAGTAGGCCCGAAAGTCGGGTGATCCCATGCCCCTTCGCTCCGTGGGAGCTCTCATCAGCCTGGCCGCTAACCTTGGAGGCTTATTGACCCACACAAACTTGCTTATAATTTTGTTCAGGTTCCTAAAGAAGGCTGGGGGAACTCGTGCCGGAAGGGCGGCGGAGTGATACAGAAGCTTTGGGAATATAGACATTTTAAGGTGTTGATACGGCCTAACCACGAGATCGCTAGGGTCCTCCAGTCTATCATCTTGCTTTTTAACTTCTCCAGTAGGGGTGGATAGTTTTCCTGGTACAGGTAATCCACACTTGTCGTTAGTTTTACACTCAAATAAGTGATAGAGTGGTCTACCCATCTGTATGGAGAAGTACTCTTCAAGGAGTGGGCTTCTGGGGACGGGACAGTAAGGTTGAGGATTTCTGTTTTAGATGGGTTTACTTTCAAGCCAGCCACGCTAACAAAGTAAGCCAACTCAGCTTCCACTGCAGGGATCGCCGTACTCGA
This sequence comes from Ambystoma mexicanum, assembly GCF_040938575.1. Taxonomy (NCBI): domain Eukaryota; kingdom Metazoa; phylum Chordata; class Amphibia; order Caudata; family Ambystomatidae; genus Ambystoma; species Ambystoma mexicanum. Next base: position 129,215,488 of record NC_090938.1, read on the forward strand.
GAGGGTCAGAGAGAGTATTATATCGTCAGCAAAGGCTGCAATATTTTGAGGTTCCCCTCCGAAGGGAATGCCGGTTATGGACGGGTTGGAGCGCACCGCTTCGAGGAATGGTTCCAAGTGAAGGGCGTACAATATTGGGGACGGTAGGCATCCCTGCTTACTGCCCCACTCGACCTGCACCGGTTCTGAGAGTTGCCCGTTCACCGCTAGTCTGAGGGTTGGATGTTTATAGTTGGCCCTTATCTTATCTAAAAAATTGGGGCCGAACCCCATCCGGAGCATAGTTGCAAAAAGGAATCCCCACTCCACCCGATCAAACGCCTTCTCTGCATCTATTGCCATCAGGAGAGCGGGGACTTCCTTCTTGTGGGATTTCTCTATTAAGTGGGCTAGCCTTCTGACGTTGTCCGTGGTTTGTCTACCCCTGACAAATCCCGATTGGTCCGGGTGAACCAGCTTTGGGATCAAGTGGTCTAATCTTTTAGCTAGAATCTTGGCGTATATCTTAGATTCCACATTAATTAGAGCTATGGGCCGGTAGGAGGTACACTCGGTTGGGTCCTTGCCCTTTTTATGAATGAGGACAACTTTCGCCTCTTCCATTGTACCTGTGACTGCGATGTCCTGCCCTATTTGGTTATAGAGCCTGGTTAGGACTGGAATGAGTAGTTCCTTATGTAATTTGTAAAACTCTGCCACATAGCCATCCGGACCGGCGCCTTAAAATTGGGGAGGGCTCTAATTGCATCCCTAACCTCATCCTCTGTAATATCCCTTTCCAGCGTTTCCATCTCTTCGTGGCTTATGCGAGGCAAATTGACCCTGTCTAGATAGTTTAGTTGGGAGGATTGTGCCGGAGTGTCAGACGCTTATAAGTTGGTGTAAAAATGTGTAAATTCCTTTGAGATATCCTCCTTTTTGGTGCTGGTGCCCCCTCCCTCCACCTTAATTTTCAGTATTGTCTTCTCGTTCTGGTCCCTTCTAAGGAGTCTCGAGAGAAGACGGTCTGCTCTATTTCCTTTAATATAGAATTTCTGCCTGAGATATAGTAAGCTTCGCTCAGCTGCCCGAGTCTGGATTAGGTCCAGCTGAGCCCTAATCACCCTATGCTCTCTTTTGGTCGCTGGGGTCTGATATGTGCCCATTTTTGCAGTTACCTACCTAAGTGCATCCTCCAGGCGCGCCTCCTCGACTCTCAATTCCCTGTCCCTTCTTACTTTTAGGGCTATTATTGGTCCCCTCAGTGTTGCTTTAAAGGCGTCCCACCTAACCTGGGATGTTGTATCCTCTACTGGGTTCTCCGCAAAGAAGCGTTTTATTTCCTCCTCGATTTCACAGAGCAAAACCCGGTCTTTAAAGAGAGCAGTCGGATAGCGCCACTTCCACAGCCCCAGAGGTCTGCCGTTAACTCTCAGTGCTATAGTCAAGGGGGCATGGTCGGAGAGTGTTGTAGAGCCCATGGTGATCTCTTGTGCCCTCCCCAGTAAAGTGACAGAGACCCAAATATAATCTATTCTCGAGTGGGATCGGTGCGCATGTGAGTAAAAGGTGAACCCCCCGACCACCCCCGTATCTCTCCCCATGCGTCCACTAGGTCCAAATTACCAAATTTCTCCTTCAGTTCCTGTGTTGGTCTCCCTTGTGAGCCCTCACATCCCTCCGATCTATCCCTCTGGGGGTCCCATGCTATGTTGAAATCGCCCGTAAGAACAATGGGGGACTTGGCGAATTCCTCTAGTTTTCCCAGTGCACTCTGAATATAGCGATCTTGCGCCGTGTTTGGGGCGGTTAGCGTCGCCACTGTGAGGGGAAGTTCATCGCCTTCCAAGGTTACCGCCAGGAACCTTCCTTGGTAATCTGTGATCTTCCCCATGATATGCAGATCCAGCCCATCCCTAAGGGCTAAGAAAACCCCAGCTTTCTTTTCAGATTGTGTGGCTTGTAGTGCCCTAGAATTGCCCCACAGCTTGACCCTTCTACGATCAGGCGTTCGGATATGGGTCTCTTGGAGCGTGATAATGTCTGGTCGCTCGCGCCTAACAAAACGCTCAACTTTCTTGCGCTTAATTGGCGAGTTGAGGCTGTTAACGTTGAGGGAAAGGATCTTCATTGATCGTTGGGTAGACATAGTAGGTCACATGGGCAAGAGCGTGGATCGCAGGGGGGCCCAATTATCGAGCCGGCCTCCTCCTGTGGGGGTGCTTTCTTATTGAGCTCTGCAGGATCTTTACTTTCGGGTCTTGAACCTTGGGGCTCTCACGTCCCCCCATCTCCTAGGATGGGAGGGCTTTAATGCAGATGTTCGAGCGCCTAGTCCTGTTTTCCAAGTCTCCTACCTGGAGTTCCAGGTTGTGCATGGCTGTCGCCAATGTGTCCAGGAGGGAGTCCGCCTTCCGTGCATCCTCGGCTAAGTCCTGAATTGCCCTCTCGTTCGTATCGACCCTTTCCTCTATCTTGCTAATATCTCTCTTAATTTCTTGGATTCCCTCTGCCAGGTCCTCCCTGAGGGCGTCCATTTGCTTTTGACCTGCAGCAGTGATCTTATCCACTATGTCGGCCAGCAGGAGCTTCAGTGTCGTTTGCGTGACGGGTTGGTCTTGGGGCTCTAGATCCGCCTGTGGTTCTCCAGCGAGCCATTCTTTGGAGGATGTTTCCTGGGCATCCTCCGTGTCCTTAGTCCATATCTTCGTCAATGCATTCTCCTGGAGTTTCCTTGGGGGTCTTTGGGGGAGTTGACTGTCCTTGGCTTTGTTCTTGGACATGCTGGCGATGGTTTCTGGCAATGCGCCCAGTGTTTGGGATTCCGGATAAAACCAGCGGGGAAGGCATGTGCGCCAGGAAGTCTGGGTCTCCGCACTGAGTGCCCCCGCCTCCCCTGGCTGTGGGCACGGGGTAGTGTGATTGCTCTTCTGAGGGGGGGATCCCCCGGTGGGGGCTAGTTTTTCTGATCTCTTTACGCTGCTACAAGTCCTCTGTAATGTCTGGTGATGGCTCTGCCGGAGGGAGGACCCGGCCTGCCTGAAGAGGGGTAAGGGTGGCCTCTGATCCAGTAAGAGTTCACTGCGGTCCTTTTGGAGCTGGACCCGTCTCTATCACCAAGGAGGTAGCCAAGGGGTCCTAACGCCTCTCAGATGCTGTAGGAGCCGCAGGTAACCCTTCCCAGCCAAGGGCCTTCATGCCGGGGGGAAGATCTCACTAAAGGGGGGTCACTCCACGCCCCCCTCCACTCTCACTGCAGTTCCCCCATATGTGCCAGAACAGCTGGAGGAGTACGGGTGCCTCTCCTAGATGACCGTGATACACTGAGTGGCAAGGAGGTAATTAATTTGAGCGTTCCGGGAGTGCAGGCCGCTCCTCCCTCCGTCCCTCATACCTTCAGGTGCTCCCTGGGGGAGCGGTGACCTCTGCTTAACAAGCAAACCCTCCGCCACACGCCAGGTCCTGGGGGGTGATTGCTCCGCTCGCCGGACGCCTCCTCAGAGGCGGCACACCCTGCACCCGAGGCTCGCTCTCTTCCGGCCGCGCCCGCTCAGCACCCGCTCCGGGCGGGATCCTCCTCCACGGCTGGAAGGAATGGGCCGCTCAGTCTGCCAACGTGTTCTGAGGGGGGGGAGACTTGCTGCAGCAGTAGGGGCGCGCATTCATAAAAAGGGCAAGGACCCAACCGAGTGTACCTCCTACCGGCACATAGCTCTGATTAATGTGGACTCTAAGATATACACCAAGATTCAAGCTAAAAGATTAGACCACAGTGGTCCGCCCAAAGTCGTGCCGCCGGTCCCTGCCGCCGCGACCCCAGGATCACAGGCCCCTCACTTCTGGCTGAAGTTAGCTCGTGGCCGCTGGTGTGGCGCGGGAACCACGCTGCCGCAGTAAAGAATGCTGCGCGGGTCTCTGGGTCGGAGCCGCAAGAAGCCTGCCTCCTCTCTGCTGCGATGGGGGCTCACCGTGGTCTCGATTCGCCTGGGGAAGGCTAAGCATGCTGGAGTGTAGTGCCCTGGGGTCGGGAGCTCAACGGCCGCAGTGTTCACATCATCGCAGCCATCTTGGAATCCCTGTTCTTTTGTTTTGAGTCAATGTTAAGAATCATCTTTATCATGTTGTGGTCGCTATGCAGTCCATCTGTAACTTGCATTTGATTGACTTGCGTGTGAATATTTCCGGATACAAAGAAATAATCCAAAACTAAATATTGACCCATACGTCTCCAAGTGTGCTGTGCTGGTATATCACCTTTGGTGTTGCCATTTATCAAGTGGATGTTTCTTAGATCCATTTCAAGACACCATCTGTCAGCAAGCTTGTCAAGTTTCGTTTTCTTTGGGTTGAAGCAATTTATATTTAAGTCACCACCAATAATAAATCCTGTTTCGCTCGATTCTTCATAGATTTCGTCAATTAGAGCGGAAACCTGATCAATAAAAAGGTGTTAGACAAGCTGCCGCATGATGTGATCACTCTATGCTCCTTCAATCACCAGTCAAGAAGAAGTCCTCTTGGTAAACTGGTGACCAGATCAAATGTTCAAGAGGTGTGCACTGGTACCATACTGTTCCGCTCAACAGAGCCTCCCGTGAGAGGTCAGAAATGTGAGGTGGACACCTTTGTGAAGGTTTTTCAAAAGATGCAATTTTATTAACTCAAAAGGTTGGATAAACGCCGCACTATCCCTACCCTGATGAGGATTTCCCTGCCTATCAAAATAAACTAAAGGAAATACTTTTAACAAAAGGTTTCTGCCCCTCATACTTATTCGTATAACAACTTAACAAGGCAACATATGGCAATTCCAAGATAACAAAAATAAAAGTTATTTTCACAACCTGGTAACTGTTTCTCCTTATAACCTGGGTGAGTTCCTCTTCCCCGGATTCAGACAGAATCTCATTCAACAGTTCCAAAAGAATAAGGAAATCCCATTTTGCACCAAAGTTTCAGTAAAGTTCATTTTGGTCCAACTTGAACTCTACCAACAGTTCAGTGTTCAACATGTTTTCATCTTTCCACTTGTGATAGAGTTCAGTACAACTTCTTCTCATAAAACAAGAATATTTCCACAGTTCTTTAGGATCAACAAAAATGTTTTTGTCAGGATGACTCTGCAACAGTTGACAAAATACAATATCAGTTCTGCCACTTCTACGTCAATACTTTTAACCACATCACAGTAACTTCTGCCTGATCCATTAACATTCCAGGCCTATACTACAAGGTCCTTTGTCCTGGTGTACTCCCCTGCCAGGACTAGCAAAACAACTACTAAATACTATAAGTACTTCTGTGGGAAAGGTTAACTTCAAACAATTTAGCATTGTCTTTTGCTTTTCCACCATATCAGCATCTGGCTACTTCTTTTGGGAACAGAATATAAAGTGTTACAGTGCACTCACTCAGTTGCTATTCAATGTGATGATTTTGGTAACACTTGGGTGCAGAGGAGGAATAACAGCCCTGACACAAAGCAGTAGACATATTATCAAAATAAGAGCCCAATCTATGAGTCCTCCCATCCCCTGCACACCTTGGTGCCAGAATACTGGCTGAAAGACTTATAGAAAAAAACACATTCGTCAATTTCGACAAAAAATGTTTGTACATATATTCCAAATATAACAAGTATCATATATCATACGATCATTAAATTGGTATTAGATACTGCATTTCAGTCGATGTTCAATGCGTTTCGGGGATTAAATCCCCTTCTTTAGGAGCTTAAGCTGTAGAAAACAAAAAAATAATTTCTACAATGAGTGTTGTGTACAGTTATTTTAATCGTCACCGCCACATCTGTCATAGACAGTCAAACCAACATGCTGAGGGATTACTAATGTGCCACCACCAGGTTCATCCATGGGTTCACAATCAGTCATCTGTCATAGATAGTCAAACCAACATGCCAAGGGTTTACTAATGTGCCACCACCAGGGTCATCCATGGGTTCACAATCGGTTGTTTTCCATATATACCAAGATACCATTTAAAATGAGAATGAGAAATGTTCCAAACCACTTAACACCCGTGGCTCAAACAAGTATAATCTGTTTATACTCGTCCCTTTTAATGATACATGGTGTATATTGAGACACCCTGATTTCCAACCCCCATCTGTGCACCAAGTGCTGCCCTCTAGGTTCCTAATAGTATACCCCAAGGTTTTGAAAACAACATACATGCCAATACTTTGACAATGGACATTAATAAGACAACTACTACAGTCACTTAGTAGTCACCATAGTTCGACATCTATTCTTCTGGGTCATGATGTCAGCTAAAGTATCATTGCCTACCTTATTTTCGCACATATGAGTAGAAAATATAGGAGTGAATGACAATCCCTTCTTCATGAATTCCCAATGTGGATCGGTAATCCAGATGCACAATGGAATAAGGAAAACAGGGCTTGTAAGGTTTGTGTGCTGTTGCTCTACGGAATCGCGCCAATTCTCTTGTCTAACTATAAACTGAACATAGGATCTCACTCTTACCTGAAACTCTGTATCACAGTGTATGGAATCGTTCACTGGACCCACTAAACGTGAACTCAGTGTATCACGGAGGTAACGGCAACAGAGTGCCGCGCAGGGATAGTTATAATCATTCGCCGGGCCAATTACGCGTGACTTCTATGTGTCCCAAAAGCAACAACAACAGAGTGCCTTACAAAGTGGTACCCTACTGTAACGTGTCCATGTCAAGTGATTTGTGAGGGACTCCTCCCATTCTCTAGTAGGGAACCTTAAATCCTGCGGGCCATCTTTAAGATAACGAACCAACAGTCCTAACCATTGTGTCTCAATTCATTTATGTGGATTACCACCCTGATGTGGCAGTGACGATTTAAATAATTGTACCCAACACTACATTGTAGAAATTATTTTTCGAATGCATTGTGTCCTCCAACGTATTCCTCATCTTAGATGTATTTGCCCAGCTTTAGCTGCTTCCGAAATTTTTATTGGCAGAGGGCGCCATGCGTCGATGTCATTGAGCCGAAGTCCCTCGAAGGCCTCCGTCGAGGGTGACGTCATCGGGTATACAAGTAGCACGCGCGGCGCCCGTTGGCCTCAGTTCTGTTTTTCCGCAGTACGTGTTGCTTCGGAGACTCAGCGCGCTTTGATAGTTCTGTGAAGCAGTTATTGTGAAGTAGATATTCAAGATGTCCTCGTCGTCGACCCCAACTACCCTGCGTTCGGGGTTCAAGAAATGTAAATCCTGCGGTTCCAAAATGTCGATCACGGATCCGCACAGAGAATGTCTGTGATGCCTCGGTCAAGGCTATAGCATGGAGGCCTGTATGAAGAGTCAGGCAATGACGGGGCAAAGCCTTGCGAGAGAGGAAGGGAAGACTACAGGTAGGTTGAAAACCCGACCTAAAAACCTCAAGCGTCGAGTCGAGATCCCATGAGGAGAAATCTCCTCGACCCGAAAGACAAAAGCATAGGTCTAGGTCCCGAAGTGGTTCACACCACTCTTCTTTGACGAAAAAGTCAACAAAAAAAAAAGCCCCCTTCAACCTCGTCTTTGGACGAATCCCCCAATAGAATGAAATGCCCCACAAAACATTCTTCCTCGGAAGAATGGGAAGCATTTAGAATTAAAATGATGGAGGTTTTTGAAAAGGCTAATCCTCGGTCCGCGCCTTCTCGGAAGCCGGCCCGAAGCGTTACCGTTCCGACACTCACGTGCCCTCCTTGAGCCCAGGTGATCAAAGGAGGAAAGATCGGGAACCCACTAGGACCCCGAGCGAATAAGATCACTTGAGTTGAGTCGACCGCTCGAGGTCATCGACGCCGTCCGGAACCCGACACACCCAAAGGGTGAGCCTTCAAAGAGCGTCTTAATGCCCTCGAAGCCAGCTCTGTCGACAACTACTATTTCGTCAATGCCATCAACGCCTCAATCGACGTCGACCCCGAAGCCCTAAGCTCCGAAGGTTTCAGAGGCTCCAATTCAGCCAGAAACTGTCAAAATAGCAGCAAAAGAAAAAGCTGCAAAGACTGCAAAGCCTTCAGTCTCTACTGCAATACCTCCTCCAGAAAAAAATGTATAAACCTCTGCCAAGGAAAGAATATTTTAAATCCTTAACTTCAATTTTTGAAGAACAAGAACGGTCTGAGGAGGAGGACGTTCCTTTTGGCCTAGAGTATGGCACGCCTAATGTCCTAGAAGGTCTGATTTCTGAGGAAAGCAGAATGAGGAATCTAGGGGAAACCTTGCATAACGCAAGTGGAATTGACACTTCACCTGATACAGATTTTGGCAGACCAGAACCAGGGGAACATGCCAGTCCCTCATATAGGCAGCTGATGACAAAGGTGGTCGATTATTTAGGATGGACTAGAGCACCAACTCAGTTCATCCAGAATGACCTGACTGACATATTGGATCATGGCCCCACCAAAGATCCGATTTTACCCTTCCATGTAGCCTTACAAAATAGGGTGGCCAATAATGGGAGACCCAGGGCTCAATTCCTCCTGTGAATAAGTCCCTTACTTCAAAATACCACCCTTCCAGTAGTGACCCTGGCTATCTGTCCAAACACCCTACTCCTGAGAGTCTAGTGGTCCTGGCAGCCACAGCTTCTAATAAGGTGGCATACCCTTCCATCCCTCCGGATAGGGACGACAAGCGTGTGGATGGTTGGGCATGCAAGCTATTTTCAGCTGGGAGTATGGCGTTAAAATCGGCCAACTCCAAACGTGCCTTGGCAAAATTTTCATACACTCTGTGGGAGTGCATTGCAATGGCGGCGGAGAACATACCAGAAGGGGAAGAAAGGAAAGGATTCCTAGCCATCGTTAGAGATGGAAAGGAGGCCGTGCAGGAATCCCTTCAGTCTGGATTGGACACTGCAGATAGTGTGAGCAGGTCCATGGCCACTAGCACGGCGATACGCAGATTTGCGTGATTGCGAAAGTCGGGTTTCGCACCAGACATGCAAAACCGTCTTTTGAACATGCCCTTTGACCGGTCTCACCTTTTCGGCAACAAGGCTGACGAGAGCCTTGAGAGGTTGTAGACCTCAAAAGTGGCTGCCAAATCTTTGGAAGCTGCTATTTGGCAACCTCAGCCTTTTCATGCATCAGGACAATCTTGGAGGGGACGATCCTATCGTTATTACTCCTCATATGGAAAGGCGAGAGGAATGGCCAGTCAAAGAGGCCAGTGTTAGGGAGAATTCTCTGTTAAGGCTAATTTCCTAAACCTAGTGAGTCCCCCAGCATCTTTGTTGGATTTTTGGGGTTTATTTTTTTCTCCTGCTAAGAGTGAGACTCTTTTTCTCTCACTCTTAGACATGATTTGAGATATCCTTTGACTTTGTAATGTGTTTTATGGGCTATGGGGTCCTTTACTCCATAGGGTTTCATGTGGTTTTTGGTAAGTGTGTTACACAGCACCCTCAGTGCAGTAACACAGGGGTGTCATAGTGACCCCCAAACACAGACTCCATACCCTGGGACTGACTACTGTCTCCCAGGGCATGTAAAGTCACCATTGGCTTTACTAGTCTTAAATTGTGAACAGAACCAGTACAAACCATCATATTGTGGAAGTACTGGTAGGGGTAATTAGATTGCCCCTGGGTCTGTTTTTCGAGGGGGCACTGTGCAGTCCCCCCTCGTCCAGTTTCTGGCTGGTGGCAGTGGTTACCACGCGAAATATTCCACCAGAATATTTCCTATGGGAATTTCCCAGTCATTTTAATTGCACCACTTTTTGGTGCAATGTTAAAGATACCGCCGGGTTATTTATTTAATATTTATTCCCCGTTTGGGTCTTTTTGCCAGGACTCGGTTTTAAAATGGTGTTTATTTTCGCCTCTGTAACTCCAACCCAAGTCGAGCCCTTTGTTCCACTTTTTGGCGGGCTTCTCCACAGAAGCCTCCAAAAGTGGTGCTTCTCTGTCTGGGTCTACAGGATGTGTGGGAGGGGGGTTTAGGCACCCTGGACTGAGTTGCCTCAGCAACTCAAGTCGCACTGTTGTGTGATTGGCCCAGTGGTGAGCCGCCCGGCTCACCACTTAGCATGTTTGAGTGACAGCTACGACTGATGAATGGGGGTTTTCTGCTTAAAAGCAGGGCTTTGGGGACTGGAACTTCAGAAGTCACAACAGGACCAGAGAATCCGAAGAGGGAGAAGCTGAGCCGACGTGCAACGACGACGCCACCGGTGGAGCCCTGCTGAACCGTCTCGCCACTTCCCAACGACAGAGAAAATCTTCATCCCGGAGAGTCTTCTTCCTCTGAACTAGTGGGGATAACCAGTTCGCCCTCTTTTCACCTTCCTGGATCGTCTCGTGGTGGAATCGCCCGTGCCAAGCATCCCGGCGGCCGGATAGCCACGCTTCACCACTACCGCGAATAAAAGGGTAGTACCTTTTAACCGGGAAACTCCGCGGCTGGTTTTTCCCCTGGCAGTGCAACGACCTTCAGCTTTCCTCCACGTCGAGATCTTCTCTTCCCCTGGACGAAGCACCGACTTGCACCCGCTGCCAGGAACAACTGCTCTGCTGGAGCTTTCTCACCATTTCAGGTACTGTGTCCCACCTGGTCCCCCTTGCAACAGACTGTTAAGGTGTCCCGTAAATCCTTGACTTTCTATCCTGGGACCTCCTGACTAACTTTTCCTGACTTGATTCAACCCTTTTTGAACTCTTTGCAAAGACTCTTGAAAAGTACTATTCAACTGTGTGATCTTGGACACATTCTGCCTTGCGCTCTCCACGAGTGGGCCTGGCCAATGACTCACTTGCTCCTTTGTGGACTCTGCCTTTTCGGACTTGCTCTGGTTCTCTTAAAGAGTTGGTATTGTGTATGTTCCTAATTCTGCCTTTTTCCCTCCCTTTTTAATGAACTTATTGGAGTGCCATCTTAGGTTAAGCGCTCACCTCTGTCTGAAAATAAGTGGTGTTTTAACTGAGACTTGTTCAATAAGTGATCAGGGATGTATATATATTAATAGTGACTGTGTTTGAACTTGCTTGCCATATTAGTGTTAGTGTATTTTACAAAGTGGGTTTTTAAATAAATAATTATATACTTTTATACCCAAGCTCTGGTCAGTGTTTGCTTGTGCTCCTGTATTTTGGTACCTATCTTGTATACTCTATAAACTGTCTAACTCTTCTTGAGAGAAGTGTGGCTGCTCAGCCACAGCTACCAGGTAAATCTGGGTGGTACAGACTGCTACCAATTGGGTTTATTGCCAACACCTGTAGTCTTATGCCTTTTGAAGTGGTCCCTAAGGGAACTGCACAGGTTTCTCCCTAACAGCCAGAAAAAAGCCACTTGTGGTAGACGAGAAAAACGTGCTTAGCCAGCCCCAGCTGCAGCCTCTTTACCATCAGCGGTCGCAGCCACCGCCACAAAACCACTTTGAGGACTTGCATCAGAAGACACCTGTGGGAGGCAGGCTGTCCCAGCATCTGCAAGAATGGCGAGCCATTAATTCAGATGTTTAGGCTCTAGAAATAATAGCCCAAGGTTACTGCCTTCCTTTTCTAACGCAACCTCGAAGCGATCCACCAGGGAGACACTCTTTGAAGTTTCCAGACCCGCTCCTACAGCAGGAAGTCTTAACCCTGCTAGAGAAAGGTGCTATAGAACCAGTACCTGTAGCGGAGAAGAACAAGGGATTGGTACTACCCATATTTTTTGATTCCCAAAAAGGATGGAGGACTGAGACCCATCTTGGACTTAAGAGGCTGGAACAAGCACCTCAAGAAGGACAAGTTCAAGATGGTTACTCTTTCTCAGACGCTTCAGGCCCTTCAACTTCAGGATTGGTTGGTGTCATTGGACATCCAGGACGCTTATTTTCATGTGCCAATCCATCTCAAGCACAGAAAATAGTTGAGGTTCGTAGTTGCCGACTTGCACTATCAGTTTCGAGTCTACCATTCGGGGTACCTCCACCCGAGGGTCTTTACCAAGTTGATGGTAGTGGTTGCAGCGCACCTCAGGAGAGGGGGGATTCACGTCTACCCCTACCTGGACGATTGGTTGATCAGGGCACGTTCTGCCGAACAAGCCCTGGATCATCTGAAAGTCACCTGCCACTTCCTCCACAGACTGGGCTTCTCCCTCAATTTCAAGAAGTCACAAATGACACCTTCCCAACAGCTCCAGTACATAGGGGCTGTATTAGACACATCCTTGGGAAAGAGCTCGCCTCCCAAGTCAAGGGCTCAAGACATTCTTCAGATGGTTTCCAAATTCCAAAATGCCCAAAATCTCCAGGCCTACGACTTCTTGAGGTTGCTTGGCCTCATGGCATCCTGCATTTTCCTAGTGTCAGAAGCACACCTGAGGATGAGATCCCTTCAATAGGCTCCAGTTCTCAGGACAAATGACAGATCTCCTTCAGATTCCCAACAAGGTTCGGCAGGATCTTCTGTGGTGGACTTGCACAGAGAACATCCTAAAAGGAGAACATTTTTGGCAACCATGGCTGGTGATTACAGTAGTGACGGCACCTCACTCATGGGGTGGGGTGCTCATGCCAACGATCTGACAATCGGCGGTCGTTGGTCTCCATCGGAGTCCAAACTACACATCAATCTTTTAGTGCTGAGAGCAATCGGACTAGCGCTGAAGGCTTTTCTGCCATCTGTCAAGGGAAAAAATGTCCTGATAATGACGGACAACACAGTGGCCCTGCATTACCTAAACAAAAGAGGTGGTGTAGGGTGACTACCTCTGTGCAGAGAGGCAATGCGGCTCTGGTATTGGGCAATTCAAGAAGGAATCTCCTTAACGGCAGTTCATCTAGCCCGGGGAGGTGAATATGACGGTGGACGCTCCGAGCAGGCAGAGTACGGTGTCCCACGAGTGGGAACTGGCTCAGGAAGTCCTTCAAGAGATCTTCACCCTTTGGGGAACTCCTCAAGTAGACTTGTTTGTTACTGGAATCAACCGGAAGTGCGAAAAGTATTGCTCAAGGGAATTTCCCCCGAGAGGAGCCCTAGGGGACGCGTTCATGGTGGAGTGGAACTTCCCACTGCTATACATGTTCCCTCCGATTCCCATCATTCCACAAGTCGTCAGGAAATTGAGACAGTTTGGAAACTGCATGATCCTAATTGCCCCAGATTGGGCCAGGAGAACGTGGTACCCAGACCTTCTAGACATGTCCATCTGCCCTCCGTTACGTCTTCCTCAGAGAGAGTACCTTCTCTCACAAATGGAGGGCCAGGTTCTCCATCCAGAGGTCAGGACTCTCAACCTTCATGCTTGGTATCTGAAAGGCTGAGATAAAGGGATTGGGACCTTGCAGATGACGTCATGGAGGTGTTGCTTTTGGCAAGAAGGCCAGCAACAAAATCTCTGTACCGTTGCCGCTATAAGAAGTTTTGCAACTTGTGCAGGGAAAAGAATGTTGATCCTTTTCTGTGTTCTATACCAGAAGTGTTATCTTTCCTCTTGTCCCTGGCACATAAAGGTCTCAATGTTGGGACCATTAAAGGTTATCTTGCAGTGCTTTCCATTTTCAAGCGCTCTTCAGAAGAATGTTCCTACTTTAACATTCCTTTGATAATACAATTCTTAAAGGGACAAAGGGACTCACCAATGTGTTCCCTCCTTCTTCTTTCCAAGTCCCAGTTTGGGACCTTAATCTGGTTCTAAAGTTTTTAATGTGTGCCCCTTTTGAACCTCTGCACACATGTCCATTAAGATTACTAACCTTAAAAACCGTTTTCTTGGTTGCTTTAACATCTGCACGAAGAGTGAGCGAGTTGCAGGCACTGTCTTCTGGGCCACGCTATACTGTGTTCCACAGGGACAGAGTTGTATTGAGGGTCAAACCCTCATTCTTACCTAAAGTTGTGTCTGATTTCCATTTAAATCAGAAAATGATTCTGCCCGCGTTCTATCCTCCACCTCATCCCAGTAAGGAGGGGGAAAGATTGCACAGGCTGGACCCAAGAAGAGCTCTAAGCTTTTACATTTCTAGGCTCTCCAAGCTGAGTGGGTAATCAACTTTTCATTGGCTACACCGGAAGGAAATTGAGTCAATCGGTGTCAAAACAAACCCTATCATGTTGGATTGTGCTTTGCATTTCAGAATGCTACAGATCGGCAGACAAAGATACACCAGAAGGCTTGAGGGCCCATTCTACCAAAGGCATAGCCTCTTCGACAGCCCTTCAAAGTGGTGTTCCCATAAAATCTAATTGTGAATCAGCAACTTGGTCATCGCTGAACACTTTTACTAAATTCTATAATCTGGATGCTTCTCAGTCTAAAGAGCTTGCTTTTTTTTTTTTTTTTTTTTTATTATTGAATATAGTTGAAATGTACATCAACTTTTTCAATTTATACAAATTAGAAATTTAAGTATAAAATCTAGATAAAACAAACAAACAGAAATTATATCAATTCATATTATACAATCATCATCATTCTAGGTTCAAGGCCTGTAAAAAGTTAATAGTTGCAATTCTTATACTCATACATTCCGTAGCAGCCAAGGCGACCCATCTATTGTTTGGATCAAGTTGTGCAAAGTAAGCAAAATGATTAACAAAGTGCAATTTTCTTAAAGTGCTAAGTGCAGGACATTCTAGTATTAAGTGTTGTAGAGATTCTACAGTCATAGTATTATTACAGAACCGACACCAGACAAGATCAACAGCAATTTGTTTCCTTCTTGTTTTGACCTCCCGCGTGGGCCAAATATTGAACCTTAACCGCAGAATCGCAGATCTTAAAGCAGCAGATGGTGCTAAACATAAATAGGACGCAATGGTTTTATAGCGTTTTGGACCAAAGATTGTGGGATCAAAGTCTTTATAAGATAGGCACAAGGTTCTGGTGTCAATCCAGTCCATCATGTACACCTTCTTCTTCGCCAGCTCTGGATGAGCAATAAGCAGATTTAATGAAATATCGGCATGTACCATGATTGATAGAATTTTTGTAGTCCAGTATTTTGGAAACAATTCTGTAGAATTAATCAAATAACTTGATATGGTTGATAATGTAGAGTGACCATATGTAGATAGTAAACATTTGCGAAATAAAGCACATAAACGCCAGTTATATAGTGCACTTAGAGATATTAACCCCAATTCGTATCTTATTAACACTCCTGGAATGCATTGAGGTAAATTTAAGATTGCACGCCAAAACTTGGCTTCTAATAACTTCAGAAACCCCAGGGGTACAATTAGTGTTTCCAGACCATACAGGACAGTTGCTACCACATTCTGGTCCCAATAAGTAATGGCCGCTTTAATGGAAAATTTACCATATTTAGAAGTAATTACTCGTGTCTGACAGATTGCTGTGGATAACTTCTGCTTAATTTTATTCAGATGTAAGTCTGACGTTGGGGTACTCTCAAAGATCAAGCCCAAATAAACATAGTTTGGTACCGTCCTTAAGGGTATCCCATCAATCTGCCAGTTCATTAAATGTTTGCGTGTACCTCTAGGAATATATGCAACAATTTGTGTTTTACTCGTGTTTACGATGAGCTCATTTTCTTTAAAATAGGAGCATAGAGCTAACAAAAGATTTTGTAAACCACTTGGGGTTTTTGATATTAACACAAGATCGTCTGCATACCACAATGCGCATATTTTTACATTGTTCAATTTAGGAGCATCAGTGATTACTTTATGAAAAATCTCCTGTACATCATTAATAAAAAAATTAAATAAAGCAGCTGCCAAAATGCATCCCTGTTTCAGCCCTCTAAACGTTCGAATAGGGGTTGAGAGGAGTCCCTCAGAATTTAACCTTACATAAACCTTGGTTTGTGAGTGGAGGGCAAAAATAATGTCAATAAGAGTAGATGGGCAATCCGCTTTCACTAGCTTGTCTATGAGTTTTGGTCTTGAGACCGAATCAAATGCAGAATGAAGATCTACAAACGCAAAATATCTGGCTTGCTTCTTATATATTGCTTGTTGTTTTATAGCATTTAAGGTAATCAAGTTAATACCCGTGCCCAGCCCTGATACAAATCCAGTCTGTGCTGGGTCACGTTGATTTACTTTGTTTGTCCAATCATTAAAATCTCTTAACACCATTCTACAGAACATTTTTCCCGGTACGTCCAATAATGTTATTGGACGATAATTTTTCGGGTCAGTTCGATCACCCTTTTTATAGACTGGAATGATTACAGAAGAACGCCATGTTTGCGGAATATTTTTAGTTTGTAGTATATGGTGAAACATATTATTCAAGATTAAAGACCACTCTGTTATATTTTGTTTAAGCATTACATTGGTCAGCCCATCCAAACCTGCTGCTCTAGATGACGAGGAGGATTTAATGAAGGTTTGGATGGATATTTTTGTGAAATATAAAGACCAACTATTCACAACCTTACTATTGTAAATGTAATGGTTCATCATAGGATCATTATACAAGGATGAAAAATGCGTAACCCACATCGATTCAGGTACTCCGTTAAGTTGCACATGGGGTTGGGATGAGATGTTACATTTATTCAGGAGTTCCCATACTAGGGCTGAGTTTTTACCACGGCAAGCTGTTAAAAAGCATTCACTATCTTTTTGATATAAGGTAGCTCTCCTTGCTCGGACCCAATTTCGGTATTTCGAAGAAGCGGTTTTAACAGCTATATTTCGATCAATTAATGGTAATTTCTGAGAAATTCTGATCTCTTTTCTATAGGCTTTCTTTCTTTCACATAGCGCAAGATCAAAGCCATGGGCATGTTTTTTACCTGGTTTACTGTGAGCAGGAAGAAGATTCGCGAAGGTGCTGAGAATTTCTACATAAGAGCCAGGCCTTGATAAGCTTTGATTATCTAGAAGTGCATCGTTCAAAGCCAGTAATTTGTTAGAAGACCATTTAAATCGATTTCTGCCATTATTAATAGTTAGAGTATGCTTATAGTACACTGCAGTTTTCGTAGGGTCACCACTTTCTACTGACCAATGTAAAGATAAAAGGTGATGATCACTAGATGTTTGTTTGATTATCTCAAATTTGCTAGTGTTCATGAATATAGAACTTGATACAAAAATGTAATCGATGGTAGATTTAGAGGGGCCTCTTTCCCAGGTATTCATAGGTGGAATATCACCTGTTATTGCACCATTTATCATCCTTAATCCATGATCTTCCATAAAGAGCTTGCTTTTGGTAAAGCAGTGTTATATTCAGCTATATAATATTAGAAATCTACTCCCTCCTCCAGAAAGCTTTTTACACTGCTTTGGGAGTCTATCAAATATGAGGAATACGTTGGAGGACACAATCCATTCGAAGAACAAGTTACTTACCAACTGGTAACGTTCTGTCGACTGGATGTTCCTCCAACGTATTCCTCTTAGATCTCCCATCGTACCCCTATGTAGATTTTCTGGTGTTATTACCACTTCAACTCTCGCAAGGCTGACACCTGGCTACCTACACTATCTATACAGCAGAGCAAGAGGGGAAAAACAGAACTGAGGCCAACGGGCGCTGTTCGTGCTACTTGTATACCCAATGACGTCATCCTCGATGGAGGCATTCGAGGGACTTTGAGTAGACGACATCGACACACGGCGCCCTCTGGCGAGAAAAATTTCCGAAGCACCTAAAGCTGGGTGAATACATCTAAGATGAGGAATACGGTGGAGAAACATCCAGTCGAAAGAACGTTACCAGTTGGTAAGTAACTTGTTCTTGTGTTTTCTATAGCTTAAGCTCCTGAAGAAGGGGATTTAGTCCCTGAAACGCATTGAGCATCGACTACTGCAGTATCTTCATACCAATTCTAATGAATGTATGACATATGATACTTGTTATATTTGGAATACATGTAGAAATATTTTTGGGAGAAAGAGACTTATGTGTTTTTTTCTATACGTTTTTCAGCCAGTATTCTGGCACCAAGGTGTGCAGGGGACGGGGGGGCTCATAGATTGGGCTCTTATTTACTTCTTTTGGGAAGACAAGAAACACATTGGTGCTGTTTGTTACACACTTGTGATTGTCACACGCAATGTAGGTCACACTTCTCTCCTTCTGATTATCTTATGTCAGCAGGGCAGCTTTCCTGCCACTCTTGTTTCCCCACCCCTGTATTAACCATATGCTGATGATGGTTTTCTCTCACTCTCACACTTACTTGGCTTTGGCAATATGGGTTTAGGCTAGTTCCTCTTATAGCTTCTTCTACATACTGGCAATAGGATTTACAAACACTTGGATTCTTAATTGCCCTCTCTTGGCTTTGGCAGTGTTCACTCTTTTTAACTTGCCTTGATATTACTCTCTTTTGTCTTTGGCAATAGTTGATTGTATTGCTTTCTCTGAATATTGCCCTCTCTTGTTGCTGGCAATTATCCTGACCCACATAAATACAATCACACGTTTCTGGTTTGTTTGTCAAGTTCTTATTCTGCCACTGTCTCCTCTGTATGTCAGCTTGGTTTTCAACATTATTTTTATGCTGCTTTACATCAGTTCGGTATTCAAAATAATGTTTGTTTTTCCACTTTACTCTCTTTATATTATTTCGGAATTTAAGATATCCAGACTTGGCCAGCGGACGATCACGGAATGCTCCGGTGTCACAATACAGTCGCAAACTCACTGGGTCTGATGTGCGCGTTCGCACGCTCCGCTGCCTCCAGGTCTTCTGATGCTTCAGCTGTTTTGCATGTCGCAGCAAACTGCTTCTTTTGGTTTCCCCTGACCCGCGCCAGTCGGAAAAGGAGTGATCCTCTCTCCAAAGGCTCTCCGGTGCTCGCCTGTCACTGGAGCCCGACTTACTTTTCGGGAAGCTTTCAAACTTTACGCTTCCCACTGCGCAACCTCTGCAGCTACGGTCTTCAGGGGGAAAGCTGTTAAACTAACAGCTTGCTGCTGCGCATCCTCTTCAATCAAGGACTCTGGAAGAAGAGACCCTCTCAGGACCGGCTTCCATTCGCCACACGACGGTGGACCTGGCGTCTCTGCTCTTCTCCAGCATCTGCTTCCACAGCAACTTGGAGTTGCCACAGTCACTCCACCTCCTGCTAATGCTCTCCCTGTTCTCCTTTTCTATGGCCTGCACCTGAAGGGACCTTTTATGCCTGCCAGTTTCCCTCAGGTGTGGGTCATTAACCCCATTATGCTGCAACTTGTAGTCTCGTGCCTTTGCAACTGGTACAGTCCCAGTACTTTAGGCATTGTTGGACCTGTCGTCCCCCATGTTCAAATCAATTCTTCTAGTAGAGATATCATTACCAAATTCATTTCTGTCCCTAATTAAATTCCCTAGAGGAGTAGGATAAGGAATCAAGTAAGGATTTTGCTTTACATGGAAATTAGGGTTTTTCGGAATCTGAATTGTTAATATTTAAAGATTCATATTTACTGTTCCCCTTGGGGGTCATAAGAGCTTTCACCTCTATAAATGTCAGTGACTTTGAAAGGGGGTTTCTTGCTCCCAATGCCTAACTGGTTGTTATTGTTTTCACCAACATTAAGATAGCTTTGGGAAATTAAAGCTCTCTTTGACAGCAAGCCATTACATATTCCGGTATGACTGATGTTTCTGTCTTTGAGGAAGACAAATACTGTGTCTCACCCCACAGAGTCGTCCTAGTCCCCTGGGGCACTTCCTCTCCCAGGTGATCCCCCCCAGCTAATTCCACCCCCAGGGTCAGGATCAGGAAGTGCCTGCCTTCCGCTGGCCACCTCGGAGGAAACTAGGGTTTTTGTGAGGCCTATACAGGATTAATCACACTCCCCTTCTAAAACGTTGGTAGTGGAGGACAAAATTAATCAACACACACAGATCCTTGAGAAATAAACTATGTCTGAAATGCATTGGATCGATGCAAATTACAAACCTGTGCTCTTTTATATACAATACCCTAGAGTAAAATGATGCTTGAATGATAAGAATGTGTTAATATAAAACCCTAGACAGTGCCTTTTGGAGGTTCACCCGGCACCCAAAGACAAACCATACAACTGTAATGACTGACTATAGCAGAAGAGCTTCAACTCATAGACTGAGAGAGAGTACTGATCTAAAGGTGCACCCAAAGCTGACCACTTTGTACAGCATTGCTGTAATAGCTCCGACAACCTCACCTACAGTAAGGTACACTGTGCTGCTGCATCTGATGATGGACATAGTGAAACAGACAGTTAATTTATCCATGTACACACTCTACATGAACTCTTTCCTTAGAGCACGCATTAACATTCTGCCCCTAGTAGACTGCCATCTGTGTCCTACTTGCTCAGTGCCTGCAGCTTTAGGCACTGCTCAACTGAGGGTTCACTGGCAGAGCTGCACAGAGGAGAATGATTGACCTACACAAACATTACAATTGTACAATAAAGGATTGGGAGAATAACTTATTATAATTGAGCTAAAAGTCTTTATAAGTACTCAAATACAAGCAAAAGGTGTGTAAAGATGAACAAAATGAACACTCTATTCTAACGTCCCATCCCCTTTCCTCCACACTTATGGAAGTCCCTTCAACAGGATAGGACCACAGCAAAGTGCACTTCAAAACTGTCCAATTTCACGTTAAATTTACAGGGTAGAACGGCATGGCACCATGGGAATCACTATCCCTGCTGACTCGGCCCATCAGCAGACCTGTCAGTTCTTTTTTTGGCACATCAGGACAGGATGCAGATTGCAGCTTGTGGGGACATTTATTCCAAAGTCTCCTCCCTTTCTTCCATACTTCCATCAGAATGTGACAAGCACATTGTTTCAAAGCAAATAGCTATTCCTCACAAATTTCTCAATTGGGGCAAGTGTCAGCACATGTGCAGACTGTTGTAGGTCAGAAGAAGGAGACGGACCAAATGGTGGCATTTTCACAGTACTTTTTATTTAACTAAAAGGAAAAAGACCTTCGATTTTTTGATGGAAATCCTTCCAGCTTCAGCTGATGTGGAAAAAGGTTTTCGGCAGGGGGCGCTGTGCATCTATGCGGTCGACTTGATGTACCTCGAGGGCTTCCATCCCAGGGTCGGTATATATAGCACGCACAGGACCCGTTGGCTTTAGTTCTGTTTTTCCATGAGAGCTACCTCTTTGAGAAATACGGCACACTTCAGTACTTGTCAGAACTGCGATCGAGCGATCACTCCATCTCAAAATCCATAAACCCTGAAGACTGGGTTAAAAAAAAATCAAAACGGCGACTGCAGCACCAAGATGTCTCCCTCACAGATCGTCACTGAGTGTGTCTCTGGCGCTTTGGCGTGGAGCATAGGACGGCGGAATGTAAGGCCTGTCAGTTCATGACTGGTAAGGCTCTGAAAAATCGTAAAGGTAAATTAGCGGTGGAATGCTCCCAACAGAATCCCCCTCGACGACGAAACGATTGTCCGATGATTTGAGAGAAGTCTCCACGAAGGAAAAGATCGAAGAAACATTCACGCTCCACGAGCGGGTCTCACCATTCTTCGTCCTCATTGAGGAAATCGAAGAAAATGCGCTATAGATCCCCTTCTACTTCTTCTTCTGAAACTTCTCCCGAGAGAAGTATAGCCTGTCCAACCAAATCCTCCACTCCAGCTCAGTGAGAGGAATTCAGACAGAAAATGCTTAAAATATTCGAGAAGGAGGCCCGACCCCCTCGAAACAGAAAGAAAAAAGCCATGATCCTGATGAGCCATCGAAAGCCGCCAGTGAACGAGCTAAGGCCAAATCCTGCGTGCCATTGATCCTGGGACGCAGGCCAGAGACCCCTCGAGAACCATTGAGGTCTTGATACAACAAAAAATCATTGAAGACTCCATTGAGTCCCAGCGCCCCGTGCTGGAAAATATTTCTGAAGCAGCTAAAGCTGGATATGGATATATCAAAAGGTGAGGAATACATGGGAGGAACATTCAATTGAAACGTTACCACAGGTAAGTAGCCTGTTCATCTACCTGAAGGAGTTGTCACGTGTCACTAATTAAGAAGAGTCCGGTGCAAAGTCCAGTCTGCCCCAGTTTCTACTGTTTGGTCACTGTGAGAGGAGCTGCACTACATGTCTCAGTCCACTTTCTACTCCTTCTGACTCTCCCTTCAAAAGCCTTTTTGGCGCGCGGAGCGGAGTCCGGTGCAGAGTTCAGTCTGCCCGAGTCCACCCCTGGGCGCACCCGAGACTCTGTTCCAAAGCAGCCCCAATGACGCTGACAGCAGAGGGTCCTCAAACTCGTAAAAAACACCTCCAACATAGGCGTATGCTCGATTCATGGACTGCGATGAAAGCTTCAGACGGAAAAAAGGTAAGCAAAACTGCAAGCCGAGCTCTGCTCGCATCACTTACCTCACCTGCATCGCTACCGCTAGCTCCGCTAGCCCAACTAGCGCGATCGTCCGCTTGTCAAACATCCTATCCTCGTCACGAAGCTCTGAGCTGTGAACGTGCAAGCGAAGATCAATCATTCACCAGCTTCTGTTCAAATGACTGCCAGTCGCATACAAACATAGCCACAGACACGGCAGTAAATCTCCTCGTAAATCAAATTCATCAAGATAAATTCAGAAAATCAACGCCATTGTCGACCCTAGAGCGATGCAATGTTTCTAATGGTGCAGCTCCAGACGACCTTGTGTCTGCAGGACTCGATTATGTCTCTTCTGTTATTTCACTGCCACTTAACCTGACTGGTAACTTCAACGAAGAGCTGGCAGTTCAGATCGTCAGCCCTTCTCTTCCTGCTCCTCCTGCTGTGTCTGTATTCCACGCCAGGTCCAGGTCCGGTGGTGATCTGTGATCTCTTAAATCACTCAGAACCCGTGGAGCCCGAGGTATCGGCAGCATATCCCCCTCAACTTTCGTGCTTCACCAATTTCGTCTCCTCTCCCTTCATGGTGAGTGATGACGAATTGCTAAAGCTGCCAAATGACGAGGCAGCTCAACTTATTTCAAATTGTGCACATTTTGTGAATACAACAGGACCATCTGCTCAGTTGAACTTACCTGAAGTGGCTCCGTCAAAAAGCATGAGTCAAAGCTCGATCTCTAAAACCAGCGTCCAGTCATGTAACTTGTAGGCCATCGCACAACCTGTCATCTACGGCCGCAGAGCCTCCAATAAGCCGAGAATAGTCGTGCCTTCAAAGGGAAAAATCCCTTGAAAAAATTCATGAGATCTCACTGCTATCAGGAGGATGGACTGCTAAGAATAGGGAGGGCCAACCTAAGTTGCATCTTACGCCCGATCCCTCGGTCCAAGGAAATCGCAGCAGCTATGCTTGTCAGGCGCCGGAGGAATTGGGAGCTCCTCCGAGAACATTGAATGGACATCCTCCCGACTTGCCCATGCCATCATTAACACAAAAACCATCAGACTTGGAATTAAGCTCTATTGCAAGGGCGCGACGCCTACAACGAATTGCGGAACTAAAGTCAAAATCATCATCTTCCAAACGTCCAAGGCCAGCAAGCTGTGCAAGCAAGCACTCCTCATCCCTTGAATAAAACCTCCCACGATGAATCTCAACCGTCCAATTTAACAAGAATTCTTTCTCCCATCAATTCAAAGTTCTATCTTGTTAGGCAGAAACCTGTGAAGTTCCCTCTGGGACCACTGCAAAAGATTTAAGACTACAGGTATTTGGCAGTAAACCCATTTGGTAGCAGTCTGTACCACACAGATTCACTTGGTAGCTGTGGCTGAGCAGTCAGACTTCCCTCAAGAAGAGTTAGGCAGTATACAGAGTATTCACAATAGGTCAAGAGCACACAATAGAACAAGTAAACACTGACCAGGGCTTGGTGTAAAAGAGATATCATTATTTATTTAAAACCACATCTAGAAAAACACAGGCACTGATAGTAAGCAATTCAAAAACACGGTCACTAAAAGATATACACTCCCTTAAAAGAATATTAGACAAGTCTTAAGTAAAGCCCCACTTATTTTCAGACAGCGGTGAGCGCTTAACGTAGATGGCACTCTAATAACTCGGTTTAAAAGGGAGAAAAAAGCAGAGAACAAGTTGAAACAGATCCCAACACTTTTATCAGAACATAACAAGAGAGGAAGGCAAAGTAAAACCGTGAAGTTAGAGTTCAAGAGGCCGGATCCACTTTCAGAGGATCCAAACAAAATGTGTCCAAGGTCACACGGTTGCAGTGCACAAAAGTCTTGTAAAGGTTCAAAAAGGAGTTGGACCAAAGAAAGTGACCAGTTAGAGGGTCAAGGTGGCCAGCCCAGTCCAGAAGGTTAAGGGGTTATTATTACCTCCTAGCAATCTTTAGAAAGGGAGGCCTGACGGACACGGTACCTTATAGTGGTGAGAACACTCCAGCGGGGGCAGTTGTTGCTGGCAGCGGATGCAAGTTGGTGCTTCGTCTGGGGGAAGAGAGGATCTCGTCGTGGAGGAAGGCAGGAGTCCGTTGCACTGCCAGGGAAGAAACCAGCCGCAGAGTTTCTCAGGTACAAGGAGCGGTCCGGTGATTCGCAGTTCAGTGGTGAGTGGCTATCTGGCTGCCGGGGTGCTTGGCACGGGCAGTTCGACCACAAACCGGGCTGGGGTGCGAAGAAAGAAAGGTAAACTGGTTGTGCCCACCAGTCAGGGGAAGAAGCCTCTCCAGCCAGGAGATCTTCTCAGTCGTCGGGAAGTGGTAAGTCGGTTCTGCAGGGCTCCACCGGTGGTGTCGTCGTGGTAGGTCGGGTCAGCTTCTCCCTCGTCGGATTCTCAGGTCCTGTGGCGACTTCTGAAGTTCCAGTCCCCAAAGCCCTGCTTTTATGCAGAAAACCCCCATTCACTCAGCCTAGCTCTCACTCAAACATGCTAAGTGGTGAGCCGGCCGGATGACCCCCCTAGTAGCGGTAAACCCGAATCCTTTTGTGCAGGGAACGATCATTCGAATTGAGTCGACAAATTCTAAGAAATACAGCTATCTACTGGTAATCAACGGATACTGGAACCCTGCAATGATTTCAACCACGGACTTCGCTACTGTAACAGCCATAATTGATGATGCCTTCCTAAATTATACCGACTTATCAGTGATTATATGTGGCGATTTGAACTGCAGCTGGTTTCGATTCAATCATCAAACGATGGAAAACAACCAGATACCTGAATCCAAAGTATCTGAACGAGGTCAACTCTGGTCACAAGCCCTTGTCTCACGAAACTGTCAGATGGTCAATGGTAATATGCAGGGTGACCAACCCTGCAAGACAACCTGGAAGCGACTTCAATGTAGAAATACCCTAGACTACATCTGGGTCTCTCGAAACCTATTTGAAATTGTGGAATCGCTTGAGGTTGTCTCGAAGGATGCAAGGGATCATGACATGCTACGTCTATCACTAGAACCCAAAATCTTTTCACAACCGGAAAAATACGAAGTACCATTGTCAACAAATGTGGCAGGAAATCGGCTAAAAACCAACAGCCGGCAAATCCAGAAACTAGTTTCGAGCCTTGCAGATTCAAATGACGTCGAATACGCTCTGATGTTGGCCGCCTTCATGCCAAAATATTCTAATTCAAGACTATACGGCTATACCCCGAAACATCTTTTCAGTAATGAAATAGCCTTGGCTAAAAAATTACTAAGGAAAGATCTACGACTGATGAGAAAGTCCCAATGTGTTCAAGAAGTCATACAAAAGAACATAAAAGATCGACGCCAGGCTTACAGAAATTGGATCAAATCTCACTCTGTGATAATCAAACAAAACAGAGCTGAAATAATATTAAAGCTAATAATCACTAAGAACACGCGTGAAATTTGGGCAATCCTAAATAAAGGAACCACAAAAACAACTCCAACTATGTTAAACGAAATTCCAAGCTCTAAATGGGTGGAGTACTTCACAAAGGCATATGAACAGCTACACCAAGATCTACAAGCTCTTCCTTCGAACTCCTCAAAAGTCTGGGATATAACGCCCTCACATGAAGATCTAGAATTAGCAATTCAAAAACGAAAGAATTCGAGAGCAGCTGGACCAGATCAAATATCCAATCTCACGCTAAAAAAACACAAGCATCACTGGGCTAAATTCGTGGAATGTTTGTTTCGTCAAATCTCTACTTCAAGGAAAACGCCTGACTCGTGGACCAACGCCATAGTGGTACCAATATATAAGAAGGGTAGTCGAGAAGAGCCTTCGAACTATCGTCCCATTGCCCTTCTGGACACTATGGGAAAAATATTCGGATCGTTTCTGCGACTGAGGTTGACGGCATGGGCATCCAAGGAAAAACAAATAGATTGTCGACAAACAGGCTTCACAGAACAAGTAGGTGTTGATGTAAATCTCACCATATTAACCATCTTAAAACTTAAAGCCCTAAGAGCGAAGAACAAAATATTTGTCGCTTTTGTTGATCTCAGACAAGCGCAACAAGTTCGACACAATAAATCGTGGAAAACTCTGGTCCAAATTACGATGGTGGAACTGTCCAGCTCAGATTCTTGACCCGCTCATAGCTCTACACACCAACATCACAATCCAAGTAAGAGTAAATTCTCAAGGCGTCTTGACAGAGCCAATCCCAACGCATAAAGGAGTAAAGCAAGGGTGCCCATTAGCAGCCGAATTGTTCAAATTATTAATCTCTGATCTACCAAACTAGCTGGAATCTGCTCACAGTTTTTCTCCAAAGATAAACGGAACTTCCATCAATTGCCTCGTATATGCAGATGACATCGTGCTGATCGATCTAACTCAGATAGGCCTACAACACCTATTGCTCAGCTTGAACGAGTATCTAAAGGCCAATGACCTGCATTTAAATACAGAAAAAACGATCATGTGCATTGGAAAAAGTGTATCGAGGAAAGATAAAAACTTTAAATGGACAATGCTCCTCTAAGTATCGTGACATCTATACGATACTTAGGTATCATGGTCAATAACTCTCTTTGCGAATCTGCATGGACAAATGACCTATTGGAAAGAGCGAATAAACTTGGTCTACAATGAGCAAAAAACAATAAAGATTATGGAAAATTCTCAATTGCTCCATTAATAACATTCTACCTGCAGAAGTTCGTACCCACCATAACCTTTGGTGGGGGGACTGGATGGAATCTCGATCATCGCCTCTGGCAGCAGCTCGAAGGCAAGTTCTGGAAAAGAGCATTAGGGCTTCCCAAATACATCTCAATGGTGGCCCTGAGATATGAACTGACCTTGAACTCGTTCTATATGAAAATACTATGGAAAGCCTTATTATCCGTGAGGAAAATGCTACTTGGTTCACAAATTCCGGCATATGAATTCTTAGCTAATGACAATGAACGCTCACAATCGATTTTACTCCAAACATGGAAGTCTGAAATAAAAACCATCATGGAAGCTGCCAATATATCCACCGACGAGCTGATTGATCGACCACAGTACGCAAAAAAAAACTAGAAAATTGGGATTGGATATTAATTTACGAGCTTCGAGCATCTCTCAAATCCACACCCCTGGGTTCGATGAGTATGTTGAAATTACAAGACTAAAACCAGAACTGCCTATTACTAAGCAGTAAGCCCAAATGCACTCCTCTAGAACCTAAGTTCTATAACTCATTTACCATGTTAGTGATATAGGTTTAATGAATCATATCAAACTCAATACTGATGTATATTACCACATAAACATCAATCAATTAAATAGTACTTCTTCCATCCATGTAAAGGATTATTAATCATAAAGCTTTTGAACAGGTGGACCAGAAATATCGAAAAAAGCATTAGTAACAATTTTAAGTGATAAGGTTTGTTTTAATTAACCCCTCATCTCTTTTACTTTTCAAAATAAAATGTTCAAACAAGGATGTATCAACAAACAAAAAGTTATACACATTTGTGCCACATAGCATGAACCTTCATTTAGTCATGAAATCATTACTGTGCGTCATAGCCAAACAAACAAATTCCAGTGTAACAGTTAAACACAACTTTTCATCTGTGTGACAATCCCCATCAGGGAAAGGTGTGTAGGAGCTCTTGTACATAAAGACAGCTCCCTCCAGGGAAGCCCTTTTGTGGATGTTGCAAAAATAACCAACGCGTTTCGGATCCTATAGATCCATCTTCAGGGTGGGGCTTCACTGTTCTTGCGTTCATATAGGGCAAAAGTAGTTTATAATTCTTTCTGAATCTTCCTCTGTGGGGAATTTAGAAATAACAAGTGTTTTAATCTATTTGTCTAAAATAGTTGATTACCAAGGATAAACTATAAGTTTAAATGTCACTGACCTCCACCGGAGGATAGCTGTGGTCCGGGATCAGGACCTAGTCAGAGGAAAGTACAACATTAACTAGAAGCTAATCATCTCATTTGTGTATTTGAATTCCCCATGATAGTAGGGTACTAAGTTAACATGTTCCAATTACTCACCCAGTCTTCAGAATGTAACTGTTGAAATTACACTCTCAACCGTCACCATAGGAACCAATTTCTAAAATTCAGACTGAATGCCCTGAACACCAGAGAAACATTATGGCGACGCCGATCTAAAATGACCGCCTCCGATAAGTGTAGGTTCTGCAACACAGGAGAAGTTTAGTCATTAAAACATCTCATAACCGCATGTTCTCAGCTTGATATTCCCCGAGAGTTACACCTTCGCACCTTCAAACCCATACTCTATGATGCAGATGAATGGTGGGAAATTATTTCGGCTGGGAGTAACATCATGCTCACATGCAACATAATCAACTTCTTCGACGCGATATTGGACACAGACCAAACCTAAAGTAGTAATCAAGATCTCACTATGCTCGAAAATACGGGAAGGAACACTGTTGATAAACAGCAGGGAGTTGAGCATCACCATTTGACTCTGACTGGAGCATAAAGTCAAATTTTGTGATACTGTAATGTAACAAAAGTTTGATACCTGTATTCAACTGTAGTTTTACAAATAAAAAAATAAAATAAAATAAATAAATAAATTAAGAAGAGTGAATGCTGTGAAGGCCATTACCGAATACCTAACTGTGAGAAAACAATTGTTGAAGACTTTGACTTGTGAGTGGTTGTGTGTGCCTAATTGTGATTCCTAAAAAAAAGACTAAACTCTATTCTTTACTTTAACACGGCATACCTTTTCATATTTATTTATTTATTTATGACATTTATATAATGCCCATACCCTGGGGTATCACAGTGTTCGTTACATATGCAGAGATTGATTACAGATAGACATACTTATTCATACTTATTGAAGAGCCATGTTTTTACCAATTTTTTTCAATACATGATACGATTGCTCATTTCTTATGCTCATCAGAAGGGTGTTCCAGAGGGTGGCTGCGGTGATCCCAAAGCTACAGCCAACAGCCCTTTTGTTTCTGAAGCGGGGGGTGACCAAGGAGATACTGGCGTTGGATCTAAAGACTCTGTGATTTTGGGTAAGAGTGTCGTTGAGCTAAGTGGGTGCTGCTTTATAGATGCATTTGTGTTTGAGGGAGAGAGTTTTTAACTCAATACATACTTTTACTGTCAGTTAGTGTACGTCTCTTCTGATGGCAGAGATGTGGTCAGTACGCTTGGACCCAGCTGCAGTTTAGCTAGGTTAGTGGCCGTGGCACCCATAAGGAGCATGTTGCAGTAGTCCAATTTAGATAGAATTGGGGCACGTGCCAGGGTGAGGCCGTGGCTGGCGTCAGAAATTGTCTGCTCAGTGAGATGAGCTGAGATGTGTAGGCTGTGGAAGTTGACAGCGAATTTATGTGTTTCGTCATGGTCAGCTCGGCTTCAAGATGTACCCCCATGGTTTTTACTTGTTTCAGAACAGGGATGGTGTACCATCTATGCAGATGGAGGAGAAGGATGGGTCTTGGGTATTTAAGAAGTAGGGAGTGCCGACTAGGAGGAGCTCGGTTTTCTCATAATTCAAGCACAAGTCTTGTGTGGCCATCTAGTTTTGCATGGTGTAGACCGAATTGATGGTATTGGTGTCATGAGAGAAGTTGCTTGTGATGGGAATGAGTATTTTGGTGTCATCTGCAAAGTTGGTGTAGATGACACCCAGGGAGTCCAAGAGGTCGAAGAGAGGCTTGGTGTAAGTTTGCAGAGCGTGGGTGAGAGACAGGATCCTTGTGGAACACCAAGAGGGGCTGGAATGGGGTCGGCGGCCACTTCCCCTATAAACACTCTAATGGTCCGGTCACTGAGGAAGGAGTGTATCCAGGCAGCAGCATCCAGAGAAAAATGGAAATGCTGGCTTAAGTGCTGGCAGAGTGTGCCATGGTCAACTAAGCGGATATGTCTAAGAGAGTCCCTGATGATGTCCATTTGATTTTTGAGCTCCAACAGGGCAGTCTCTGTACTGTGTTTTGGACGTTTTTTGGACGGAAGCCTGATTGTCTCTTACCGAGCAGGTGGTTGAGCTCTAGAAAATTCTACACTTGTGAGTAGGCCATCCAGTCCAGGATCTTTAGAAGAAAGGGGACTGTGGTGATTGGCCGGTAGTTGGTAGGAATGGTAGGATCGAGAGTGTTTTTTTTTTAGGAGTGGGGTGATCCATCCTAATTTAATGTTGGGTGGTACTTCATTGTGTTACACTCACCTGGCTTCCGCGGGGGCGTTGGGGCGTGGTTGGAGCCCTCCCTCGAACTGGCTCCTCGAAATCACCTTCCCCTTCTGAGAATGGTTAGACCTGCGGTTCTGGAGCTGGGTGTTGCCCCTGCGTGATGAGGAGAGGCAATGAGTATGGAGTGGGGGTGTTGTGACTTCCCCCAGCCCTTTCGTACCAGAATATGGTGGCAAGCACTTTCCCATAGGCGCTCACCTGTAATTTCGCGATGAACAGCTATCCATCCTGCTTTTCAGAGCAGGGGCACGTTGAATGGACCAAGTTACTTCACTGGTCCGTGAAGGCGTTGATCCAGACCAGCTGCGACCAATCCACGTATAAGGGAAGTCTTTAGTATGATTATAGTTCGATTAGAGTGTTTGTATTCCGTCTTAGAAGTAATTCTTGCAATGTCTTATTCCCTTTCCATAGGTACGGGAGGAGAATCTGGATCGAAGAGGATCCGGGAGACCCTAGAGACTGATGGAGTTCCCACAATGACAGGTAAGATGGTCTTTATAAGGGAGCTTTAGTCTCTTCTATTATGCGGCCATGCAAATGCATGTGAGTCCTAACCTGTTTGTTCTTGTTCCCTCGTAGGCGTCTGCCAGCGATGTAGATGGTGTCCTGTTCCTGGATGAAGATTGCAGGAGGAAGTCTCTGACTCTGACCGTGATGGGATGGAGGTAAGAAGAAAATTCCGGCACGAGCCGTAACGAGTTGCAGGTGAGAGGCGCACTCCGCAGTGTAGTGGCGGGCAACAGGTAAGATATGAGCGCAGCGATGTTGAGGCTGATAAAAGGCAGGATGCGCATCCGGAGATGGAGCGGTTGTCAGCAGGTAAGAAGTGAGCTGCACTCAGCGAAGTTGAAGCTGGTAAAAGGCAGGATGCGCATCCGGAGATGGTGCAGCTGTCAGCAGGTAAGAAGTGCGCTGCGCTCAGCGATGTTGAGGCTGGTAAAGGGCAGTATGCACGTCCGGAGATGGAGCGGCTGTCAGCAGGTAAGAAGTGCGCTGCGCCCAGCGATGTTGAGGCTGAAGTGAAGAGATGGGCAGAAGACTGCAGGTAAGTGTTGTAAGGGAAAAAGGAGAGAGCCCCTTTAAGAGGGGAGCTCAGGACTATGGGAGGGAGCGGGAAGCGGGAGGAAAGGGAGGGGCAAGGGAAGAGGGAAGTCAGTAACGACTTGGAGGAATAAAGGGAAGGTTGGAAGCACACAATGGCTCCTGTGTAGTTATTGAATGGGCCTGAAGAGACCCCATGAGGGGGTCTAATAACTGGCGACAAAGGGAAATGAGCCCTAGCAGTGCCATGGCAGAGGTGAGCCCAGCAGCATGAAGATGCCCAGTAAAAAGGAGGGTGCGGTGGACCCGACCCGGCAGAAGACCGTGTGCCCAGCAGCACCCAGGGGCCCGAGTGCCCGCAGTGATCGAGGGCCTGTGCGCCCACAGTGAAGGTGAGGCCGAGTGCTCAGCAGTTTGCGGGGCCCGTCTGCCCAAAGTGAAGTAGGGTCTGTACGCCTAGCAGTGGAAGAAGTGGAGGGCCTGTGCGCCCAGCAGCATCCTGGTGCCTGTGTGCCCTGCAGCGGGCCTGCGTGCCCAGCATCAACGGGCCCGTGTGCCCTACTAGAGCGGTGGGCCCGTGTGCCTGTAGGAGGGCCCGTGTGCCCAGGAATGATGGTGAGCCAGTGCGCCCAGCAATCACTGGTGGGCCAGTGCGCCCTACATCGGGCCTGTGCGCCCAGTGCCAACAGCGGGTCCGTGAGCCCAGCAACGGAGGAGGGAGTGCAAGCCCGGCAGCAAAGGTGGGTCTATGCACCCTGCAGCTTGCCCGCGAGCCCAACAAAGTAGGCGGGCCGGACGCCCGGCAGTGACGGAGGGCCTGTGCGCCCTGCTGCGAGCCCGTGCGCCCGACAGTGAACAGGAGGCCCGTGTGCCTCCATAAGGAAGGACCAGCGGCTGCAGAGCCGCCGCACAAGAAGAGGAGAAGACCGCGCCTGCAGCACCTGCAGCAGCGCGGCAGGACCAGCTGCTCGACCGCTCGTTCCGCCATCGGCAGCAGGAGAAGAGGCGTCAATGGACCACGAGGGACACACCCCCATCAAGCAAGGTGTTCTGCCGCGGGTCGGGATGGAAACGAGCCGCAGATAAGGGAAACCCTGTGTCTCCCACAAGTGACATTCAGCAAATAATAATAAAGCTAAAACAAATAAGGGAAACCCTGTGTCTCCCACGAGTGACATTGAAACTAAAATAATAAAGATAGAAACAGATAGACCTGCAGCATTAACCCCGTGCCTCCCACCCGGTGACACTCAAAAAAAAAAGGAGAAAATAACAAAAGTCAAACCCCAGGGCCCAGCAGCCATATACGAACATGATAAAAGCCAAAACAAATCACCTGGCTGGCCCCTACTCTACCAAACCAGCAGGCAGAACTTACCTATAAGGAACAGACGTATTTTGGCACACAAAACAAGTCACCACAGTGCCTCAGGAGACAGCTAAGACCGGTGCCCACGTGACACCTAAGCAGCTACAGCATACACTGCGGCGCCATCACGTCAGCTCCGGATGCGGCAGACCCCAATGCCCAGCCACCACAACCAGAGCCAGCACCCTGCCAACACCCCAGCTGCCCCGACCAATGCAAACGTAACGTGGAGGTAGCGATAGTGAATAAGGGCACTAATGAAAAATTAAAGGTGACCACCCACCACCCCAACCTCACCTACTGAGACACAAGGACGCAGTGGCACCCGCGCCCAGCCACGCCAACACCACCACAAGGACACACACAGGACATAAAGAGAAGACAGACATGGAAAGCTGCCCAAACTCATGCGTACCAGCAGCAGAGAAGACCCGTACCAGGCAGGACCGGCAACAGCGAAAGTAAAAGCAACACCACCCATACAAACCAAAGGACCAAAACACAGCGATCTGCCGCCAAAGACTGCACGCAAGTGCACAGCGACTCCATACCCAAACTAAACACCGGCCACCATGACTGACCTAGCGCAAGCAGAGGCCGGCGCAGGTGCGCAAGCCCTAGCAGACTTGGGCCACATGTCATATGCCACCGTCATGAGAAGGCCCAACCCATTCGCCTTGATCCCGCACCATGACCAAGGAACAAGATGGGAGGAATGGGTCGAAGAATTTGAGGACTTTCTAGCTGCAATTGGAAACAAAGACCCTCCAAACAAACTCAGCATATTTAGGAACTTGGTAGGAAAAGGGGTAAAGGACATCATCAAGACAATCCCAGCTACAGACAAAACCACGTAACAACGTCTCCTCGATGCAATCAACGACAAACTCATAGCAGGATCCAACAAAGACTACGAACGCCTTGCATTCAATCAACACAGGCAGCGTCCACACGAATCGATTGGAGAGTTCG
Source organism: Ambystoma mexicanum (assembly GCF_040938575.1). NCBI lineage: Eukaryota > Metazoa > Chordata > Amphibia > Caudata > Ambystomatidae > Ambystoma > Ambystoma mexicanum. Next base: position 129,249,365 of record NC_090938.1, read on the forward strand.
TCATACATCTCCAGCAGAGGATAGGAGACTGCGACTTCGCCAACTTCAATGATGAAGATGCTATAAGACTAAGGATCATAGAAGAGTGCACCTTGTCAACGTTCAGAAAACACCTTCTCACAAAGCCCCTACCCCTAGCGAAAATACTCAATATGGCAAAAACATACGAGAGAGTTGACGCACAGGCAGCCGCCATTGAAAGGAAAGGTGAACGCGACGCCATTGCGGCCCTCACGGAAGAGCAACAGCAATACTCTGAGCCCACTCGACCCTGGAGGACGAAACTGAGAAGACACTGGCAAGAAAGCCCGAGCAAAGAGCAATGCCACGGGCGAGGGTGGAAACACACCCACAGACAACCATACCCAGGCTTTGGACAAACATGCTGGCGCTGTGGCCAGGAAGGCCACCTTCAGAGAATGTGCAGAACAGGACCACCCACAAGCTCGGCATGCCAACCCACACCCCAGGCAAGACACCCGAGTACACCTAGAGCACAGTTAGACATCAGGAAAGACATCAAGGACATGAACACCAGCCCACCCAGAGGTCTCAGGCATGCACACCCCCACCACAAAGGGGACGGACCGACACTTGGCACACGAACGCCACCCATCCTGCGAGAGGACCATGAGCTTCGCAACCGCCCAGTACCCTTTGAAATATCGTACATGGGGGGGGGGAATGGAAGTCACAGAAAACGTCAGTACAAGGCAACAGTACCAGACAAGGGCGGAAGAATACCCCCTATACAAACCCCAAGACCATGCCGTCCAATGGAGGACGGCACAGACAGAGCAGCATAAAGGACGGTTACAACGTGACCCAACCCAAGAAGAACGCAGAGTGCCGGACACCATCCGCATGATACCGAGTCCCGCCAGAGGACACAGCCTTCTCAGTAACCGGACAGCACTACAGCACGCACTCATCAGCGTCCACTATAGGTCATTCAAAGTAACCCACAAGAAGGACCACGTGCCCGAGCAAGATGCTGGAGAGACAAGCAAAGCCAAAGGACAGACGAACAGCGCAGTTCCCATCCTAGCGACAGGGGACAAAGAACAAGTGACAAGTACGACAAGGAACCACGGCAAAATGACGCCAAATGACTCCCTCCTCCACGAGTTATACTTTGAAGAGCATGAACCAACGAAAAGGGAGGTGATCGAGATGGAGGAAAAAGAGAGGGAGGAGACTCATGAAACGCCGCAACGAGAGAGTGCAGAGGAGACCCACGAGCAACCAAGCAGGCCCCATCAAACCACAAAGAGACCCCAACGGCTCATCGAGCAAATGTAATCCAGGAAGTCTCATGTTAAGCAAGGGGGAGGTGTTGTAAGGGAAAAAGGACAGAGCCCCTTTAAGAGGGGAGCTCAAGACTATGGGAGGGAGCGGGAAGCGGGAGGAAAGGGAGGGGCAAGGGAAGCGGGAAGTCAGTAACGACATGGAGGAATAAAGGGAAGGTTGGAAGCACACAATGGCTTCTGTGTAGTTATTGAATGGGCCTGAAGAGACCCCATGAGGGGGTCTAACAGTAAGAAGAGTTCTCAGACGAGTCTTCAGGATGAACCTGGGAAAATCCAGCGAGGCACCGGTGAGCACATCGGAGAGCGTTACGCTCCTTGGAAGCAGAATAACGCGAAGCGAGGGCACGTGGATGGGCTGGTTTTATATAGACTGGCTTAGGCCCCTCCCATTAGCTCCACCTTGCCCTTCTTTGGGCCTGTAGCACGTGCCTTCCAGCTCTGATCTATGGCCACGCCCGGCCCAGCTGCACACGCCCTGGGCCTAGAGTGTGCAGAGCACACTTTAAGGTGAGCCTGGCGCCAGAGGCGCCAGGACTGGGTCCAGTGAGACCCCGGGGGTGAGGAAGGACTGGCCCCACGACCAGTGGCCATGACAGCACTCCCCTGCAAGGATCCTCTCATGGGTGATCTTCCCCCTGGTCCAGGCTTGGTAGGGTTATTGCGATGAAACCGCCTGATCAGCCGAGGCGCATGGATAAATTCCACGGGTTCCCAAGTACGATTTTGGGGTCCATAACCTTTCCAATTGATCAAGTAGAACAGTTTTGATCGCACTACTTTAGAGTCCAAAATGTCTTTAACCTCATATTCAGGTTCTCCGTGGATAATCTCGGGTTCCGGTGGTTGTGTAATCCTTGTTTTGGGTTTCACAGGTTTTAAAAGAGTAATGTGAAATACAGGATGGATTCGCAAGTTGTCCAGTAGCTCTAGCTTTACCGCGGCAGGGTTGATGATGGTCTTGACGGTATAGGGCCCTAAATACCTGGGGCGGAAGGCCCAGGGTCCTTTTAGTGGGATGTTTCTGGCCGCTAACCATACTTTATCACCGACTTGGTAGTGTGGACCTTCTCTTCTATGCCGGTCTGCAAACTTCTTTTGTTGTTTTTTGGCTTTAGTTAAGCTCTTGGTTGCTTCCTTGAGAGTTTGAGTAATAGTTTTATGTAGCAAGGTGATTACCGGCATTTCCAACTCGTCAAGTGGGTCAAAGGAAGATGTCCGGGGGTGTCGACCGTTCATGATGAAGAATGGAGTTTGTCCCGTGCTAGTGTGGATAAAGTTATTGTAAGCAAATTCCGTCAGCCACAAAACGTCTTTCCAGGATCCCTCTGTCTGTTGCAGCATGCACCTCGGGTACTGTTCTAGTGTCTGTTTCGTTCTCTGTTTGACCATCGGTCTGGGGATGGTGACTGGTAGAAAGGCAGAGATCAATCTGTGCTATTTTGCAGCAACTCCTCCAGAAGGCTGAGACAAATTGTGTTCCACGATCAGAGATCAATACAGAGAGGAAACCATGTAATTTGAATATTTGCTCCAGGAACACGGTGGCCAGGATTCCAGCCGTAGGGAGCTCTTTTAGTGGAATAAAGTGTGCCATTTTGGAAAATAAGTCCACCACTACTAAAATGGTATTGAAGCCCTCACAAGGGGGTAAGGCTGTAATGAAGTCCATGGACAAGGTGTTAGGCAGAATCCTGTGCAGTTCCCTTGGGGAACACTGCAAAAAGATTAAGACTACAGGAGTAAGCAGTAAACCCAATTGGTAGCAGTCTGCACCACCCAGATTTACCTGGTAGATGTGGCTGAGCAGTCAGACTTCTCTCAAGATGAGTAGGGCAGTATACAGAGGATACACAATAGGGCCAAAAACACAGTGGAGCAAACAAACACTGACCAGAGCTTGGTATCAAAAGTACATAATTTTTTATTTAAAACACACTTTAGGAAATACACTAGCACTATAGAGCAAAGCAAGTTCAAACACAAACAACAAAAGTATACACACCTCCCTTAATAATTATTAGACAAGTCTAGGTCAAAACACCACTATTTGTAAAACAGATGCGAGCGCTTAACTTAGATGGCACTCCAATAATTAAGTTAGGGGGAGAGAAAAAGACAGGTCATGAAAATAAAACAGTTCCCAACACTTTTCTAAGACCAGAGCAAGCTAGTGAAGGCGGGGTCTACTGTAGAGCCAAAGTTCATAGGCCAGGGCCACTTTAAATGGAGCAAGGCGAAATGTGCCCAAGATCACAGTTTAAAAATGCACTCAAGTCTTTGCAAAAATGTTCAAAAGGGGTTGGTTCGATGCGAAGGAGATAAAGTTAGAAGGTCTGGGGGCCAACCCAGTTGGAAAGCCAAGGATTTAAGGGTCACCTTTAGCAATCCGTTGAAAGGGAGGCCAGGTGGAACATAGTACCTCTAAAAGTGAGGAAGCTCCAGCGGTGGCAGTTGTTCCTGGCAGCGGGTGCAGTTCGTGGTTTCGACCAGGGAAGGAGAAGATCTTGTCGAGGAGGAAACTTGGAGTCGTTGCACTGCCCGGGGATGAAGCCAGCCGCGGAGTTTGTTCGGTTAAAAGGTGCTTTCCTTTTATTCGCGATCCTGCTGGACTGAAGCTTGGCTATCCGGCTGCTGGGTGCTTGACACTGGCGATTCGACCAAGGGACGTCCTGGAAGGCGAATGTCGAACTGGTTGATCCCACCAGCTCAGGTGGAGAAGACTCTTACAGCAGAATATCCTCTCTTGTTGTCAAGGAAGTGGTGAGGTCGTTGCAGCAGGGTTCCACCTGTGGTGTCGTCGTTGCAGATGGCTCAGCTTCTCCCCTCTTCGGATTTCTCAGGTCCAGTGGCGACTTCTCAAGTTCCAGTCCCAAAAGCCCTGCTTTTATGCAGAAAAACCCCCATTCAACAGCCTAGCTGTCACTCATTGTCATGATCTCTGCTTCCAAAAGATCAGGACTTGCCCGACTCCCTTGGAAGCAGACCCATAACCCCGGTTCCGAGTGCCAGCCAGTCCCAATTGGGACCTTTTGGACCCTGTCCTGGCGCCAGTGGCACCAGGCTCATAAAGATGCCCAGTCCCAGCGCTGGAAGCGCCGGGCTCATAATGCTTGGGTGGACTTACCTGCAGCAGACCATGCTGCTTACTTACCTGCCAGTTGAACCCCTGATCCTCTTCTGTTTGGGACTACTTTTCCTGTTGGGTGGGGCAGGAGCCACTCCCTAGGTTCAGAACACTGGAACTCTTCTGGAAAGCAGGAACGCTTTTCTTACCTAGGCGTGGCTGTGGAAGGAGACACCTAAGCACTACAGGAGGCCATTTAAACCACACCCGATGGATGAATCTTGCTTTGTGTTATTCTGCATTCTCTGCAGCAGAACGCTCATCGTGTCTTCTGCTTCTGATCCTGGGCCTAAGGGAACAAAGGCTTACCATCCTGGAATCCAGTCTTCAGCAGCACCTGTAAAGACAAAGAAAGAACAGGCTAGCACTACGGTCTTCAGTGGCAGCGCATCTCTTACCTGGTCCATCGGCTGTCACCAACGCCTCGCGCTGCATTCCGGCATCTGAAGACAAAGGCTTACCTACTCTTCGCATGCTCCGGAGGTCTTCGCACTGCATTCCGGCATCTGAAAGACAAAAGCTTACCAGCTCTTCGCACGCTCCGGAGGCCTTCGGCGCTGCATCCCGCATCTGAAAGACAAAAGAAGGTGCGTTTAAAGACATTGGGCAACTTTATTACTCACGTGCCATTACTCCTTCCCACGCCGAATCCAGTGGGCATTCCAGCACCCTTCAGCTTCTCTAAAGCTCCGAACTTGTACCTGCAAGATAAAAGGGACATTTAGTGCGCATCGTAAAGCAGGCTACAAGCGCTTACTTACGTGCTTCCAGGCGCTTCTATTCCTCACGCGGGTTCGATCCTCAACTCTCATCAGCCCGCCATCCGCCATCGCCGGAACCCTGCAAAACAAGAGATATCATTACAAAAGACTTTTAAGACATTTGAAGTGCCCAGAACTTACCGTTCGTGCAGTTAACGACGGACAGCAGTCCTCTGAGGTCAAGAGGCCTGCACCCTTATCCAGTGAAGAAACTGGTTACGGCACCCTGCCCCGAGGCAGATAGAGAGCTCGGCGTTCACTTACCTAAGACATCTTACTCTTTGAGTCAGACATACAGTGCACAGAGGTCCAGCCCAAAGAGCCAACCGTGTGTTACACATCACCTTTGAAGATACGGCATTCACCCAGTCAAGACCGGCGCCTCTGCGGGAATCAGGTGAGCGTTACAGAACACAAAGCCTACCGCAAAACTCCCACCCAGGCGCTATGGAAACCTCGGATACCGACCAGCTAGCCCAGTTACTTGGGGAACTAAGAGCAGAAGTGCATGCAGCCCGTCAGGAAACAAATGCTCTAAGAAGGGAACTGATTATTTCCAAGGAGCGAACAGACGATCTCGCTAGACAATTGCTACAGTCACAAGCCGGACAAACTCCGTTACCCGCATCAGGGGCAAATCTTCCTTCAATATCCTCTACGAACCCAGTGCAGATCAACCTACCTGGGAATGTACCTCTGGCTCCGCCCGAACGATTTTCTGGTGACCCAAAGAGGTTTGCAGTATTTATTAATCAGTGCCGGTTGCACTTCTTATGCCGGCCAGCAGCCTTTCCAACTGATCAAGCTAAGGTAGCTTTCGTACTTTCGTACCTTAGTGGCAATGCGGCAGACTGGTCGATCCCTCTAGTTAATCAAGATGATCCGGTTCTCCATGATTTTCAAGCTTTTCAGCTCAGTATGGAAAAACTGTTTGCAAGACATTCACAGGGGCAGGCCTTGGACAATGAGCTCCTTTCATTGCGACAGGGTAATCAAGACCTTTTGGCTTATATTGTGTCTTTCAACAGACTGATAGTGGAAACTCGATGGCCTGAGGACAAAAGGATTACGCTGTTTTATAGAGGTCTACGTGGAGAGCTCAAAGATGTGTTAGCCCAAGTAGTGAATCCCCCGCAAGACTGTTCGGACTATATTGACTTAGTCGTTCAAATTGACCACAGACTGCAGAACAGGAAGGCCGATCGTTCCAAGTTTGATGCTCGAGTATTTTCCAAACCACCAACTCCTACCAAAGGAGTAGACTCCGGGGAACCCATGCAAATAGGGGGCCTGAAAGGACCACTAACACAAAAGGAGCAGGAAAGGAGAAAACAGCTGCAATTATGCCTCTATTGCGGAAACTCGGGGCACTTTCTTCGAGACTGTCCGGTGAAGCCAGCCAAGAAGGCAGTAGGAGCTGCAGTTACCAGGGTCACAAACTCTGAGCAGGGAAACGACCTCGCCCGACAAGAATAGAGGTCCTCTTGCCGAGCGTTAAAACCAGTTCAGTGACCTCGCATTTCGTGATACCTATGGTCCTCATTAGCCCTGAACATCCGGATCGATTACATGCGATTGAAGCTTACGTCGACAGCAGTGCCATCGGCAATTATGTGGATCATGAAATGGTTTTGAGGATGAATCTGACTCTTTGTCCAAAGGCTGTAAAGGACGTCATTACTACGGTGGATGGTACGGAGATAGCCTCCGGACCAGTAACGCATACCACCCAAGAAGTGACGCTAGTAAGTCAAGATGGACACCATGAGAATATCGTGTTCGATGTGATCAAGGCCCCTCAGTTCCAGATTATTCTAGGAATTCCTTGGTTAGAGAAGCACAATCCTCAGATCGATTGGCGAGCAAGAACGGTTCAGTTTCCAGAATGTGTCTCTACTTGTCACCCTCGACCTGGTGTTGCACTGGCAGCAATTTCCTCGGAGGCTCCCCAGTTACCTCCTGAATACCTAGAATTCCAAGATGTTTTCCGGAAGGATCAGGCTAACTCTCTACCTCCTCATAGGTCTTATGACTGCTAGATAGACCTGATACCTGGATCTACTCCTCCTTGTAGTAGAATTTATGCCCTCACCGAGCCTGAGAATCTTCACCTCCGACAATACCTGGATCAATACCTAGCGAATGGGTTTATTCGTCCTTCCAAGTCCCCTGCTTCCTCAGCTTTGTTCTTCGTTCCAAAAAAAGAAGAGGACCTTAGAACTTGTATAGATTATCGCGCCCTGAACCAGATCACCGTTAAGAATAGATATCCGTTACCTTTGATCCCTGAACTCCTGGACCAAGTCAGAAAAGCATGCATATATACAAAGCTGGATCTTAGAGGAGCCTACCACTTGGTACGAGTAAAAGAGGGCGATGAATGGAAGACGGCCTTCCGCACCAAGTATGGGCTATTTGAATATCAGGTCATGCCCTTCGGACTTTGCAATGCCCCGGCCGCCTTTCAATATTTTATGAACGATGTCCTCAGAGAGCTCATAGATGTGTGTGTTGTTGTTTACATTGACGACATCCTCGTTTATTCTTCATCGGAAACTGAACATCGGAAACACGTGAAAATGGTCCTCGAGAGATTGCGTCAACACAAACTTTTCGCTAAGTTGGAAAAATGTGTTTTCAACGTGACTGAAGTTGAATTCTTGGGATTCATATTATCACCTAGCGGAGTGCGTATGGATTCAAAGAAGGTCGATGCAATTCTCAAATGGCCATCGCCATCCTCCGTAAAAGGTGTTCAAAGCATGTTAGGCTTCGCTAACTTTTACCGCAGGTTTATCCCCGAATTCTCTCGAATAGTCCAGCCCATCACCGCCTTGTTAAAGAAAAACAAACGTTTTGAATGGTCTACCGAGGCGGAACAAGCTTTCCAGAATTTGAAGACTAGATTTATCTCTGCACCGATCTTAAAACATCCTCGCCCAGAACTCCCCTACATCGTTGAAACTGATGCTTCGAGCCTTGCCATGGGGGCAGTTCTATCACAAAAGGACCCAGTAACCAATCAGTTGCATCCCGTGGCATTTTGGTCCCGCAAATTCTCGCCTCCTGAAATCAATTACACTATTACTGATAAGGAACTTCTAGCTATCAAGTCCGCCTTTAAGGCTTGGCTGCATTATCTTCTGGGGGCCCGACACACCGTTACTGTGATTACAGATCACCGAAACCTGCAATATTTGAAAACCGCAAAAGCTCAATCCTCTAGGCAACTCCGTTGGGCACTATTCTTTGCTGAGTTTGACTTCATAATTACCTATCGACCTGGTACAAAAAACGGTAAAGCTGATGCCCTTTCTCGGATGGGAGTGGAAGAACATTTGATCAATCCTAAACCTGTACCTATCATTCCCGAAGAAAGAATTCTAGGTGTAATCGCCACACAATCCATAGAGGAAGTTAAGGATAAAGCCAGGCTACTGGTAACTCCAGCAGACATACAGAATTGGCATCTGCAGGGAAAGGACTTTACGGTGAAGGACAACCTATTATATTTCCAAGAACGGTTATACCTGCCCAGCACAGATTTACAGAAAAAGGTAATCTCTTGTTATCACGATTCTTTAATGGAAGGACATCCCGGTATGACCAAGACCTCGGAAAAGATCAATCGCTACTTCTGGTGGCCGTCTTGGAAAAAAGATATCAGAGACTTTATAATGTCCTGTGGAGTATGCGCCCAAAACAAGAGTCAAAAGGAAAAACCAGCCGGCCTCTTACGCCCTATTGACATCCCGCCTCGCCCTTGGCATACGCTTTCTATGGACTTCATCACCGATCTACCTCCATGCTCCGGATACAATACGATCCTAGTAATTGTGGACCTATTCTCCAAGATGGCGCATTTCATTCCACTCAAAGGCTTACCAACAGCAGCAACTCTGGCCCGAGAATTTCTCGAAAACATCGTCCGACTGCACGGTTTTCCTTCAGTTCTAATTTCGGATCGAGGTAGTCAATTTATTTCTCATTTTTGGCGAAGTTGCTGTCGGTCGGCTCAAATTGATGTGAGACTTTCGACCAGCCACCACCCTCAAACCGACGGACAAACCGAGAGGACCAATCAAACTCTGGAACAGTATTTGCGCTGCATGCTACAACAAACTGAAAAAACTTGGAAAGATATCCTTTGGATAGCCGAATATGCCTACAATAACTCTGTCCACTCGGGAACTGGGAAGACCCCGTTTTTTCTTTTATACGGTAGTCACCCTCGAACCTCGGAGTTGGATCCACTCCAAGATCTTGGAACACCAGCAGTAGACCACCTGCATTCTACAATCACCCAAGCCTTTAAGGAAGCCGTTTCTCACCTTCAAAGGGCTAAAGAACAATACAAGAAAGGAGCAGACCAACATCGGAAGGAAGCCCCCCAATATCAAGTAGGAGATCAAGTCTGGTTATCCACCAAATATCTACCTCTAAAAGGACCACGCACTTTCAACCCAAGATACCTTGGTCCCTATTCCATCACTACCATAGTAAATCCAGTAGCGGTCAAGTTGGACTTGCCCCCTCACATGAAGATACATCCGGTCTTCCACGTCTCTCTATTAAAATCCGTGCAACCTCAAACCCGACTAACTACATCTCCAAAACCTATTCTAGTTGATGGAGAACTCGAGTTTGAAGTCAAAAGCATCCTGGATTCCAAGATCTCCAAATCTAAACTATTTTACCTGATTGACTGGAAAGGCTACGGTCCCCAAGAAAGATCCTGGGAACCTGCAGAATATGTCCAGGCGCCTCGTCTAATCAAAAGATTTCATCGAACATTTCCTAACAAGCCCAAACCCCCGGAGAAGCCCGGTTTGGGAGGGGCCTTGAGGGGGGGTGCTGTCATGATCTCTGCTTCCAAAAGATCAGGACTTGCCCGACTCCCTTGGAAGCAGACCCATAACCCCGGTTCCGAGTGCCAGCCAGTCCCAATTGGGACCTTTTGGACCCTGTCCTGGCGCCAGTGGCACCAGGCTCATAAAGATGCCCAGTCCCAGCGCTGGAAGCGCCGGGCTCATAATGCTTGGGTGGACTTACCTGCAGCAGACCATGCTGCTTACTTACCTGCCAGTTGAACCCCTGATCCTCTTCTGTTTGGGACTACTTTTCCTGTTGGGTGGGGCAGGAGCCACTCCCTAGGTTCAGAACACTGGAACTGTTCTGGAAAGCAGGAACTCTTTTCTTACCTAGGCGTGGCTGTGGAAGGAGACACCTAAGCACTACAGGAGGCTATTTAAACCACACCCGATGGATGAATCTTGCTTTGTGTTATTCTGCATTCTCTGCAGCAGAACGCTCATCGTGTCTTCTGCTTCTGATCCTGGGCCTAAGGGAACAAAGTCTTACCATCCTGGAATCCAGTCTTCAGCAGCACCTGTAAAGACAAAGAAAGAACAGGTTAGCACTACGGTCTTCAGTGGCAGCGCATCTCTTACCTGGTCCATCGGCTGTCACCAACGCCTCGCGCTGCATTCCGGCATCTGAAGACAAAGGCTTACCTACTCTTCGCATGCTCCGGAGGTCTTCGCACTGCATTCCGGCATCTGAAAGACAAAAGCTTACCAGCTCTTCGCACGCTCCGGAGGCCTTCGGCGCTGCATCCCGCATCTGAAAGACAAAAGAAGGTGCGTTTAAAGACATTGGGCAACTTTATTACTCACGTGCCATTACTCCTTCCCACGCCGAATCCAGTGGGCATTCCAGCACCCTTCAGCTTCTCTAAAGCTCCGAACTTGTACCTGCAAGATAAAAGGGACAGTTAGTGCGCATCGTAAAGCAGGCTACAAGCGCTTACTTACGTGCTTCCAGGCGCTTCTATTCCTCACGCGGGTTCGATCCTCAACTCTCATCAGCCCGCCATCCGCCATCGCCGGAACCCTGCAAAACAAGAGATATCATTACAAAAGACTTTTAAGACATTTGAAGTGCCCAGAACTTACCGTTCGTGCAGTTAACGACGGACAGCAGTCCTCTGAGGTCAAGAGGCCTGCACCCTTATCCAGTGAAGAAACTGGTTACGGCACCCTGCCCCGAGGCAGATGGAGAGCTCGGCATTCACTTACCTAAGACATCTTACTCTTCGAGTCAGACATACAGTGCACAGAGGTCCAGCCCAAAGAGCCAACCGTGTGTTACACATCACCTTTGAAGATACGGCATTCACCCAGTCAAGACCGGCGCCTCTGCGGGAATCAGGTGAGCGTTACACTCATACATGCTAAGTGGTGAGCCGGGCAGCTCACCACTGGGCCAATCAGAACAGAGTGCGACTTGGGTTGCTAAGGCAACGCAGTCCAGGGTGCCAATTCCCCCACCCACACATCCTGTGAATCCCAGACAGAGTGGCACTGTTAGGCGATCCTCTGCACACCGATCCACTGCACACCAGAATACTGCTCACATTTCCCCAACACCTCCTTCCAGGGTTCGAGGCTCATGTGATTCGGTTTACCCAAAGGACCGAAAGCTCCGTACCAGGTATGATTTACGGGCTCGATTGCAACCCTTCCTGCACTGGCAGTTGCCATGGAGAACATACAGCAGAAGGGGCGGCGTTACATCTCGACTCCGATCGGTCACTTGCTCACGTGATCCAGAGTGGCGTTCCTCACGTGACCTTGGTGGACGTCACATGACCCCGAAACGCACAGTATATAAGGCTTGAGACACGGAACACTCATTGCTTCTTAGCTGTCTTCAGACCCTGTTTGGCGTTACGTTTTGGTTTGCTTTTCTGGTTTACCTTTATCTTGGAACTCTCTCTTGGACTCCTTCGGATTACCCCTTTGTACCTTTGCTTGGAACTGTTTACCTGTTGCTGGATTTCGAACACAAACCTGACTTGCCTTCGGATCATCCCTTGGTACCTTGTTGAACTTCTACGCCATTTCCCTTTCCGGGATTCAAGTCACGCCTTCAGTATTTCAGGTGGTTTATCCTGCATCCACACTTGTCTGCGGTCCTCATGTTCTAGGGACCGCCTCATCTAAGTCTTGAACCTCCCTCCTAGGTTTCCTGGGTTTTCCAAAAACCGGATAGGTAAGGCTATTCAGATTCTTTGGTTATTGTGGTTATATGCTGTAATTGCCTGGTACTTAACCTCATTCTTTTTGACAGCAGCATTGGTGTTCCAGAGGTTCCGTGGATCCGGGAAGTAACATCTCCCACCTGTGACCCCAAAGGTCGCACAGCGGGTTTCTTTTAGTTCCCCTGTGCGTCACTTGAGGACGGAGGTTTCAACAATCTACACGACACTCAAGTCAGAACAGGCACCAGTTGGAAGGTTTCTGTGGAGAAGCCCGCCAAAAAGTGGAACAAAGGGCCCGACCTTGGTTGGAGTTACAGAGACGGACACGTATGCCATTTTGCGAAAGAGTTCTGGCAAAAAGACCCAACCGGTGATTTTATATTAATTAAATAAACCGGTTGTATCTTTACAATGCACCAAAAAAGTGGTGCGTTTAAAATGAATGGGAAAATCCCATAGGAAATATTCTGGTGGAATATTTTGCGTGGTAACCACTGCCACCAGCCAGAAACTCGACAAGGGGGGACTGGACAGTGCCCCCTTGGAAACAGACCCAGGGGCATTCTAATTAACCCCTTCCAGTACTTCACACAATATGATGGTTTGTACTGGTTCTGTTCACAATTTTGGACTAATAAAGACAATGTTGACTTTTCATGCCCTGGGAGACAGTAGTTAGTCCCAGGGTATGGAGTCTATGTTTGGGGGTCACTATGACACCCCTGTGTTACTGCACTGAGGGTGCTGTGTAACACATATACCAAAACAGATGATACCCTATGGAGTAAAAGACCCCATAGCCCATAAGCACATACCAAGTCAAAAGACATACCTCAAATCATTCCTAAGAGTGGGAATAAAAAGAGTCTCACTCTTAGCAGGAGAAAGAAACAAACCCCAAAAATCCAGCAAAGCTGCTGGGGGACTCACTGGGTTTGGGAAATTAGCCGTATAAGAGAATTCTCCCTAACACAAGGTATGCCAGGGAAACGGTGGTATGCCTAAGGGACAGAACAATCCTACACTCCACACTTTGTGCCTACACTCTGAAAGTTGCAATGAATTGGGCTATATCTTTTCTCCTGGTGGGCCACCAATAGCTTTTTCTGATCTTGGCCTGTGTTTTAGTAATCCCGGGGTGTCCCTCCACTAGCGAGTCATGGTAGTTGGTGATGATCTTGTCTTGGATCTCTTTGTCCTTAATGTATAGTCTTCCCTGAAAGTAAGGTAAGTTGTCCATCACAGAATACTGATCTCCTTTACTCAACCATTCTTGTTGGGCGGCCTGATCCATTTGAGATTGGAGGTCGGTCTTTTATTCTTCCCAACAGGCAGTTACTGCAATCTGGTTCTGAATTTGCTCCTCCGGAATAAAGGGTACTGGTTCTGATGGTATAAAAGCATCCTGGTTGTCACCCATTCGCAACATAGCGTCAGCTTTTCCATTTCGTACCCCAGGCTGGTACGTGATTATAAAATGGTACTCCGCGAAGAAGAGAGTCCAACGAAGCTGACCAGATAATTGGGCCTTAGCTGTCTTTAAGTACTGCAAGTTACGATGGTCCGTGATAACGGTGACAGTATGCCTAGCTCCCAGGAGGTAATGCCTCCAGTGTTTAAAGGCTCCTTTGATTGCCAATAGTTCCTTGTCAGTGATGGCATAATGCTTCTCAGGTGCTGTAAACTTGCGGGACCAGACTGCAATAGGATGCAACTGTCCGGTGTCAGGGTCTTTCTGTGATAACAGCGCCCCCATGGCCACATTGGAGGCGTCGGTCTCAACCACATAAGGTAAATCGAGTCGAGGGTGCCGGAGGATAGGGGCCGAAGTCAAGGCCGATTTCAATTCTTGAAATGCCTTTTCAGCATCAGAGGTCCAAGAAAACCTTTTATTCTTTTTTAGCAAAGAGGTGATAGGATGGACGATTTGTCAGAATCCTTGGAATGAACCGCTGATAGAAATTAGCAAACCCGAGTACACTCTGCACCCCTTTGATTGATGTCGGAGATGGCCATTGACGGATTGTTTCCACTTTTCGAGTATCCATGTGCAGTCCTTGAGAGGTAAGCATGAAGCCCAAGAACTCGACTTCTGTAACGTGGACATTTTTTTTTTCAAATTTGGCGAATAATTGGTTCTTACAGAGCTTTTCTAATACAGCCCTTATGTGGCCCACGTGCTCTTCCTTGGATGCCGAGTAAATAAGGATATCATCGATGTAAACTAAGACACAGGGACACAGACGTCTAGCAGTTCGTGGAGTACATCGTTCATAAAGAACTGGAATGTGGCTTGTGTGTTGCATAGCCCAAAGGGGATAACCTGATACTCGAAGAGCCCATATTTGGTTCGGAATGCTGTCTTCCATTCGTCGCCCTTTTTCACTCTGACCAGATGGTAAGCGCCCCGCAGATCCGGTTTCGTATAGATTTGAGCATTCTTTACCTGGTCGAGTAGTTCAGGAATGAGTGGCAGAGGATACCTATTTTTTACGGTAATCTGGTTCAACGCCCTATAATCTATGCAGGTTCTTAGGTCCCCTTCTTTCTTCGGCATGAAGAAAAGAGCTGAGGAGGCCGGAGACTTGAATGAGCGGATGAATCCGTTACCTAGATACTGATCAAGTTATGTACGTAGGTGCTGGTTTTCCTGCTCCATCAGGGCGTGGATTCTGCTGCAGGGGACTTGTGCCCCCGGGACCAGATCGATTTGCCAATCGTATGTTCTGTGTGGTGGTAGGGTGTTGGCTTGTTCCTTTTGAAACACATCCGCAAAGTCTTGATATTCTGAAGGCAATGAACCTGACATTCCCAAGATGGGTTTCCCCATGTGTTGTAATCTCCTCACATCCTTAAGATAGCAATCTTGGTGCATTCTCGTGGAAAGGTCAGCCTTCTGGTGCGCCAGTTGATCCTCGGTTATGGATTTCCAGCCATGGCATTCCTAGAATAATTTGGAACTGGGGGGCTCCTATGAGGTCAAACGAAAAGCTTTCCCGGTGCCCATCTTGACATGTCAGCAGTACCTTGTCGGTATGTTGAGTCAAAGGTCCCGAAGACAGCTGAGAGCCATCCACGACTGTGACATTTTCCGAGTGCGGTTTTCGCTGAAGCGGAAGGCCTATCTGTGCAGCCAACCCCTGATCGATATAATTACCCACTGCACCACTATCGATGTAGTCCTCTAAAGCATGCACTTTCGATGGTTGTTGGGGGTGAATTATCAATACTGGAATGACCAGGTGTGAGGTTGTTACAACTCTCTTGACTCCGCTCAACAATTTGACCTGTACACTTGCCGGGCGGCCGGGTTTTCCGGCTCCTGTTCCTTGTGTTGCTTATCATTGTCTGTGGTGCCTAACACCTTCTAGGGGGCTTTGTGGGGCAGTCTCGCAGGAAATGTCCGGCTTTCCCACAATATAAACAATCCGCTGTTCCCTTCTTTTTTCCCTTTCGGCCTTAGCTATGGGAGCCCGTAGCCCCCCTATTTGCATAGGTTCAGGGGTTTCATGACCCTTGGTCTGAGTGTCCCGAGGCCTTACACTGATCGTCCTTCCGCCCTTGTGTGGTCCATTTTTCGATCTTATAGCCGGTGGTCTAACTGCACGGTTAGGTTAATATAGTCTGCACAGCATTCGGGTGGGTTAACAACTTGAGCTAGTACATCCTTTAACTCACCACAAACCCCCCAGTAAAACAGCGTGGTCCTTTTCTCCTCCGGCCAGTTGGTCTTTGCTACGAGGCAGTTGAAGGTGGCAATATAAGTCAATAAGTCATGGTTTCCTTTTCTCAGTGACAGTAGTTCATTATTCAATGCTTGCCCTTGATTGTGTCTGGCAAACAGTTTTTCCAATTCCTGTTGGAATTCTGCAAAGTTCCGAAGTATTGGATCATCCTGAACCACTAATGGTACGGACCAATCAGCTGCACAGCCTCCCAAATAGGAAAGCACAAAAGCCACCCTAGCACTGTCATTAGGGAAGGCTTCAAGTCAACACAAAAAGTAGATGTGGTACTGATTCATGAACACCGCATATTTGTTCGGGTCGCCAAAAAAGCGTTCGGGTGGGGCAAGTGGAACGGCCCCTGGGAGTACCACCTGTACTGGAGGTGAGGGTTGAGGTGCCGGTGTTGGTGTAATTCCAGGTAACGGGACTTGTCCTACGTGTGCCTGAAGCATCTGTTTTGCCAGGTCATCTGTTAGTTCTCGGGCTATAACAAGGTCTCTCCTCAGGGAATTAGTCTCTTGTCTGGAGGCATGCACCTCGGCCCGCAACTCTCCCAGTAGCTGGGCTAACTGGTCGGTTTGGGAAGTTTCCATAACGCCCAGGCGGAGGTTTGGACTGGCTTTGCGTTCTGTTATGCTCACTGGCTTCTGTGGCGGCGTTGGGGCGTGGTTGGAGCCCTCCCTCGAACTGGCTCCTCGAAATCACCTTCCCCTTCTGAGAATGGTTGGACCTGCAGCTTTGGAGCTGGGTGTTGCCCCTGTGTGAGGAGGAGAGGCAATGAGTATGGAGTGGGGGTGCTTTGACTTCCCCCCGCCCTTTCGTACCAGAATATGGTGGGCAAGCACTTTCCCATAGACGCTCACCTGTAATTTCGTGATGAACAGCTATCTGTCCTGCTTTTCAGAGCAGGGGCGTGTTGAATGGACCATGTTACTTCACTGGTCCGTGAGGGTGTTGATTCAGACCAGCTGCGACTAATCCACGTATAAGGTAAGTCTTTAGTATGATTATAGTTCGATTAGAGTGTTTGTATTTCATCTTAGAAGTAATTCTTGCAATGTCTTATTCCCTTTTCATAGGTACGGGAGGAGAATCTGGATCGAAGAGGATCCGGGAGACTCTAGAGACTGATGGAGTTCCCACAATGACAGGTAAGATGGTCTTTGTAAAGGAGCTTTAGTCTCTTGTATCATGCGGCCATGCGAATGCATATGAGTCCTAACCTGTTTGTTCTTGTTCCCTCATAGGCATCTGCCAGCGACGCAGATGGTGTCCTGTTCCTGGATGAAGATTGCAGGAGGAAGTCTCTGACTCTGACCGTGATGGGATGGAGGTAAGAAGAAAAGTCTGGCACGAGTCGCAACGAGTTGCAGGTGAGAGGCGCGCTCCGCGGTGTAGTGGCAGGCAACAGGTAAGATATGAGCGCAGCGATGTTGAAGCTGATAAAAGGCAGGATGCGCGCCTGGAGATGGAGCGGTTGTCAGCAGGTAAGAAGTGCGCTGCGCTCATTGAAGTTGAAGCTGGTAAGTAAAAGGAAGGATGCGCATCCGGAGATGGTGCGGCTGTCAGCAGGTAAGAAGTGCGGTGCGCTCGGCGATGTTGAGGCTGGTAAAGGGCAGGATGCGCGTCCGGAGATGGTGCGGCTGTCAGCAGGTAAGAAGTGCGCTGCGCCCAGCGATGTTGAGGCTGAAGTGAAGATGTTCGCAGAGATGGGCAGAAGACTACAGGTAAGAAGAGTTCTCAGATGAGTCTTCAGGATGAAACTGGGAAAATCCAGAGAGGCACCGGTGAGTACATCGGAGAGCGTTACGCTGCTCGGAAGTAGAATAACGCGAAGCGAGGGCACGTGGATGGGCTGGCCTTATATAGACTGGTTCAGGCCCCTCCCATTAGCACCGCCTACCAACTCCACCTTGCCCTTCTTTGGGCCTGTAGCATGTGCCTTCCAGTTTTGATGCATGGCCACGCCGGCCCAGCTGCACACGCCCTGGGCCTAGAGTGTGCAGAGCACACTTTAAGATGAGCCTGGCGCCAGAGGCGCCAGGACTGGGTCCAATTAGACCCCAGGGGTGAGGAAGGACTGGCCCCACGACCAGTGGCTATGACACATTGCCAAAGCTCGTAATGATTGGAGCCAGGGTGGGGGAACAGAGTTTAACTACATGTGCTGGGCAGGCGTCCCCTTTGCAGTTGGATGGTTTTAGGGCGAGAATAGCTGCAAGCACTTAATCTAGTGGGACTTTGTTGAACTTGACAGGAGGAATGCTGGCGGTGTTGGCCTTCGATGTTGGGGAGATGGCAGCGGTAGCTTTGGTGGACAGACTGGCTTTCTTGGTGCCGATTTTAACTTGCAGGGTGGTAATTTTGTGTGCCTGTGCATCTTGGATGATGGAACACCATGGTTTGTCGGCGAGGGTGGGGTTGGAATAAGGGTCCCTAACTCTCTTAGGATGACAAAGAGCTCTTTGGTATTAGAGTCTGCATTGTTGATGCACTCATTAAATGTGTTTGCTTTGGTGGTGATGACAGCTGCTTTGTAATTGCCTATGGCAGTGGCGAGTGCGTTACTGGTGCTAGAGGAGGGCTTCTTTTTGTGAAGGTGTTCTGAAGCTCTTTTGTTCCTACGCTGGGAGATGAGGTTATCATTAAACCAACTATTGGTTGTCTTTCGGGGTTTGGGTGTTTTTGCCTGGCTGGCAGCATGTTTGTCCATGGTGGTGAGGAGACAGTCATGGTATAGGTTAGCAATGTCCATGGGGTTCAGGTTGGCACACGGGGGGGCCTGCTTCCAACGTAGCTGTCGGGGTATCGGGGTATGTTTTGAGTCTCATGTGACAGTTTACTAGTGTTTCTGACCAATATGGCATTCAGCTTGGTAGTCTGGGTGGTGATAGGGGCAGAGGTGGCTAGTTTGAAACGGATGAGGGAGTGGTCTGGCCATATGATTTCATTGATGGCAGTGATGTCCACAGTGATATTTTATGTGAGGAACCAATCAAGTATATGCCCTTTAGTATGGGTGGGGGCTTCTATTAATTGGGTGAAGTTCATGTCTTCCAAAGCAAGAGTGAGGGCAATTGTTTTGGTGTTAGCCATGTCCTTAAATCCCAAGTTGATATTGCCTAGGATAAGGTATTTGGTAGCAGGTTTTAGGAGTGGAGTAATCAGTAGGGGTATGTCCAGGTCAGGGTGACTGGTATTGTTGGGGTAACGATAGATAAGAAGTATGTTGATGGTGGTCTTTGGGTTGGTTGACAGTTTAGTTAGGAGTATTTCCTAGCCCAACTTGGTGGGGATGGGGTCAATCTCTAAAAGGAAGTGAGGATTTGGCGATGAGAGCCTCTCCACCGCCAAAGGCATTAAGGCGATCAGCCCTGAGGATGGTGTAGTTGGGCAGGATGACCAGTGAGAGGAGTGGGCCTGAGGCCTCATGGAGCCAAGTTTCTGTGATGGCAAGGAAGTTAAGTTGGTGTTCGAGTATAAGGTCTTGGATCTCTATGTCATGGGCTCCCAGTGATCAAACATCCAGCAGGGTACCTATGAGACCATTGAGTTGTTCAGGTTGTAGTGGTTTGAGGCATACAAGAAGGCAAGTATTAGATAGTGTGACAACATTTCTACAACGATCAGTCAAACATATGGTATCAGTGATTATCAAGGGTACTGAGAAGCGTGGGTGGCAGTTACTGGCAGCACCATTAGGTGTTAAGAGGTGGGAGTTAAAGTATTCACCAGGGTCAGCATTAGGGACGCTTGAGTATACAGGTAGGAGTTTCACAATATTTGAGTATCTGGGCATAACAGTACTGCTAGGGCCGGTGTGCAGCCACTTTAGAGAGGTAGCATCTAGTGCCATAATGCATGCAGCTGCTAAATCATTAAAACAAGTGGCTATAGACGTGGCAACATCAGATAAGTCACAGTGCAAGTGAACAAATTTAACTGTATCTACAGTATTACATTTGGGTATACAGGCAGTTAATTGTTGGTGTGAGCAAACATGGTATCAGGGCTGGTGGGGCAAATGACTGGCAGCATGTAAAACATTTTGGCAAGCAGGTCTGCATAAGTCAGTGCATTTGTGTTCAGCAGGGGTTGTGTTGGCAGGTGCGCGTTTGTGCGAACAGATTCCAGCCGCATTAAGACGTGGTATGTTGGCTGTTGGGCAATTGTCATCAGGAGTGTCAATGACCTTGCTTTTAGGCAAAGTATAGATCCTGGGCGTTCGGTCGACATGCAAGGAGCTATCATGGTTCATGCTCTCTGCAGTGATGGAGGGTGTCGGTGCAGCAAGTGAGGAGTGCGGTCCTGGTTGAAAGTGTGGGATAGCGTCAGTGGGCACTAGAGTCGTTGGCGGTGCACATGGAATGGTGTGATCCCATCTTCCTGATGGCAGAGACAAACGGAATGGGAAGCAGTCAGAGGCTGCTGGTGATGGTATTGGGTCAGGGAGTGGAGGCCTAGCACGGGGTGTGCCTGTTATTGTGAGAGCAGGTTACCCGTGGTGCGGCAGCAAGCTAGGGGTGCCTGCACTAGCAGCATGCCTATATAGTGTGCCGCGCAGGGATCCGTCTGATATGCACACATAATGGTCAGAATGCGGGATTGAAGCTCGGCTGCTTGAAGGCCCTCCAGGTCTGCCATGTCCAGACAGGCAGAGGCCTTTTATGTGGGCCTTCTGTGGGGGTCGCCCACTAAGCCCATCAGCTCAATGTCTTGGGGAGCATTTCTATGGCTTGCAGCCAGTTGGTAACGCTCGAGGCAGCCATAGTGACGGCTGCAGTCTTGAGACAGAGGCGGGACACATCTTGTTGATTTTTCAAGCTCAGGGCGGTGGCCATCTTCAAAAGGAACTAACCAACAGGACGACCCAAAAGGGAATGGGACTTATCAGTGTGCATACCACTAAACTAATGATTCTATGTTCTAAACACCTCAAGTTATAATGTATTCAGGGATATTCCTGCTGCAAGGACTACTAACAAGACTCAAAACCTCCTAACAAGCCTGACACCAAACAGTAACTACAATAAGTTTTTGGTTTGTCCACTGTGCATATCCCTCTCTTCTTCTACTATAACATTTTTGGCTTAACAAGATTATTAACGTAATCGACAAGTAACTAGGTAACCACTGATTGCTACCCAATTAAACACTTTACAAATGTCCTTAATCTTCAGTTTAATATTTATTCTATTATGGTGATTTTCATACTCCTGCCAACATGTGTTTCGACCTCACAGTACATAGGTCTTCATCAGGGCTGGTAAATCACTTTTATACATGTCACTGTTATATTATTATCATTTGATCACATCAGTACATCAAATTGGATCATATTTCATGTGCCATCAAATTGGACATTACATCAATCAACATGGGACCAGTAAACATAAGAAGAGAATAATAAAAATCATAAATAAATGTTGAATGCCGACCAGGTCATGTACCAGGGGTTTATTCCACAGCAGGGGGAAGCAAAAATAAAAATAACAAAAAGATATATACAAACATTGAGCAATTTGTCATAATATTATACTTATTTCATATTAGATTGTAACTTAAATCTTCTTCTTGTGTGCATGTTCTCTAGTATGTATGCCCTCAGAGCTAGTGACATACACATATCATCATGAGCATTGTGAGTTAATTCCTCTTAAAGTGTACAAATTCTATGATATGCAGGCTCACAAAGCTCTCCTGCCATGCATCGGTGGGATCAGTGATACTAATAACCACTAAAAGTCTTGTCAAACCTACCTATTCACCATATAATCTCTAAATCGCATGCACACCAATTCATGCATGGGTGAACCACTATCTATTTACCAATGTATCTCTAAATTGCATGTGTTAAAACTCATACGTATATCAAAAACTTCCTAGTCCTCTTACCTATGTTCATGGCCAATTGGGGCCAACTCCAATGTTGTTCTAGTGAATTACCCACTCTCTTTGGACCAGAATTCTGAATAAACAGGCCTTAACAAAATATCTTTGTCAATAAAGCAGCAAGGTTGGGATGCCCACAGACCTGTGTTATAAACCCTCACATTCTTTCAACCATCTTGAGGTGTTAAATCTGCGTAAGAAACTTCTCCTTACCTCTCCTGAACCAATAATAGACCTTATGCGAGTGCCAATGAATATATCGCTTCTTATTAGTCTCCCTTGTGCCTTGTGCCAATGCTGTTAGAAAGATTGCTTCTATTGTAAGTTATTCATCCTAAATCTAAAAATAACTCATTGATTAGATAAAGCAAATCTTGCTTATGTCCTCTACTTAACATGGTGCTTTCCTTATTGGATTTTGTTTTGAGATTTACCCCATAGTTGCTATATTCATTTTCTAATGAAAGATGTGGGTGTAAGGGGAATAGGAACGTGTGCATCTTCACTAAAGGTTCAGGCCATCTACTTACCTATATCATGCTCTTGTTAGCACTATCGAGCAGCTTCTCCTCTTCTGCAAATGCCAGTTCGGCGCAAAAGCACCAGCGCCTCTCCACTGGTTATAGTGTTGCTAGGACACCCGATACGGAACATCTGATGCACACATTGCATAATTGTTGCAGAAGTGCTCGTGGCCCAGACAGGCAGATGCCTTGTATGTGGGCCTTCTGTGGGGGTCGCCGGCTAAAGTGTGTCTACTATTGAAGAAGAGAACATGCATTGCCCAAGCCAAGCTATATTAAAAGTGAAACCATCCTTTCTCAGAGTTAAAAAAAACTATCTAAACATTACTGTGAAGTTACTAACAGTTTAATTGGCCTAGGATACATATGTGCAAGCATTACCTGAAGCTAGGAGAGTGGCCCGAAGGCTTCTGGGTAATTACTTGGACGGATAGCTGGCAGAAAGGTGAAGGTAAAGTTGGGGAAGGGAAGCTGGCTGCTTGTAAAGACTATTTTGAAGTTGGCTCAACCTGTAGTGCCAAAGACTGTACTGTGGGAGACAGAGAGAATTCAGTCTTAAAGGCAGACCCCGGTTGTTAATGTGGCAGACAAACAAGAAAGGCAAACAGGCTGCCCCTTTTGAAGAGAGATGTTCAGAGGAAGAGTGCCTTGCCTACTTGAAGGTGTTGAAGTGCTTTAAAGTATATCTTGTTGAAGTCTATCTAGAAGTACAAATCACTGAAGTAGTAGTAGTCCAAAGTACTGAAGTTGTGGTGGTATATCTGGTTGTCAGTAGATGCAACATTAAAGTAGCCTAAATAAAGTGGAGTACTGTTATCTCTGGGCCGCACACTTCGCATCTCCAGTAAGAAGTCTGTTACTGCTGCTACCCCCCAAAGGTCTCAGGGTCAACTGACACTCCAAAGACCTTATCTACATCACAGGCCGCAGGTCTCAAAATGGCGGTGCATGATGAGTCACAGGGAACCATTTTGTTGACAACTGACTCTGTCAGCATTAGGAGCGAGCTAGATTACCGCAGGTGAAACCAAATTGGTGACATTTTTCCACCTTTTCTGCCACATCTTTTGGGAGTTTTCTTGTTGCAGAAATTTCGTTTTTCTCTGAAATATTGTTTTTTGTGTGTCCAAAACACACACAAAAATTGAAATTTCATGGGAAGAGGGAATTAAAGGTGCCGAAAAACACTTGAAATGACAATTTTCAAAAAACGAAATTTTTAAAATTGACATTTTGGGCGGGGAAGAAGCCACAAAGTGGATTGGTCTCTAATGTCGACCCAACCTGGTCAACTCAGTATCTTCCAGCGTCAGAGTCTCTCAGATATTCAGACCCATTGCTGGCTCATCCTAAATAGCCGTTCTTGTAGCCATCTGAGTCGACTACCTGGACCCCAGCGTCCTCTGAGACATGGACCCCGTTCGGCCATTACATTGCAGGAAGCATAGGTTTAATACTTCTTCAAGCCCTTTTAGATGCTCATGAGGGCAACTACAATGACTGCTTATTTCAAGGACCTGATTAACAACCTTTTATCACAGCCTATCAATTCACTCCACCTCCTCCACTGTCACCTCTGGTGCCCCGGTACCCATACCTCCACTGGCTGCCCGGGCTATCCATTAATCTGGGCCAGAGGAAAAGCCATCAGAGCCTCAGCTGCTTGACCCTCCTCCTTCAGATTCTAGAAATAGTTCAAGATCTCTAGAACCAGGACTGGCCAAAGAAAATCCCTGGACAAGAGGCCACATAAGTGCGGCTCGTCACCGACATTGTTGACGACACCCTAGTCGACAGAGAAATGCACAATTCTGCAGCAATAGCTGGTACAGCCTCCTGAACCAAAGAAGACAACACCTCCTGCTGTATACCACCAACTAGTAGAACCCATACATCAGGTCTCCCCAATTTTGTACTCTGAAGTGATTCCTGAAGAGAGATTGCAATATGAGATTGATACGTGGGAGTACCGCTTGGCCACATCACGCTGCTCACTTGCTGGCTCCTGCTATTGCTACTATTACGGTCCTGTCTCCTGCTACGGAACGACACAGAACCTAAGAATTGGCGGTGAACACGCCCCCGTTGCCAGGCTTTCTCCCATAACACAAGCACACTCGTGCACAGCACGTGCACACGTGGGAGTACCGTGGGAGTACCGCTTGGCTGCATCACGCTGATCACTTGCTGGCTCCTGCTATTGCTACTGTTACGGTCCTGTCGCCTGCTACGGAACGACACAGAACCTTTTTACTGGTTGCTAAGGTGATTTGATCACCTTATCTTGGACTCATATCCTAGGACTCTTGTCTCAGTCCCCAGCCCCCAACCACAAGCCCCCACTTAGCCCCCACCGAGCTCCAGTGAGCACTGTTGTTTTCTGTGACTGATTTGTTTGTTTCTGTTTCTTGCAGAATTGGCGATGAACACGCCCCTGTTGCCAGGCTTTCTCCCTTAACACAAGCACGCTCGGGCACAGCGCACGCGCACACGTGGGAGTACTGTGTGAGTACTGCTTGCCCGCTTAGCTGAGCAGACACGCAGTCACGGGGCACGGGGCAGTATTTGACGTCGCTGCATAAGCCTCACATTTGTTCACACTACTGGGGATAAGGTACCCACATTTGTGGTCTTTAATTCCTATTCATATTGCAATTTACAGTGTATTTGTCTGTTATTAGTGATGGCATTCATGGCGTACAAATTAACCTCAAGTATGCCACCCACTGCTCCTCACTTGATCCCAGTGTTGCCTGTGTTTTCAACAGAAACTGCTAATAGTCCTGGCATATTTCCTCATACTTTCTTCTCTGCTACCTCAATTACGCCCAGAGTCCCTTCAGTTATTACCCAATCCAAATTCCCATTTAATGTACAAGTCAATGGGGCCGTTCTGTCTGCTTCATCGTCGCCCAACTCTTCCGGTGGACGCACGCCCTCCCCATTGACTGTTGGAAATGTTCATGCCTCCTTTGGTACGCCCTTAGGTAGTTTTAATCCCCAGCATTAATCTGATGTTAGCCTCTACTAAAAACTGCCTCCTATCTTGGATATTCCTATCTCACCCATCGATTTCCTGTACTTACATCCTCATCATTCTGGCATTTCCATTCATGCCAGTCAGTGCGAGTCCCCTATTCCCCTGAGGGAGGTAGACGCCTCACTTAGCTCACAATCAGTGTCCTTTCAGCCCTCAGCAGCCCATTCCAAATCATTGTTTAAGTCCTTTGTTCTTCCTACACCTCGCCCGACCGAGCTCCCCCCGACTGACAACTCGCTACATCATCTGCTCATGATTCAACCCACCCTCACAGATATTAATGCTGCCATTTTTAGCTTGTGTAAACTATTTGAATCCCTCGATTCTAAATTAACTTTCCAGACAACACAATTTGAGGAACTAATGAAATGGTTGTCCTCCCAAAATTTAACTAAAATGGGCAATGGGGGACATGATAAATCTGTATCAGAGGTGCTGTGTCAATCTGTTGTGTGTCTTGGGGAGCAAACTGTTGACAAGCCTCTAACTCAGGTCCCGGTGGCCGTAGGTGCTCCTGTCATGGCGCCATGCCTTTTACCAACAATATCTGGCATCATGGGTCCATCGGCACATTCGCCCTCTGTGTTGTCTCCACTCAAATTAACACCAAGTGTTAACCAGTTTGCTCTTAATGACTTTGCGGTCATTCCGGTTGCACATGAGGACAACTGTTAGGGAGAATTCTCTGTAAGGCTAATTTCCCAAACCTAGTGAGTCCCCCAGCAGCTTTGCTGGATTTTTGGGGTTTATTTTTTTTTTCTCCTGAAAGACTCTCTTTCTCCCACTCTTGGGCACGATTTGAGGATATCCTTTGACTTTGTATGTGTTTTATGGGCTATGGGGTCTTTTATTCCATAGGGCTTCATGTGTTTTTGGGATGTGTGTTACACAGCACCCTCAGTGCAGTAACGCAGGGGTGTCATAGTGACCCCCAAACATAGACTCCATACCCTGGGACTGACTACTGCCTCCCAGGGCATGTAAAGTCACCATTGGCTTTATTAGTCCACATTTGTGAACAGAACCAGTACAAACCCATCATATTGTGGAAGTACTGGAAGGGGTTAATTAGATTACCTCTG
Organism: Ambystoma mexicanum; assembly: GCF_040938575.1. NCBI lineage: Eukaryota > Metazoa > Chordata > Amphibia > Caudata > Ambystomatidae > Ambystoma > Ambystoma mexicanum. The sequence goes on from NC_090938.1 coordinate 129,275,868, forward strand.
AGTCTGTTTTCAAGGGGGCACTGTCCAGTCCCCCCTTGTCGAGTTTCTGGCTGGTGGCAGTGGTTACCACACAACATATTCCTTAAGAATATTTACTATGGGATTTTCCTATTCATTTTAAATGCACCACTTTTTGGTGCAATGTTAAAGATACCGCCGGTTATTTATTTAATATTTATTCCCCGGTGGGTCTTTTTGCCAGGACTCGGTTTTAAAATGGCGTTTGTGTTCACCTCTGTAACTCCAACACAAGTCGAGCCCTTTGTTCCACTTTTGGCGGGCGTAAAGACTGGTAGGGGGTGTCTGTACTTCCGCTCTCTATATGGTAGAGGAGAGGCACAGAGGACCCCAGCCAAGATTCTCTATTATTGGTAACGTAGTCGAGCAATCAAGGCCTATCTTCTCAGGAGGTGATGCGGGCTGGTTCTTAAGAACAGTGTAGTCCCCGAACCCCCACAAAGGAATGTCCACACACTGTATTACTGAAAACACAGTCTTTATATAATTAATATTCAAAGGTATGTACACGATCACAATAACGCACTTTGTACTCGGAAATCAACAATGATAAATATATACAATTCTAAAGTGGTACCACCAATGTTATCAAATCTCATTAAAGTGCATCAACTGTACGGTTAAAATGTCACACAGATCAATAACGAGGAAACCAGCAATAGAGGTAGGAAGGAACGGAAGATGGTTAGAACAATAGGCAGAATTCTGACCCCTACCCTTAGGCACAGTTCTGTGTGGAGATCCCCCCACCTGGGCAACCTGTAAATAAAGATATATAGCACAAGCCCAGTCCATATATTGTTCAATAGTCTTATTTCCTCCTATTAAGGTTTTACCCCCCCAATGTACCTGGTGGAGCAGAGTTCTCCGAAGATGCGTGGACCGATCCTTCTTGAGTGACTCCCTTTAAAGCAGGAGCCACGGATCGTCGAGAGGCGTCGAGGAACTCTGCGTTTGGTGTCGGGGAATCGACAGCCCTTCTTGAGTGCCCTCCCTTTAAGGCAGGAGTCACGGGTCATCGAACGTCTGACGGAGAACAGGTTGAACTACAGCGGTGAAGTGGCAGCTTTGCTCCTAGCGGTGCTCGCCGACGACAGAGCGTTGGTGTCGTGCAAGGAAGAGGCGTGTGGGGCACCTCGGTGACGATAGTTCTGGACCACAAAGAGAGGATGAAGATCTGTGGCCCAGCAAGAGCGCCGAGTCGTCGGCGTCTCTGTGGTCTTTAGGTGGCGGGAAACCCACCGGCGGATGCTCCTCGGCACGTCGACGGTCGGGCCTTCTCCAGCGGGATAAAGCGGGCGATGCAGACGAGAGCGTCCGATGATCAAATGAAGTTCTTAGGCGAACGGGAGCACGGCGGCTCCGGTCGGCGGCGGCGGTCGTCGACAGTGGCGGACAACAGTCCGGGTGCTTCTCTTTGGGATTCCGCGGCAGTCCCCGTCTCGGGTCGGCAGCCTGTCGTAGGTCTGTCTACTAGGGAGCTTTGGCAAAGATCAGCTGGTGCACGATGGTCCCTCGTAGCTCGTGAAGAGGGCGCCTTACCAGGTCCTCTCTGGGTCAGTCCTTGGAGACATAGCAGCTTTCAGATTGTGAAGGAGAGCAACAGCAATTCTTCTCTTCCAGCAGGGCTTCAAGGTCAAGCTTCATTTACTCCAGTTACTCGTCGTAGTGGACTTCAGCTTCTGAACACGATTCCTAGCAGTGAGAGGTCCCCAGATATACTGTTGATCTCCCATTCATTCCGCTGGGTCACACTCAAGCATCCAATCACGACTAAGGGCATTCATGCAGGCAGGCAGCCAATCAGGCACACAAGGTATTCAGGCCATTCACTTCTCTCCAGACACTCACAACAAGTTATGTGTATTGGGACAAGTACCGAGCCATTCAACACTCCAAACTGCATTCATACCGGTTTCGGGCAGGGCTGTCTCAGTCATTGTGTCAACCACCAGATACTAGACATCCACAACACAGAATGCATATTCGTCACCCACTCTATTCACCTGGGTCCCACCCACAGGAGGTACCCACAACATACATCACTGGGAAGGCTCCAGCTAGTCTGGCCGGGCCTTCACAACAACACCATTTGGCACTTCCATCCAACAGCCAGTCAGGGGGAAGGGACAGAGTCAGGGCTTCCCAGGACTTTGGGAAAAGAAGGTAATAGGAAGCAAGAGGCCACAGGGGACATTTTGTTTTCCATCAGGAATCAACTGATCCCAATGGCAGGGCCGGGGTATCCCAAAATGGAGGATACTCTGCGCACCTGTCAAATTCAGCATGGAGCTGCCACCGGCCCATACCCTGCTCTGCGGGCCACCCACAGGTGCCCAAAAACATACACTAGGGGCACAGGGTTGTACCCCCCACCCATGGGTGCCATAAGGGTATCCCACGGGTCCGTTCACCAAACCAAAAGAGAGAGAGCTGCACCATCAGGAGTCCCACATGAACTCCTGCGCGGAAAACACGACAGAACACACAATAAAAAGCAGTAAAGGACAAGGATACGGAGGCCCTGTCCTTCCGATGCATTTCCAGCATCACAGTGGGCTTCTACACAGAAGCCTCCAAAAGTGGTGCCACTCTGTCTTGGTCTACAGGATGTGTGGGAGGGGGGGATTAGGCACCCTGGACTGAGTTGCCTTGGCAACTCAAGTCGCACTCTTGTATGATTGGCCCAGTGGTGAGCCGCCCGGCTCACCACTTAGCATGTTTGAGTGACAGCTAGGACTGATGAATGGGGGTTTTCTGCATAAAAGCAGGGCTTTGGGGACTGGAACTTCAGAAGTTGCCACAGGACCTAAAGGATCCGAAGAGGGAGAAGCTGAGCCGACCTGCAACGACGACACCACCGGTGGAGCCATGCTGAACCGACTCACCACTTCCCAACGACAGAGAATATGTTCTTCCAGGAGAGTCTTCTTCCTTTGCGCTGGTGGGGTTAACCAGTCCGCCTTTTTCGCCTCCTGGATCGTCTGGTGGTCGAATCGCCCGTGCCAAGCACCCCGGCAGCCGGATAGCCACGCTTCACCACTACTGCAAATACAAGGATCGTACCTTGTAATCGGGAAACTCTGCGGCTGGTTTCTACCCTGGCAGTGCAACGACCTCCAGCTTTCCTCCACGTCGAGATCTTCTCTTCCCCTGGACGAAGCACCGACTTGCACCCGCTGCCAGGAACAACTGCCCCCGCTGGAGCTTTCTCACCATTTCAGGTACTGTATCCCGCCTGGTCCCGCAAAAGACTGTCCAAGGTGTCCCGTAAATCCTGGGGTGACCTCGGAACTGTTAACTAACTTTTCTGAACTGATCCAACTCCTTTTTGAACTATCTACAAAGACTTGTAAAGTGTACTTCAACTGTGTGATCTTGGGCACATTCCGCCTTGCTCTCTCTAAGAGTGCGCCTGGCCTATGAACTTTTTGCTCTACAGTAGACCCTACCTTTCTTGACTTGCTGTGGTTCTTTAAAAGTGTTGGTATTGTGTGTTTTCCTATTTCTGCCTTTTCTCTCCCTTTTTAAACCAATTATTGGAGTGCCATCTTAGTTAAGCGCTCACCTCTGTTTCGATAATGAGTGGTGTGTTTTCTCTAAGACTTGTCGAATAATTAATCAGGGAGGTGTATATATTTCTAGTGACTGTGTTTGAACTTGCTTGACATATTAGTGCCAGTGTATTCTTATAAGTTTGTTTTTAAAATAAATAATTATATACTTTTATACCAAAGCTCTGGTCAGTGTTTGCTTGTGCTACTGTATTTTTGTGCCTAATGTGTATACTCTATATACTGCCTAACTCTTCTTGAGAGAAGTCTGACTGCTCAGCCACAGCTACCAGGTAAATCTGGGTGGTGCAGACTGCTACCAATTGGGTTTACTGCCAACACCTGTAGTCTTAAACGTTTTGCAGTGGTCCCTAAGGGAACTGCACAGGTTTCTGCCTAACAACAACAAATGCAAGGATTCACCTTGCCGGGGTCAAGGACACTTACAGCTGCTTAAAGCTAGAAATCCTAAATTCACGAAAAAGAGACCACTTTTCCTCATAAAAAAAACTAAGAACATGGCGGGTCCAAAACTACATTTAATGCTTTTTTTAAAGCCCCTGAAAAAACATCTACTTCACGCTCCGTCCTGGCTCCCCGGACTGCGCCTGCATCTACTCACGCAGATCAGCCTAGGGGGGGTCTTGAGTGCCCCATAGTCTGTTCCTTTCACTGGCGTTTCTAGCGACACCCTACAGTGGGGCACCTCTTTTTCTCCCCTCACCCATTTGGTACACACGTTACAACAGACAAGGGATGCTGCCCTTGTAGCTGATCAGGCATTAGAGCCCACACAACATATTGCTACCTGCTTTGCCCCTGTTCCTTTGGTTATACACCCGCAAGGGCCTGCAGGTCAGTTAATTCAGGAAGTAAAGAAAGCTACTCCAATCATCTGTGGACTCCCGACAGCCACAAGATCAGTGTCCTTTGCCCCTCAGGCTGCTTCCATTCTCCCTGCTGAATCATGTATGTCACAAGTTGCCGTTGAGGAACTCAAACTGAGAGTTGACGAATACCTGGCGGCAAACTTTGCAAGAGTGCTCCACAAACCTGTAGAGCTGCAGACTCCCTCTGTTGTCTCTTCCTGATGCGCAGTAGATTCTCGTCTAGGCCACTCACCAGACTCCCTTTCTGGTACTAAAGCCACATCTTGGTCTGAGGATCATTGTGCACCAAAGACATATTGCGCAACTTCCCAATTGAAATGGACGCCTCGCAAGCTCAATCAAGTTTTCCTCCAGACATTTGCATCCCCAGCAAGCTAATTTTCATACATTCATTCTAAAGTGCAGGGAGGGAAACTTCCCAGTATAGGACCTCAACCGCTAGAGTGTGTTAAACATTTTTGGCGACATAGAAGAGCTGCATAACATATCCATCTTTGATATTGATCAAATTGAATTTGTGACTGGATGTACACACACTGTAGTCAGATTATGGATCCCCTCAGGAGTAGTGTGGCATTCCATCTGGCGCTGCAAAATGCAACTTTTTGATATGGGCTTTTTACTAGCAGAGGATCCCGAGTCTGTACCGGCAAGATCTCAAATTTCCAAATCAAAATCTAACATCTATCAGGACACTAACAGAACAAAGCGAGACACCTCAAGAACCCCAAGCTTGCACCATTAACCATCAATCTGTAGTGCCACTTCGACTTTAACAATTGTAAGCTGGAACACTAGAGGCCATGCTCACCTCCACTTATCATTCAAAAATGTGCCCTTTGTGTACCATATCATAGTCCTCCAAGAAACATGGCTGACTACTCCTCCACTCTTGGACAACTATGATCTTACCTTGATTCCGTCTGTCCCGAGTGGAGGGAGACCGTCTTCTGGCCTTCTTGTGGCAGTCCACATCAAGTCGGGCTTCTCCATCACGCCTTGGGCTTCCGTTGGCGCCAACATCCAGCTTGTTAAAATCACTGATAATGTCAAGTCATTTGCCTTGGTCAATATTTATCACAGTGTGCTGGCTATGTCTGATGAGGTATTCTATTCTGGCTTAACCACCATTTTTCATACTATACTCTCGAATTCTGCGATCACCCACACTGTCATTGTGGGAGTCCTCAATCTTGATTGTTGGAATGGGAAGCGCCACAACCAAACTGTACGTAAATGGACCACATTCATGGGCGAACACAATTTTCATATGGTTAATGGTGCAGTATTGGGTGATTTGCCCCCCCATTACACGTGGCATTGTGGTTTGAGCACCAGTATTATCGACTACGTATATGTTGATCACAGTCTCTTCCAGAATGTAAAACAACTAATTGTAAGAGACCAAATGTTTAGTGATCATAGCCTTCTGACCTTACAACTCGACTGGAATTTTTCACAGGCAGATAATAAAACTTTTCATCGGCCTGAACTTATTGTAAATTCAGCACGTTCTCGCGTGCTTTGGAATGCGAGATCATTAGCCACGTTTCAGAGCGTGGTTGATGATAACTCTTTATCAGCACATCAGCACAGTATGCAGAATTATTGCATACCTTTGTTAAAACAATTACAATTCCACATCACAATAGAATCTGTCATTCTCATGTTTTTGATCCTGAAACTCATCGCATTAGAGCTGAATTCAGGAAAATAAAAAAAACAGCTTGTTGCCTCCACCCTTCCGACCCGATGGCAAGATCTTAAAACTGCTAAATGCAGGTACAAAAATTGGATAAGAGGACGGAGAGCCCACATATAGCAACAAGATAGTGAATCCATGGCAATTGCAATGTCTAACAAAAACACTGCAGGTATGTGGTACCTTTTAAATAATCATAACTATCATCAGGAAGGTGATTCCCAAATTAATGGTGTGCTAGAAGGAAATTGGATTACACATTTTATGGCTTTGTATGCTGACCCCCAATATGCAAAGCTTCAATATGAGCCAGTGTCTACATCACCTTGGCAGATTGATTCTTCCTATGAAACAATCTATGCCCTCATATTGAAGATTAGCGCTTCTAGGGCCATAGGCCCTGATGGGTTATCCAATCATATGTTCAAAACAAATCCCCATGAATGGGCGCAAATTCTTGACACCATCTTTAGAGGCATATTAAATGCGACTCATTCCACTTTCTTGGAAAACTTCTATTATCATACCTATTTTCAAAAAGGGTGACCGGAGCGTCCCTTCAAACTATCGCCCAATTGCGCCGGGTAAAATCTTCACCAAACTAGTTATGTGCAAATGTAATGCTTGGACTAGGAAATTTCATCACGGTGACCCTAGCCAAACTGGCTTTGTGGCTGGAATGGGCACTAATATCAACTTACTTGCCCTCAATGCCATCAAAGCATAATGTCAGATGCAAAAGCAACATGTTTTCTTTGTGTTCGTAGATCTTCACGCCGCATTTGACTCAGTTAGTCGTCTCTTACTCATGTCCAAACTACGACAAGATCATTGTCCATCTACGCTCTATGATATCATCCACTCTTTACATTCAAACACTTCCATCCGCATTGGCATCACTATGGATGGCCTACTCTCAGAAAATATCTCCACTGAACAAGGTTTGAAGCAGGGCTGTTTGTTGGCCTCTGCTATCTGTAACTCCTTTTTTTATGACGTTAGAGCATCATTTTCTAATGTCTTGTCAGATTTTCCCAAATTCAATAATCACCAGATTCGAACTCTAATGTATGCTGACGACCTTGTTCTTATTTCGAAAACTTAGATTGGTCCTCAGCACCTACTAGATGCCTTTCATGGTTATATAGAGTTGAATGTGTTAAAAATCAATATAGTGAAAACACAAATTGTGAGCTACTCGACCAGGCGCTCTGGCCCGCTAGCTCATGTTTGGAACATCAACCAGTCCCCAGTTACGGTAGTATCAGATTATATCTATCTGGGGATGTTGTTTGAGGGTAAACTAAAGGCACAGGGTCATCTAGAGCGCGTGGAGTCCAAACTAGCTTCAGCCACCTCCCAAGCTCGTATCATCATTTATAGATACAGAAAATTCTCGATCATGCCTGCTTGGCATTTCTGAAACATGAAAATTGGACCAACTTTGCTGTATGCTCTGGAAACCCTGCCCAGTGAGTCTCCCTTTCAATCTATAAAGTGGGAGGCCATATTTTGGTGGAACGTATTACATCTGCCTCAATGTACACCTGCGGCTTGGATCAGATATGAGCTAGGGCTGATTTTGCTCCAGGCGCACTACAACTGGTACTGTGCTCTCTTTTTAAGAAATGCTTGTTATCAACTGAGTTAAATGTTATTTTGAAAATATTAATTCAGCATATGTTTTCAGTGAGTCACACATTTAGAAGTACTTGGCTCCGGAAAGTCTACCAAATCTTAGCCGAAGCAGAGATCTCTCTCGATCTACTGCTCGGTAATCCGGATAAAGCCAAGTTTAAAATCCACCAGGTAGATTGGATTAAGACTAGAAGAATATGTTTAATTTAACAAGTGGGTATTTGATTCGATTCCCCTCCCAAAAAAGTCCGCACTCTGGCTTCCTATTTGGTACGCTCTCCTTCACCTAAACTTCCTTCTAGCATACTACGTCTACATTTCAACCTATGGCTTACCAATGACATACAAGCAAAGCGCAGACTTCTTCCGGCCCATAGTAACATCTGTCGTTTCTGCTTAGATGGTGACACTCGAGAAACTTTAGTACATTTGATTACTGAGTGCTGTGTCCTCTGGCCCGTGAGAGAGCTATTTTTTACCAGACATTGCAAGTACTTGGGTAGTGTAGCACAACAGGAATGCTGGTCTATTATTTTAGGTTCATGCAATATGCCTCTGCAAATTGCAACTGTCCATTTTTTGACGAGTTTAAAATTGGAAGATGTAGTAGATGACCTTGCACTATCTCACTTAAACATGTGGAATAATCTCCTACTTTCTGTCACATGAATGTTATTGATATCCAATTAGTGCAGTATGCTGGATCGAAAAGGATATCTTATGTTGAATTTATTCTGATAATCTTTGAGTTGCTATTTTTGTGGTGATATCAATACTGTTATTTTGTGATCGTTGCATGTTTGTTCATTACTAATTTGTATTCATGGTGATATGTATATTGTTAAATTATGACCACATGTTGGTTTATTTATGATTGATAGTTTTTTGTTGTCTAATAGTTACTGTTCAAATTTTGATTTTAATGTAAACATTTGTTTTTATGATCTTTTATATTTGAAAGGTTGATTTAATTCAGCCGTTACAAATAAAATAAAATGAAAGTGAAAAATGAGATTGACACTGACTTTGAGGCCCAACATCAACAGCACCAAGCGTCAGCCTCAGATGAGTCAGTCATAATGCAGGAGGAGGGCCCAAGTAGGCCACCAGGGAGACATATCACAGAAGGCGGCCAGTTAGGTGGTGACCCGCAGGGAGAGGCAGGGCCAGCTCCGGTCCCAGGGCCCACCCATCTAGAGACCCAGCAAAGAGAGGTGCGGGTACTGTTATCAAACCTGCAAGCCTTGTTGTCCATTCATATGCTCTCTTCATTGTAGAGGGTAATCACTCAACTTGACGCAGCACTAATAAGGCCAGCAATGCCAGCCTTACAAACTCCTCGACAGCAACCTCCACCTCAGCCGACTGCACCATGTCCTTCACCGCCCAGGTCCAGATCTATGTTGGGCAGCAGGTCTGCAAGGTCCTCCCAGGGACGTTCATGATCCAGGTTGGTCTCTCCATCTCCCCCATCATCTTTCGGGACCCAGCCAGGCCGCAGGGGCAGAAGTTCATCGCCAGTGCTAACCTTGCCCTTACGTAAAAGGAACCGCACTTTGTCACCTCTAGTGCGCTCAGTGCTGGAAGAGGGGGAACTAACAGACACAGATGCAGGTGAGCCACAGGACACTATGTCGTCATCGGCCCACTCCCCCGCAGAGTAATGATGATTGGGACACAGATTCCCCCCAAGAATTCCCCCTGGATGAGGAGTCAGTAAACCCATCCCCCTGATGACATCACAGGGTTTCACTCAACCATCATGAGAGCTTGTAAAGAATTTGGCCTCCTCGCCTCAGAAGACGAAATTGAGTGTTTCTTGGTCGACAACATGGGGAAGAGGAGGAAGGCGGTCGTATCAATGCCTATCCTTGACCATGTCTGGCAAGAAGGACTTAAAACAATGAATCGCCCATTTACTACTCCAGCAGTTAAAGGGTGGCTCGACAAAATGTACAACTTGCCGGAAAACACACCTAAGTGCCTAACTTCTCAGCCGTCACCCGAGTCTGTAGTCTCAGCAGCTGAGAGCCGAAAGGCTAAATCCGACCAGCAGAAATGTGCAGTACTTCCGGACAACGATGCGCATAAACAAAACATGTTTGTGAAGAAAGTCCTGGCAATAGGGGCCACATTGGTGAAGGCAGCTAACTCCTTGGCTATTATCGCCAGGTATGATAGAGAGATGTGGCACAAATTGACACCAATTTTAGAGCATCTTCCATGGTTCAACGGAAGGAAGCAAAGGCAATCCTCAAAGAAGGGGCAGAAGCCTCCAACTTGGGTATCAACATGGCGGTGGAGCTTGCAGAAACAGGCTTCAAACAGGTGGCAAATGGAGCAGTTTTAAGGAGGCAAACATAGATCAAATGCTGACGTCTTTGCCGATATATACACCACAAAGTGGTGGACATTGCCACTTCAGGGAGACAAGCTTAATGGCACTAAGATCGATGAAGCTCTCAAAACCATCAAAACCGACACGGACACGGTCAGATCCTTGATGTCCTTGCAAAACCGCCAGCCTTTTTGTCCGTTCAGGGTTGCCGCTGGCAGAACATCTACATCGTCTTTGAACAGAGGAAGACAATACCCATATTATTCCCATGGGCACAAAATGGCGTACCAAGTATACCAGAAGTCCAAGGACTATAGACTGGGCCAGCGCCGCAAGCAGCCCTCCAGATCCCAGAGAGGATGGCAGGGCAAAACCCAACAGTGACTACGCACCCCGCAGTGCCATAGGATGGAGTATCTCCAAGTTTGCCCGGAACTGGAGACAAATAACAGTGGACAGATGGGTACTAGATGTAGTGTCCTACGGCATCTGTCAGAATTCATGAAAACACCTCCTCCCATGCCTCCGGACCACCGACCTCAAGCGCACAACAATGCGCTCCTCAGAGAAGTGCAGTATATGCTCCAAAAAAGGGCCTTAGAAAAAGTCCCCAGGGACCTCAGGGGAAAGGGAATATACTCCCGGTACTTCATCATCCGCAAACCGGATGGAAAATGGAGGTCCATTCTAGTCTTGCGGAAGCTAAACAAGTATATCAAGCCCCAAAAGGTTACCATAGTCACTTTACAGCAGGTAATAGAGGCAATGCAACACCATGACTACCTAGCATCTCTGGATCTCCAGGACGCATACTTCCACATCCCCATCCACCCAGGGCACTGGAAGTATCTCTGGTTTGTGGTCGGCAAGTTCCACTACCAATTCAGGGTGCTCCCATTCGGCCTGAAATTGTTTCCCCGCACCTTCACAAAGTGCCTCACACTGGTGGCATCCAATCTTTGCAAACAGGGCCAACACATACATCCCTATTTAGATGACTGGTTAGTGTGCGCCCCCTCCAAGACAGGAGCGAAACTCTTCATGGCATCAACAGTGCGTCTCTTCCAAACACTAGGCTTTGCCATCAATTACAGGAAATCCTTCTTGCAGCCATAAAAGAAACTCATATTCCTTGGAGCGGAATTCTCAACCCAGGAACCCAAGGTGCGCCCATTCCGGGACAGAGTAAGCACCTTTGGGGCACTGCTGAAAGCGCTCACACCAAACAAGATACGAACAGTGCGCCACTGCATGCAGCTGCTCGGGACAATGGCACCATGCATACCCCTAGTCCCACACTGCAGGCTTCACATGAGGCCACTGCAGAAATTCCTGGCGGAAAACTGGTCCCAAGTATCCGGGTCATGGGGGGACAAGGTACAAATCCCTGGCCGACTGTGCTTACAGGTCCAGTGGTGGACCAATAAGGCCAATGTCAGCAAAGGGAAGACATTTCAGGAGCCAGCGCCCAACAAAACATTGGTAATGGACGCCTCCCTACAGGGATGGGGTGCACATGTGGGTTAGCTGCACGTCAGAGGGCTCTGGAACCTCCTGGAGGAGTACCTCCATATCTATGTGCTCGAGCTCAGAGCGGTTCAGTGGAGGCTCATTTTGTTTCTTCCCATACTGAAAGGCCAGACAGTCAAAGTTCTAACAGACAATACCACTGCAATGTGTTACCTGCGAAAGCAGGGAGGGAGGAGGTCCAAAACGCTGTCCAAAGAAGCCCAAATGGCCTGGCATTTGGGCCATAGCACATGGCATCAACATACATGTGTTCCACCTGCCAGGGGTCCAGAACCAGACTGCAGACAGCCTGAGCAGACAAACGTCACAAAGCCACAACTGGGAGCTCAACCCTTCAGGACTGCAATCACTATTCCGGCATTGGGGCTGACCATCAGTAGACCCATTTGCCACATTCCACAACAAAAAGTGCACCATGTATGCCCGCAGGACGCCCCGACAGGGCTCAATGGGAAATGCGTTCGCTTTTCTGTGGCACAGCCTTTTTTCGTACGCTTTTCCTCCATTCCCGGTCCTGCGCAGAACAATACAGATGATCAAGAGACACCTGTACAAAATAATCCTCCTTGCAGTGAACTGGCCACTGCAGACCTAGTACTCCCACCTAGTAGCTCTCCAAGACAAGACCAACCGTCTCAGCAATCACCCAGACCTCATCACCTAGGACCAAGGGAAGATAATCAATCACAACCTGCAATCATTCCGCCTGACGGCGTGGCTCATGACTTTGCCAAATTTGGAGGGTTAAATATATCACAAGAATGCAGCACATTTTGGCGGCAGCAAGGACCCCCTCCACCAACAAGTCATATAGTCTAAATTGGATGCGGTTTTGCAAGTGGTGTGATTTTGCAAGTGGTGTGAAAACCAACGCAGGGCAAACCAGGAGAGGCTTAACCTGTTCAGGGTGACGCCGGAGGACATACTACCATACCTACTCGAACTAGCTAAGCAGGGTCTCGGCCACAGCTCCAAAAGAGTGCATATGGCAGCTATCTTTAGATATACCAGACGGAGTAAAGGAACTAGCCTCTATGGACACAGAATAGTCGAGCACTTCCCGAGAGGCTTGTTGAGGACCTTCCCCCCGGTCAAACGGATTTCTCCAAAGTGGAGTCTTAACACTGTGCTGTTGGGGCTGATGAAGAAACCGTTTGAGCCGATGGCTACTACATCACTGAGATATCAGTCGTGGATAGTAGCGTTTCTGGTGGCGGTGACATCGGCCAAGAGAGTATCCGAGCTACAGGCCCTTGCAATCAACCAGCCTTACTTGCATTTTCTAAGGGACAAAGTACTCTTGATGACAAACCCATGGTTTATTCCTAAAGACTCCACAGACTTACACAAGAACTCAACAATAGCCTTGCAAGTCTTCTTCAGCAAGCCAACATCCCCAGCGGAAGTAGTTTTTCACTCATCGGACATGGAACAAGTTTTGAAATGCTACATTGATCGAACTCGATCTTTTCGGACCCCAACACAACTTTTTCTAGCAAATGGTTCGACTATCAAAGGCAGTGCACTCTCGAAGCAAAGCATAGCGAGATGGATTTCCTCTGCCTTCGCATTCTGTCACAAATCAGCGGGAAAGCCTCTCCAGACGCCCCCATATGCACACTCCAAAAGAGCAACAGCGGCCTCAGCGTTGTGGGTGTCAGGAGTCCCAATCCCAGACATCTGCCAGGCAGATACTTGGTCAGTGCTGTAATCTTTCACAAGGCACTACTGTCTGGAGAAGCAGCATGCCGAGGATGTGCAAACAGGAAGCGCAGTCCTGCAGCGCCTGTTTCAATAAGGTATGCTCGTATGGTTTACTGACTGAAAATGTATGGGTTTTACCTCTATACACCTCCAACTACTGTGTATTGCCACATAATCTATTCATAGCATGTGAATCTATGAAGGATCCAATGCTGGAGAAAGAGAAAGTGTCTTACCTGTGTTCTCCAGCATTGGTATCTTTCATAGATTCACATGCGCCCTCCTTCCACCCAGTCATGTAAAACCACATTCTCCCTCTGGGCGGCCATCACCACAGGATCACAATTTGCAGGGAATAGAAGGAGTAGAGACTAATCTCTAGCTACTCGATGTCCCATTGGCTGGGACCAAAACTACCCATAACAAGGGTGTTATGCTACAAATTAAATGTTTTCTTGCTTATAGCAAGGGAAATCAAAAGGTAACCGAGGATTCCCAGCCTGACGCTGGGGAATATTCATAGCATGTGCATCTATGAAACATACCAATGCTGGAGTGCAGGAGTTACAGGTAAGAAACGTTCTCCTTCTTGTGGAAGCTGGCAAGATTTGGAGTGAGCCCCATTACTCCTTACCTCCATACTGTAAGGGCGTACCCCAGTGGCGACAGGACCGGAGCATTTTGCACCACAAGTGTACCATTCCCCCTTAAATAATCAAGGTGTGTGTGTGCAGGGCAGTGGGGCGCAGCTCCACCCCTGCAAGCCCTGCCATCTGGCACCCAACCTTCAGTCTCTTTTTCTGCATGGACAGGAATGGTTGCCTTCACCGCAGCACATTTTCAGCACGCTGTTCTCATTTCCCTTTTCATTTTTTTACTCTTCCCCCAGCCATCGGTGCTCCATGTCCTTCGGCGCTTCATGGTGTCTGTGGGAAACTCCAGGTGCCCATCCTATGAGAGTCCCTTTCCGGTGTTGCCCCTGCATGCACTCAGGAGCTGGGACAGGTGCATCGCTTGTGATGAACTTACTCCCAGGATGCTTAAAACTAATTGCAGCGCTGGTGGGAATTTTTTTCTAGTTCCACTACTGAACATTGAAAGACAAAAGGGCTTGTACGGTTAAAGTAAGTGCAGTTTTGTCTCCCAGGTCACCTCAGCAGAGGAAGGCTTGTCGGAAAGATTCCTTTGCTGAGAGGGGTTGGTCCTCCGACTCTTCTGCAAAGTCTTTGCACTCTGCTGGGGAATATCTCGAGGCCTGTGGGGGTTTAGCTACTGGCACACGCGTCGAGGGACATAAAGCTCTGGTGCCAGGAACAAGCATGAATCCCGCAGGGCTTCCACCAGCATTTCTGGCAAGGGGCATAACAGTTCCATTACCAGGCCTAAGCCTGAGGGAATGCATTTATTTGTCGAAACCCATGAAGAACATTTCTCAAGGACTAATTACTTACTGAGCAGCGGCTTGAGGTCCTCAGTGTTTTCCCCGAGGATTCTGTTGAACCTACACCCAAAATCTCTGCTCTAGATATAACAATCCCACGCACCCCAGAAAACAGTGGCCCTCATTCCGAGTTTGAAGGTAAGGGAAAAACGATGCTGGTAAAGGATTACCGGCCTCGCTTACCGCTACGGGCTATTCTGACCAACCACACCGCTATTTACGGCATCGTACTTAACAATGCCGTAAATAGTGGTCTGGGCGTGCGCACGCGACTCACCGGCCCTCATTCTGTGTTTGGAGGTAAGTACCTACCGTCCCTTACCGGCATGGTGCAAATAGCGGGTCCGAGCTGGCAGTAGCCTGCTAAAAGTGCACTATTACGAGTTTGCGGGCACGAGCTTTGGGCCATGCCGGTAAGGGACCTAGCACCATGCCGCAAAAGGCCCCGAAAAACCCCCTACTGGCATGAATCGCACCGCAGACAACACTACCGCCATAGACCAACTGTCATGATCTCTGCTTCCAAAAGATCAGGACTTTCCCGACTCCCTTGGAAGCAGACCCATAACCCCGGTTCCGAGTGCCAGCCAGTCCCAATTGGGACCTTTTGGACCCTGTCCTGGCGCCAGTGGCACCAGGCTCATAAAGATGCCCAGTCCCAGCGCTGGAAGCGCCGGGCTCATAATGCTTGGGTGGACTTACCTGCAGCAGACCATGCTGCTTACTTACCTGCCAGTTGAACCCCTGATCCTCTTCTGTTTGGGACTACTTTTCCTGTTGGGTGGGGCAGGAGCCACTCCCTAGGTTCAGAACACTGGAACTCTTCTGGAAAGCAGGAACTCTTTTCTTACCTAGGCGTGGCTGTGGAAGGAGACACCTAAGCACTACAGGAGGCCATTTAAACCACACCCGATGGATGAATCTTGCTTTGTGTTATTCTGCATTCTCTGCAGCAGAACGCTCATCTTGTCTCCTGCTTCTGATCCTGGGCCTAAGGGAACAAAGGCTTACCATCCTGGAATCCAGTCTTCAGCAGCACCTGTAAAGACAAAGAAAGAACAGGTTAGCACTACGGTCTTCAGTGGCAGCGCATCTCTTACCTGGTCCATCGGCTGTCACCAACGCCTCGCGCTGCATTCTGGCATCTGAAAGACAAAGGCTTACCTACTCTTCGCATGCTCCGGAGGTCTTCGCACTGCATTCCGGCATCTGAAAGACAAAAGCTTACCAGCTCTTCGCACGCTCCGGAGGCCTTCGGCGCTGCATCCCGCATCTGAAAGACAAAAGAAGGTGCGTTTAAAGACATTGGGCAACTTTATTACTCACGTGCCATTACTCCTTCCCACGCCGAATCCAGTGGGTATTCCAGCACCCTTCAGCTTCTCTAAAGCTCCGAACTTGTACCTGCAAGATAAAAGGGACAGTTAGTGCGCATCGTGAAGCAGGCTACAAGCGCTTACTTACGTGCTTCCAGGCGCTTCTATTCCTCACGCGGGTTCGATCCTCAACTCTCATCAGCCCGCCATCCGCCATCGCCGGAACCCTGCAAAACAAGAGATATCATTACAAAAGACTTTTAAGACATTTGAAGTGCCCAGAACTTACCGTTCGTGCAGTTAACGACGGACAGATACGTGGGGGTAGAGTCAAAGGCTTCCCAAGCCAATAGCGTGACAGGAGGTCGCTATAGCCTTGCAAAAGGAGCTAGATAACTGCTAACTCAGAACAAAGAATCACCGTGGATGAATAAAACATTATAAATTTATTAAACAGGAAGACATTTTTGTGCCATAATCTGGCATATATGCATACATTAAATCTGCATTGTGAAGGATTAGTATACAGTGGTGACAGTCTATTTTATGTGTTGTTTTATATCACAACACATTGACGTTGTCGACACTTAAGTTTGTGTTTCTGGTTCGGTTGATAGCTGACAAGGGCAGAAGCTGATAGAGATGGAAAAGCGCTGCACTGAAAATACCGAACTGTCTTCAGGACTTGGAGGTCGAGTTCAGACCGGATGAATGAGTGAGATGTCGTCCTATGGTAAAAGAGGCTGTGTTAAAAACGGTGAGAATAGAGTATCCACTAATGGTGAGAAGGGCAAGGCAAACGGACCTACCGTGTGGACGTTGATAGGCGCCATGGCTGTTTGAGTGAATAGCGGCTGCTGGAGTTAGCGGCCGGGGGGGGACGATCTGCAAATGTCAGAGGCCCCAGTCTAAGTAAAAGAAGGTCAAAAAATTGATACGAAATAATCATAAGGCAGTGGCTACAACAAGGACTAACTCGTGCTGCTATGTCCAGTGAGCGGCCGTGACTCAGAGTTTGTAGATGAGGAGTGCTCGAGTCAACAAGTGAGTGGGAGTTGCAGTACTGATAATTAGTGGGGAGTCCGTGACTGCGTGGTGCTGGGATATGCAGGTGGTGTACAGAGGTACCTAGCCTAAGTACAGAGGACAAAACCACGAGTGAAACGTTGGGATATGGTTGTGACCAGAGAAGGTGGTACCAGCAGCGCGGGGAATTACGGATCTTACCTGTACGTGAGACAGGAAAAAGAGCTGTGTCACTGCTGTCGGTTGCGCTGGACTGACTGCGCATGTCAGGAGTTTAAAACGAGGCCGTAGTGCCTGCAGGGACTGCGCATGCGTCTGGGGATAGTGTAAGGGGTGGGAGCAGTCGCACTGAATGCGTCGGTATGCACGTATATTTAGGTCATGTGTATATTGGTGCGTGCACTGAAAGAGTCATGAATTGATCATGGGCGAAAAAATTAATTAATATTGGCACCATTTGCAACATGCATTATTATTCCATGAAATATCCATGAGGAAATCAAGTTAAAGGCTATTGAGCGAATATTGTCGAGTCGCTAGGTACATGTTACATACAATGCTGGCACTGCAAAATTACAAAACATGTGTTGCAGTAAAGCGACGTGAGTCATCAATAACATAGTTACCAGAAAAAACAGTTCAAAATTTCTGTATCGTTTCTGTGCTGGTAAATTAAGGACATGACTATACAACACTAATGAAAGGAGTCATGGGTTGCAGTAAATCACAGACAAGTGCCAGAAAAAGATGAATCACGAAAAAAGATAGGAAATTGTTACAGGTGTGACCAGAACATCATGGATGTATACAAAAGAAAAACCTATTTGAAAAACCTCAGGGAGACTGACAGTTGGAGGGAGCTTGTTCTGGTAGTGGAAGAAAGCCCATGGGAATTTAAGTGGGTCAGAGCACAGGGGGGTGAACCGCACTTTTACTTATTAAAGAACAGGTTCCATTCGATGGAGATGTTAAGACCCTGTCTTACAGAGTCCAGACGATAAATCCATTTTTGCTCGAGTTTACGAAGGGCAAGATCCCTGTTGCCTCCGCGGAAGGGGTTGCCTACTGTTTGCAATATTGCCCAGAAGATGTCGTTGTGAGTGTGATTCATCATCTTGAAATGTGCCACTAGTGGTTTGTCTTCTGTTTGGTTTCGTACGCTGGAGCGGTGTTCACAGATCCGTTGTCGAATTTCTCTCTTGGATTTGCCTATGTAAATAAGATCACAGGGGCATTTGATGATATATACGGACCATTTGGTTTTGCAGTTGGTAAATGAGTTAAAGGTCCACTGTTTTCCTTTCAGATCAATGGTCTTGAGGTTAGCCGTGAGGTTACAGACGGAACAATTGCCGCATTTGAAGTGGCCTTTGACGGGTGGGAGGTTCCACAGTGTGGTTTGGGTACTGTCTGGGGCATCTCCTTCTGTGTACGTATGTACAAGTCGGTCTTTCAGGTTGCGACTTCGTTTGAAGGCAAATCTTGGTTTTTCCGGTTTAAAAGATTCTGTTTGTAGCTTGTCCCAGTGTTTTAGAACTGCCTTTTTAATTGAGTTACTCAAGGGGGTGAAAGTGGTGACGCAAGTCATTTTAGAGTTGGATTGATCTCTGACGGTGGGAGTGAGGCAGGCCTTGCGAGTAGTATGTTTGACTCTTTTTCTAGCTTGACGAATGATGTGGCTGGGGTATCCCCGTTCTTTTAGACGGGTAGCGAGTTCTTTACTCTTAGATTCGTATTCAGTTAATGTAGAGCAATTACGTCTGATGCGTAAGAATTGGCCATAGGGTAAGTTGGTTTTCAACCCTAGAGGGTGGAAGCTGGAGTACTCTAGTAGAGTGTTTTTGGATGTGGGTTTACGATATAAAGTGGTGCTGAGTGAATGGTTTGGATTCTTGGATATTGTTAGATCCAGAAAAGGAATCTGATGCTGACTATAATCCATGGTAAATTTAATGCACTCGTTTTGTGAGTTTAACCACAACAAGAACACATGAAGATTGTCTTCGGTCCCTTTCCAAATCATGAACACGTCATCAATATATCTTAGCCAACATCCGATCGAGTCTTTGAAGGTATTGTGTATGTTGTAGATGGAGTTCTTCTCAAAAGTGTCCATGAACAAGTTGGCCACGTCCGGGGCGAAAGTAGCCCCCATGCTAGTCCCGTGGCATTGTTGGTAAAAAGAGTGTTTGAAAATGAAGTAGTTTTCTGTGAGAGCTAGGCGGGTGCACTCAAGGAGAAAGGCGGTGGGTGGATCTCTTGTTATCCTGTCGTCTAGGTAAGTTTGGAGGACTTTTAGACATTCCATTTGCGGGATGCTCGTGTAGAGGGACTCAACGTCTAGGGTTACTAAAAAGTCATTTTGTTCGACTTTCGTTGTATCCAGTTTCTTTATCATAGCCGTGGTGTCTTGGATGTAGGAGGGCATCTTGCTGATAAAGGGCCGTAGGAAGTGATCCACATAGATAGATAAAGGCTCCAGGACTGATCCGATACCGGCCACGATAGGTCTCCCTGGAGGGTTGGTTATGTTTTTGTGGATTTTAGGGAGCAGATAAAATGCTGGAATAATGGGATGGTTGTTGACTAGGAAAGCTTTTTCATCCTCGTCGATCCAACCTTCGTCGTGTGCGTAACGCATCAGACTGATGACTTCCGACAGGATCCTTGACGTAGGGTTGACCGGTATCTGTCTGTAGAACTTAGTGTTCGAAAGTTGCCTTGTTACTTCCGTGTCGTATAGGGTGTTGCTCCAGAGGACGATACCGCCGCCCTTGTCTGCCGGTTTGATGAGAAACTGTTTGTTACTTTCTAATGATTTGAGGGCCAACCTCTGTTGGGTCGAGAGGTTATTCCTAAAGTGGGTTTGTTTGTTGAAAATGTTTCGCATTTCTAAGAGGATGCGATTCTCAAACGATAGGATCTCTGGACAAACCATGGAAGAGAGGGGGGTGAAAGTGGATGGTGGTTTAAGGCCTGTTGATTTTGGCAGTTCTTTTTCAGGGCTATCTCTGAAAAAATAGCGTAGTCGGATGGTTCGAAAGAATTTGCGTAATTCAACCTCAGTGGTGAACATGTCAGCGCGAGAACTCGGAATGAATGTTAGGCCTTTACTGAGAACATTGATTTCGTGGGAGGACAAGATGTGGTCGCTGAGATTGAAAATTGGGATCACCATGTTTGTTGTGCGCGTGGGGTCCAATTCCGTGTGCGCATGGGATGCTGGCCTTGGTATCGGGGTCTGCCCCGTTGTCCTCTCCCCTGAAAACTTGAGGATTGTTGGGGATTTGCAGGCCCTGTTGTACTTGAGTCTGAATCGCTGCTATTGGAGCTGTTGGAGAAAGTGACAAATTTGTTCCTTTGTTGTCTCCGTGGGTTTTGTCTATTGTTTGATGCCTGTGAGTTCTGTTGATTGTAAAAGCCTGGGACTAAATAAGGATAAGTTTTTTCCTCTTTATAGTTTTTTATATCATTTTGTAGTTTCCACAATTTTTTGTCGATTGTGAACTTTTGAAATTTCTTTATTTCCTCTTCTATCTTGTCCAGGTGTGTCTTTATCTCTGGTATTACAGATTCGTTTTTGATTTTGTCCTCGAGGATTTTGAGTTCTTCGTTTTGTTTCTTGGTTTCCTCGTCGGCTGTTTCAATTACTAGGATGACCCAGTCTCGGGAGCATTTGTTGCCAACACCGCTAAACTTAGTCATAAATCTGGGGTTGTCTAAAAAAACCCGAGGTATATTCTTCACTTGTAGACCTTCGGGAATAACGCCAGCTTTCAGGTACTCTAGCATGAGTTGGCCATGTGATTCCGTGCGTGTAAGTTTCTTCTTTTTTTGTAATAGGATGTCCAAGTCATTTAGTGCCGGATCTTTCACCGGTGCCGCTGGTGTGGTAGTTACACCGAGTAGCGAAGGGGTGTCTAAAAGTTTTTTATACAGATCATCGGAGAAGCTGACAATATTTACTTTCTCCATTTAATGTCTGTCAAATAAATGTTGCCCAACAACCAAGGGTTGTCCAAAGGGAAGAGAAAAGAAAATGGGCGAACCCTCTTTTTTAGGGGGCCTGACTCGAGAGGGTTGAGAAGTATACAGATACGTGGGGGTAGAGTCAAAGGCTTCCCAAGCCAATAGCGTGACAGGAGGTCGCTATAGCCTTGCAAAAGGAGCTAGATAACTGCTAACTCAGAACAAAGAATCACCGTGGATGAATAAAACATTATAAATTTATTAAACAGGAAGACATTTTTGTGCCATAATCTGGCATATATGCATACATTAAATCTGCATTGTGAAGGATTAGTATACAGTGGTGACAGTCTATTTTATGTGTTGTTTTATATCACAACACATTGACGTTGTCGACACTTAAGTTTGTGTTTCTGGTTCGGTTGATAGCTGACAAGGGCAGAAGCTGATAGAGATGGAAAAGCGCTGCACTGAAAATACCGAACTGTCTTCAGGACTTGGAGGTCGAGTTCAGACCGGATGAATGAGTGAGATGTCGTCCTATGGTAAAAGAGGCTGTGTTAAAAACGGTGAGAATAGAGTATCCACTAATGGTGAGAAGGGCAAGGCAAACGGACCTACCGTGTGGACGTTGATAGGCGCCATGGCTGTTTGAGTGAATAGCGGCTGCTGGAGTTAGCGGCCGGGGGGGGACGATCTGCAAATGTCAGAGGCCCCAGTCTAAGTAAAAGAAGGTCAAAAAATTGATACGAAATAATCATAAGGCAGTGGCTACAACAAGGACTAACTCGTGCTGCTATGTCCAGTGAGCGGCCGTGACTCAGAGTTTGTAGATGAGGAGTGCTCGAGTCAACAAGTGAGTGGGAGTTGCAGTACTGATAATTAGTGGGGAGTCCGTGACTGCGTGGTGCTGGGATATGCAGGTGGTGTACAGAGGTACCTAGCCTAAGTACAGAGGACAAAACCACGAGTGAAACGTTGGGATATGGTTGTGACCAGAGAAGGTGGTACCAGCAGCGCGGGGAATTACGGATCTTACCTGTACGTGAGACAGGAAAAAGAGCTGTGTCACTGCTGTCGGTTGCGCTGGACTGACTGCGCATGTCAGGAGTTTAAAACGAGGCCGTAGTGCCTGCAGGGACTGCGCATGCGTCTGGGGATAGTGTAAGGGGTGGGAGCAGTCGCACTGAATGCGTCGGTATGCACGTATATTTAGGTCATGTGTATATTGGTGCGTGCACTGAAAGAGTCATGAATTGATCATGGGCGAAAAAATTAATTAATATTGGCACCATTTGCAACATGCATTATTATTCCATGAAATATCCATGAGGAAATCAAGTTAAAGGCTATTGAGCGAATATTGTCGAGTCGCTAGGTACATGTTACATACAATGCTGGCACTGCAAAATTACAAAACATGTGTTGCAGTAAAGCGACGTGAGTCATCAATAACATAGTTACCAGAAAAAACAGTTCAAAATTTCTGTATCGTTTCTGTGCTGGTAAATTAAGGACATGACTATACAACAGTAATGAAAGGAGTCATGGGTTGCAGTAAATCACAGACAAGTGCCAGAAAAAGATGAATCACGAAAAAAGATAGGAAATTGTTACAGGTGTGACCAGAACATCATGGATGTATACAAAAGAAAAACCTATTTGAAAAACCTCAGGGAGACTGACAGTTGGAGGGAGCTTGTTCTGGTAGTGGAAGAAAGCCCATGGGAATTTAAGTGGGTCAGAGCACAGGGGGGTGAACCGCACTTTTACTTATTAAAGAACAGGTTCCATTCGATGGAGATGTTAAGACCCTGTCTTACAGAGTCCAGACGATAAATCCATTTTTGCTCGAGTTTACGAAGGGCAAGATCCCTGTTGCCTCCGCGGAAGGGGTTGCCTACTGTTTGCAATATTGCCCAGAAGATGTCGTTGTGAGTGTGATTCATCATCTTGAAATGTGCCACTAGTGGTTTGTCTTCTGTTTGGTTTCGTACGCTGGAGCGGTGTTCACAGATCCGTTGTCGAATTTCTCTCTTGGATTTGCCTATGTAAATAAGATCACAGGGGCATTTGATGATATATACGGACCATTTGGTTTTGCAGTTGGTAAATGAGTTAAAGGTCCACTGTTTTCCTTTCAGATCAATGGTCTTGAGGTTAGCCGTGAGGTTACAGACGGAACAATTGCCGCATTTGAAGTGGCCTTTGACGGGTGGGAGGTTCCACAGTGTGGTTTGGGTACTGTCTGGGGCATCTCCTTCTGTGTACGTATGTACAAGTCGGTCTTTCAGGTTGCGACTTCGTTTGAAGGCAAATCTTGGTTTTTCCGGTTTAAAAGATTCTGTTTGTAGCTTGTCCCAGTGTTTTAGAACTGCCTTTTTAATTGAGTTACTCAAGGGGGTGAAAGTGGTGACGCAAGTCATTTTAGAGTTGGATTGATCTCTGACGGTGGGAGTGAGGCAGGCCTTGCGAGTAGTATGTTTGACTCTTTTTCTAGCTTGACGAATGATGTGGCTGGGGTATCCCCGTTCTTTTAGACGGGTAGCGAGTTCTTTACTCTTAGATTCGTATTCAGTTAATGTAGAGCAATTACGTCTGATGCGTAAGAATTGGCCATAGGGTAAGTTGGTTTTCAACCCTAGAGGGTGGAAGCTGGAGTACTCTAGTAGAGTGTTTTTGGATGTGGGTTTACGATATAAAGTGGTGCTGAGTGAATGGTTTGGATTCTTGGATATTGTTAGATCCAGAAAAGGAATCTGATGCTGACTATAATCCATGGTAAATTTAATGCACTCGTTTTGTGAGTTTAACCACAACAAGAACACATGAAGATTGTCTTCGGTCCCTTTCCAAATCATGAACACGTCATCAATATATCTTAGCCAACATCCGATCGAGTCTTTGAAGGTATTGTGTATGTTGTAGATGGAGTTCTTCTCAAAAGTGTCCATGAACAAGTTGGCCACGTCCGGGGCGAAAGTAGCCCCCATGCTAGTCCCGTGGCATTGTTGGTAAAAAGAGTGTTTGAAAATGAAGTAGTTTTCTGTGAGAGCTAGGCGGGTGCACTCAAGGAGAAAGGCGGTGGGTGGATCTCTTGTTATCCTGTCGTCTAGGTAAGTTTGGAGGACTTTTAGACATTCCATTTGCGGGATGCTCGTGTAGAGGGACTCAACGTCTAGGGTTACTAAAAAGTCATTTTGTTCGACTTTCGTTGTATCCAGTTTCTTTATCATAGCCGTGGTGTCTTGGATGTAGGAGGGCATCTTGCTGATAAAGGGCCGTAGGAAGTGATCCACATAGATAGATAAAGGCTCCAGGACTGATCCGATACCGGCCACGATAGGTCTCCCTGGAGGGTTGGTTATGTTTTTGTGGATTTTAGGGAGCAGATAAAATGCTGGAATAATGGGATGGTTGTTGACTAGGAAAGCTTTTTCATCCTCGTCGATCCAACCTTCGTCGTGTGCGTAACGCATCAGACTGATGACTTCCGACAGGATCCTTGACGTAGGGTTGACCGGTATCTGTCTGTAGAACTTAGTGTTCGAAAGTTGCCTTGTTACTTCCGTGTCGTATAGGGTGTTGCTCCAGAGGACGATACCGCCGCCCTTGTCTGCCGGTTTGATGAGAAACTGTTTGTTACTTTCTAATGATTTGAGGGCCAACCTCTGTTGGGTCGAGAGGTTATTCCTAAAGTGGGTTTGTTTGTTGAAAATGTTTCGCATTTCTAAGAGGATGCGATTCTCAAACGATAGGATCTCTGGACAAACCATGGAAGAGAGGGGGGTGAAAGTGGATGGTGGTTTAAGGCCTGTTGATTTTGGCAGTTCTTTTTCAGGGCTATCTCTGAAAAAATAGCGTAGTCGGATGGTTCGAAAGAATTTGCGTAATTCAACCTCAGTGGTGAACATGTCAGCGCGAGAACTCGGAATGAATGTTAGGCCTTTACTGAGAACATTGATTTCGTGGGAGGACAAGATGTGGTCGCTGAGATTGAAAATTGGGATCACCATGTTTGTTGTGCGCGTGGGGTCCAATTCCGTGTGCGCATGGGATGCTGGCCTTGGTATCGGGGTCTGCCCCGTTGTCCTCTCCCCTGAAAACTTGAGGATTGTTGGGGATTTGCAGGCCCTGTTGTACTTGAGTCTGAATCGCTGCTATTGGAGCTGTTGGAGAAAGTGACAAATTTGTTCCTTTGTTGTCTCCGTGGGTTTTGTCTATTGTTTGATGCCTGTGAGTTCTGTTGATTGTAAAAGCCTGGGACTAAATAAGGATAAGTTTTTTCCTCTTTATAGTTTTTTATATCATTTTGTAGTTTCCACAATTTTTTGTCGATTGTGAACTTTTGAAATTTCTTTATTTCCTCTTCTATCTTGTCCAGGTGTGTCTTTATCTCTGGTATTACAGATTCGTTTTTGATTTTGTCCTCGAGGATTTTGAGTTCTTCGTTTTGTTTCTTGGTTTCCTCGTCGGCTGTTTCAATTACTAGGATGACCCAGTCTCGGGAGCATTTGTTGCCAACACCGCTAAACTTAGTCATAAATCTGGGGTTGTCTAAAAAAACCCGAGGTATATTCTTCACTTGTAGACCTTCGGGAATAACGCCAGCTTTCAGGTACTCTAGCATGAGTTGGCCATGTGATTCCGTGCGTGTAAGTTTCTTCTTTTTTTGTAATAGGATGTCCAAGTCATTTAGTGCCGGATCTTTCACCGGTGCCGCTGGTGTGGTAGTTACACCGAGTAGCGAAGGGGTGTCTAAAAGTTTTTTATACAGATCATCGGAGAAGCTGACAATATTTACTTTCTCCATTTAATGTCTGTCAAATAAATGTTGCCCAA
Source organism: Ambystoma mexicanum (assembly GCF_040938575.1). NCBI lineage: Eukaryota > Metazoa > Chordata > Amphibia > Caudata > Ambystomatidae > Ambystoma > Ambystoma mexicanum. The sequence continues at coordinate 129,301,836 of NC_090938.1, forward strand.
CAACCAAGGGTTGTCCAAAGTCCTCTGAGGTCAAGAGGCCTGCACCCTTATCCAGTGAAGAAACTGGTTACGGCACCCTGCCCCGAGGCAGATGGAGAGCTCGGCGTTCACTTACCTAAGGTGAGGGCGTTAACCTTTGGGGTTCTACAGGAGAAGAGAAAGGGAAGAGGAGAGAGGCACCCAATAACCCCAGTTCATTAATCCCATATTTTCTATCTGCAGACATCTTACTCTTCGAGTCAGACATACAGTGCACAGAGGTCCAGCCCAAAGAGCCAACCGTGTGTTACACATCACCTTTGAAGATACGGCATTCACCCAGTCAAGACCGGCGCCTCTGCGGGAATCAGGTGAGCGTTACAGAACACAAAGCCTACCGCAAAACTCCCACCCAGGCACTATGGAAACCTCGGATACGGACCAGCTAGCCCAGTTACTTGGGGAACTAAGAGCAGAAGTGCATGCAGCCCGTCAGGAAACGAATGCTCTAAGAAGGGAACTGATTATTTCCAAGGAGCGAACAGACGATCTCGCTAGACAATTGCTACAGTCACAAGCCGGACAAACTGTTACCCGCATCAGGGGCAAATCTTCCTTCAACATCCTCTACGAACCCAGTGCAGATCAACCTACCTGGGAATGTACCTCTGGCTCCGCCCAAACGATTTTCTGGTGACCCAAAGAGTTTTGCAGTATTTATTAATCAGTGCCGGTTGCACTTCTTATGCCGGCCAGCAGCCTTTCCAACTGATCAAGCTAAGGTAGCTTTCGTGCTTTCGTACCTTAGTGGCAATGCGGCAGACTGGTCGATCCCTCTAGTTAATCAAGATGATCCGGTTCTCCATGATTTTCAAGCTTTTCAGCTCAGTATGGAAAAACTGTTTGCAAGACATTCACAGGGGCAGGCCTTGGACAATGAGCTCCTTTCATTGTGACAAGGTAATCAAGACCTTTTGGCTTATATTGCGTCTTTCAACAGACTGATAGTGGAAACTCGATGGCCTGAGAACAAAAGGATTACGCTGTTTTATAGAGGTCTACGTGGAGAGCTCAAAGATGTGTTAGCCCAAGTAGTGAATCCCCCGCAAGACTGTTCGGACTATATTGACTTAGTCGTTCAAATTGACCACAGACTGCAGAACAGGTAGGCCGATCTTTCCAAGTTTGATGCTCGAGTATTTTCCAAACCACCAACTCCTACCAAAGGAGTAGACTCCGGGGGAACCCATGCAAATAGGGGGCCTGAAAGGACCACTAACACAAAAGGAGCGGGAAAGGAGAAAACAGCTGCAATTATGCCTCTATTGCGGAAACTCAGGGCACTTTCTTCGAGACTGTCCGGTGAAACCAGCCAAGAAGGCAGTAGGAGCTGCAGTTACCAGGGTCACAAACTCTGAGCAGGGAAACGACCTCGCCCAACAAGAATAGAGGTCCTCTTGCCGAGCGTTAAAACCAGTTCCGTGACCTCGCATTTCGTGATACCTATGGTCCTCATTAGCCCTGAACATCCGGATCGATTACATGCGATTGAAGCTTACGTCGACAGCGGTGCCATCGGCAATTATGTGGATCATGAAATGGTTTTGAGGATGAATCTGACTCTTTGTCCAAAGGCTGTAAAGGACGTCATAACCACGGTGGATGGTACGGAGATAGCCTCCGGACCAGTAACGCATACCACCCAAGAAGTGACGCTAGTAAGTCAAGATGGACACCATGAGAAGATCGTGTTTGATGTGATCAAGGCCCCTCAGTTCCAATTTATTCTAGGAATTCCCTGGTTAGAGAAGCACAATCCTCAGATCGATTGGCGAGCAAGAACGGTTCAGTTTCCAGAATGTGTCTCTACTTGTCACCCTCGACCTGGTGTTGCACTGGCAGCAATTTCCTCGGAGGCTCCCCAGTTACCTCCTGAATACCTAGAATTCCAAGATGTTTTCCGGAAGGATCAGGCTAACACTCTACCTCCTCATAGGTCTTATGACTGCCAGATAGACCTGATACCTGGATCTACTCCTCCTTGTAGTAGAATGTATGCCCTCACCGAGCCTGAGAATCTTCACCTCCGACAATACCTGGATCAATACCTAGCGAATGGGTTTATTCGTCCTTCCAAGTCCCCTGCTTCCTCAGCTTTGTTCTTCGTTCCAAAAAAAGAAGGGGACCTTAGAACTTGTATAGATTATCACGCCCTGAACCAGATCACCGTTAAGAATAGATATCCGTTACCTTTGATCCCTGAACTCCTGGACCAAGTCAGAAAAGCATGCATATATACAAAGCTGGATCTTAGAGGAGCCTACCACTTGGTACGAGTAAAAGAGGGCGATGAATGGAAGACGGCCTTCTGCACCAAGTATGGGCTATTTGAATATCAGGTCATGCCCTTCGGACTTTGCAATGCCCCGGCCGCCTTTCAATATTTTATGAACGATGTCCTCAGAGAGCTCATAGATGTGTGTGTTGTTGTTTACATTGACGACATCCTTGTTTATTCTTCATCGGAAACTGAACATCGGAAACACGTGAAAATGGTCCTCGAGAGATTGCGTCAACACAAACTTTTCGCTAAGTTGGAAAAATGTGTTTTCAACGTGACTGAAGTTGAATTCTTGGGATTCATATTATCACCTAGCGGAGTGCGTATGGATTCAAAGAAGGTCGATGAAATTCTCAAATGGCCATCGCCATCCTCCGTAAAAGGTGTTCAAAGCATGTTAGGCTTCACTAACTTTTACCGCAGGTTTATCCCCGAATTCTCTCGAATAGTCCAGCCCATCACCGCCTTGTTAAAGAAAAACAAACGTTTTGAATGGTCTACCGAGGCGGAACAAGCTTTCCAGAATTTGAAGTCTAGATTTATCTCTGCACCGATCTTAAAACATCCTCGCCCAGAATTCCCCTACATCGTTGAAACTGATGCTTCGAGCCTTGCCATGGGGGCAGTTCTATCACAAAAGGACCCAGTAACCAATCAGTTGCATCCCGTGGCATTTTGGTCCCGCAAATTCTCGCCTCCTGAAATCAATTACACTATTACTGATAAGGAACTTCTAGCTATCAAGTCCGCCTTTAAGGCTTGGCGGCATTATCTTCTGGGGGCCCGACACACCGTTACTGTGATTACAGATCACCGAAACCTGCAATATTTGAAAACCGCAAAAGCTCAATCCTCTAGGCAACTCCGTTGGGCACTATTCTTTGCCGAGTTCGACTTCATAATTACCTATCGACCTGGTACAAAAAACGGTAAAGCTGATGCCCTTTCTCGGATGGGAGTGGAAGAACATTTGATCAATCCTAAACCTGTACCTATCCTTCCCGAAGAAAGAATTCTAGGTGTAATCGCCACACAATCCATAGAGGAAGTTAAGGATAAAGCCAGGCTACTGGTAACTCCAGCAGACATACAGAATTGGCATCTGCAGGGAAAGGACTTTACGGTGAAGGACAACCTATTATATTTCCAAGAACGGTTATACCTGCCCAGCACAGATTTACAGAAAAAGGTAATCTCTTGTTATCACGATTCTTTAATGGAAGGACATCCCGGTATGACCAAGACCTCGGAAAAGATCAAGCGCTACTTCTGGTGGCCGTCTTGGAAAAAAGATATCAGAGACTTTATAATGTCCTGTGGAGTATGCGCCCAAAACAAGAGTCAAAAGGAAAAACCAGCCGGCCTCTTACGCCCTATTGACATCCCGCCTCGCCCTTGGCATACGCTTTCTATGGACTTCATCACCGATCTACCTCCATGCTCCGGATACAATACGATCCTAGTAATCGTGGACCTATTCTCCAAGATGGCGCATTTCATTCCACTCAAAGGCTTACCAACAGCAGCAACTCTGGCCCGAGAATTTCTCGAAAACATCGTCCGACTGCACGGTTTTCCTTCAGTTCTAATTTCGGATCGAGGTAGTCAATTTATTTCTCATTTTTGGCGAAGTTGCTGTCGGTCGGCTCAAATTGATGTGAGACTTTCGACCAGCCACCACCCTCAAACCGACGGACAAACCGAGAGGACCAATCAAACTCTGGAACAGTATTTGCGCTGCATGCTACAACAAACTGAAAAAACTTGGAAAGATATCCTTTGGATAGCCGAATATGCCTACAATAACTCTGTCCACTCGGGAACTGGGAAAACCCCGTTTTTTCTTTTATACGGTAGTCACCCTCGAACCTCGGAGTTGGATCCATTCCAAGATCTTGGAACACCAGCAGTAGACCACCTGCATTCTACAATCACCCAAGCCTTTAAGGAAGCCGTTTCTCACCTTCAAAGGGCTAAAGAACAATACAAGAAAGGAGCAGACCAACATCGGAAGGAAGCCCCCCAATATCAAGTAGGAGATCAAGTCTGGTTATCCACCAAATATCTACCTCTAAAAGGACCACGCACTTTCAACCCAAGATACCTTGGTCCCTATTCCATCACTACCATAGTAAATCCAGTAGCGGTCAAGTTGGACTTGCCCCCTCACATGAAGATACATCTGGTCTTCCACATCTCTCTATTAAAACCCGTGCAACCTCAAACCCGACTAACTACATCTCCAAAACCTATTCTAGTTGATGGAGAACTCGAGTTTGAAGTCAAAAGCATCCTGGATTCCAAGATCTCCAAATCTAAACTGTTTTACCTGATTGACTGGAAAGGCTACGGTCCCCAAGAAAGATCCTGGGAACCTGCAGAATATGTCCACGCGCCTCGTCTAATCAAAAGATTTCATCGAACATTTCCTAACAAGCCCAAACCCCCGGAGAAGCCCGGTTTGGGAGGGGCCTTGAGGGGGGGTGCTGTCATGATCTCTGCTTCCAAAAGATCAGGACTTGCCCGACTCCCTTGGAAGCAGACCCATAACCCCGGTTCCGAGTGCCAGCCAGTCCCAATTGGGACCTTTTGGACCCTGTCCTGGCGCCAGTGGCACCAGGCTCATAAAGATGCCCAGTCCCAGCGCTGGAAGCGCCGGGCTCATAATGCTTGGGTGGACTTACCTGCAGCAGACCATGCTGCTTACTTACCTGCCAGTTGAACCCCTGATCCTCTTCTGTTTGGGACTACTTTTCCTGTTGGGTGGGGCAGGAGCCACTCCCTAGGTTCAGAACACTGGAACTCTTCTGGAAAGCAGGAACTCTTTTCTTACCTAGGCGTGGCTGTGGAAGGAGACACCTAAGCACTACAGGAGGCTATTTAAACCACACCCGATGGATGAATCTTGCTTTGTGTTATTCTGCATTCTCTGCAGCAGAACGCTCATCGTGTCTTCTGCTTCTGATCCTGGGCCTAAGGGAACAAAGGCTTACCATCCTGGAATCCAGTCTTCAGCAGCACCTGTAAAGACAAAGAAAGAACAGGTTAGCACTACGGTCTTCAGTGGCAGCGCATCTCTTACCTGGTCCATCGGCTGTCACCAACGCCTCGCGCTGCATTCTGGCATCTGAAAGACAAAGGCTTACCTACTCTTCGCATGCTCCGGAGGTCTTCGCACTGCATTCCGGCATCTGAAAGACAAAAGCTTACCAGCTCTTCGCACGCTCCGGAGGCCTTTGGCGCTGCATCCCGCATCTGAAAGACAAAAGAAGGTGCGTTTAAAGACATTGGGCAACTTTATTACTCACGTGCCATTACTCCTTCCCACGCCGAATCCAGTGGGTATTCCAGCACCCTTCAGCTTCTCTAAAGCTCCGAACTTGTACCTGCAAGATAAAAGGGACAGTTAGTGCGCATCGTGAAGCAGGCTACAAGCGCTTACTTACGTGCTTCTAGGCGCTTCTATTCCTCACGCGGGTTCGATCCTCAACTCTCATCAGCCCGCCATCCGCCATCGCCGGAACCCTGCAAAACAAGAGATATCATTACAAAAGACTTTTAAGACATTTGAAGTGCCCAGCACTTACCGTTCGTGCAGTTAACGACGGACAGCAGTCCTCTGAAGTCAAGAGGCCTGAACCCTTATCCAGTGAAGAAACTGGTTACGGCACCCTGCCCCGAGGCAGATGGAGAGCTCGGCGTTCACTTACCTAAGGTGAGGGCGTTAACCTTTGGGGTTCTACAGGAGAAGAGAAAGGGAAGAGGAGAGAGGCACCCAATAACCCCAGTTCATTAATCCCATATTTTCTATCTGCAGACATCTTACTCTTCGAGTCAGACATACAGTGCACAGAGGTCCAGCCCAAAGAGCCAACCGTGTGTTACACATCACCTTTGAAGATACGGCATTCACCCAGTCAAGACCGGCGCCTCTGCGGGAATCAGGTGAGCGTTACACCAACGCGGCTTTAGCAGTGACCATAAATAGTGGTCACCGTTATTTACAGTCACTGTTAAATTGCGGAACCGGAAATAGTGTCATCACACAGGAACGGGAAGGAGCACAGCGGCCATCTTGAAAAACACAATCCATTGCAATCCTCGCCACACAGGACCCCTGGCACACTGGTGACCTACTGGAAAGTTTCTACAACCACCCAGTAATGCCCAAAGCACCAAAGAAGGGAGCTGCCCGCCTCCGAAAGGAGCGGTTCAGCCCAGATGAGCTACAAATGCTCGTGGATACCCTACACGAGCATGCTGGGACTGTGTTTAGCAGCAACATGCGGAGGGAGGCGGTGCTGAAAAAAAAAAGAAATATGGGCACTAGTATGCCAGAAGGTGAACGCAGTGGGCAACACCGCCCGCACCATAAAGGATTGCCGCAAAAGGTGGGATGACCTGTGGCTGAGGGTGCGGAGCATCCTTTCTGCGAACCGAAACCAGGCCTTGGAGACCGGAGGAGGACCAAGTTCGCCAATAAAACTCATGCTGTGGGAGGAGACATGAGCGGCCATGATGAGGGCTGAATCCATTGAAGGGGTCGGAGAAATGGAGTGTGGCGCCACGTCATCCGCTGATGGAGGTGAGTGTCCAAAGTTAATACTGCTAAGGCAAATGTGATGAAAGTCACTGCTAACATCTGGCCAAAGAGTGACGCCATGGTCGGCCACACACACCCCCCTGTAAATCATGCCGAAGCAAGTGGGACCCAAGCCAGTGCCTGGTGCAAGGCAGTAACGTACATGACACATACCACACAAAGTTGCTAATTCCATAAGGCACACAGGGTTGTTAATATAAACAGTGTGCATGTTAGACAGCACAGTACCTGGCCAACATGAGTGACACCGACATATGCATGCATTTACCACCCATGTATGGAATGACATGCCGTTCCCTACACAAATGCCGATTACCCACAATTGTCTGAATGTGCAATCGTAGCCATGTATGAATGCTGGATATCCAAACATCACTCATGCCGTCCCTCTCTTCCACCCCCACAGGCAGTGAGCATGACAGTGAGGAGCACAACGGCAACCGTCCCAGCACATCCAGGGGCCAAGGCAGGGCTGCCGTGTCCCAGCGACGAAGACACCACTGGGACGTACACCACCAGCACCAGCAAGGCCCGTGGAGGGTGCACCATCCCCACCCCCAACCCTCCCTGCACTGCCTGCAGACACCTGCCCAATGCCACGGTCCGAAGAGTCCAGTGTGGCTGGGAGGTTACAGCCATGGCCCCCCTCGAAGTTCAGGACAGCCCCAATGACATCTGGGGAACAAATGAGGACGACACTGTGGAAGTCGTGCACAGCCCTGAAGATTTCACAAACCCCCAGGTATCCTTCAGTGGCTCTGGTGAGAACGGCACACTGGAGCAGTCTGGCCAAGAACAGACACTGGGACATGGCAGTCCCGTGTACATTCCCGTTGAGGAAGCGCCGGCAGGACTTGTCAGCCCGATTCCCAGCAGGGCCACTGCTTCATCCGCTGGTGCACAGCGGGCTGACCAGCTCTCTGGCCTGATAATGGAATTCGTGCAGGACAATCGCCAGGCCAGGGAGGAGTAGCGTGCTGATTTGAGGGCACTGGGCCAGACCATAACTGAAACACTAACCGCCTCTGCAAGGTGCTCGACCGCATAGCCGATGCTTTGCAGGCTGCTCATCCCGGCCAACAGCCACAGCATGAGGACACACCGTCCACAAGCAACTCCACCCAGAACAGGCATCTCCGTTGGTCGCTCCGTGCCCAGCGCCGACAGGACATGCCTCCCCCTGGCTCCGGGAGCGCAGAGTAACTATACTGGCAGCCTCATGTGACCTACGTGGACCCTATGAGACTAGTGTGGGGTTGTTGTGGTGGGAGGGTGAGCGGGGTGAGGGTGGTGGAGGGTTTGTTTTCCACGTTCATATTTTCAATTTTAATACACCGGTTGTGTTACAAAAAAATAACCAGAGTGGACATTCATCATTGCGCATGTGTCATTTAATCTTGCACAGTGCATAGTGTACATGTATCCCCACACCCAGTGCCCTGTGTCCTAACATTATGTCACCCTCTGCTGACTAGTGTGTCAGAAATATTGTGCGATCAATGACTGCCGCACAGAACGTCCCTCCTGTGCATCGGCACCGTGATGATGTCCTGCCACATCTTCCTCCTCCCCTTCATCATCATCAGGTGGTAGCAGTTCCATGTCAGGGGGCAGGGGCACGTTCCGACGGATGCACATATTGTGCAGCATTACACATGCCATGGTGATCTTGGCCACCTTCTCATGGCTGTAGAGGAGTGCCCCACCCGACCGCTTGAGGCAGCAAAATCGTGCCTTCAACAGGCCAAAGGTCTGCTCAATCACCACACGGGTACGGGTATGGGAACGATTGTAGTCCTCCTCGTGCCTGTTCTGTGGGTTTCGGACAGGGGTCATGAGCCACGGCTTCAAGGGATAGCCACCATCACCTGCATGAGAGGGAAATGAAGGTAAATGTTCGCACTTTCATGTTGGACAACAGTACTTGTCTCACATGGCAGCAGGTCATTTGTGCCCACACGCACATGTCCCTGGATGCATTGACCCAATTGCTGGCCCCGCTATGTGTCATGTGCAATGGACTAATGGTGTGGGTTGCATCTACAAGATGGGTCATGGTGTGCACTGACATATTGTTGCACGTGCATTGTATATGCATACAGCAGTGTTGGTGTAAAATCAGTGATGAGTTGTGTTCTGTGGGATTTGGTAGTAGGGAGCGTTGGCTGTAGTCAGTTCTATATTGGGCATTCTGCACTGATCAGTTCCATGTTGACTCCTATGGGTGTGCCGAACCAGTGACACACTGTGGTATCCCTGGTTGACACAGTTCAATGCACTCCCAGGGATGACTGTCCTGTGTGGTGATATGCTGGAGACAGCAACATAGTGCATATGCAGTGCATAGTGCAGGAAGACCTTACGGTGTGTGAGGGTCACTGATGAGTGGTGCATGTGTTGCGGGATGTGGGCTGGTTATCTGTTAGTCATGTAGTGATAGGTGTCGGCCTTACTTCATCACTATGGGATTTGGTTGTCATGTACCATTTCAGTTGCTTTAGGGCACAGTGTTCGGTGATGTGCACATCATGCACTGACGTCAACATTCCAAACCAGGTGGAGTATGCATCCCCCCCTTCCCAGCCAGGTGGAGTATGCACCCCCCCTTCCCAGCTAGATGGAGTATGCATCCCCCCCTTCCCAGCCAGGTGGAGTATGCATCCCCCCCTTCCCAGCCAGGTGCAGTATGCATCCCCTCCCCTTCCCAGCCAGGTGGAGTATGCACCCCCTCCCCTTCCCAGCCTGGTGGAGTATTCACCCCGCCTTCCCAGCCAGGTGGAGTATGCACCCCCCCACCCCATTCACACCCGGTTGGAGTATGCAGCCACCCACCTCACAACCCTGATGCACTGCCATGGCCCAGTCAGGCAACTCACCAAGCAGCCAGGCACGTCGTCCAGCGTGTCGCTCTATGTAGCGTTGTAGCGTGGAGTTCCACAGTACCAAAGAGTCATGAGTTGATCCGGGATATCGGGCACAGCAATGTGTGATGATCTTGCCGGCGTCGCATACCATCTGCATATTGATGGAGTGGTATTGCTTGCAGTTGCGATCAACCACCTCCATGGCATGTGGGACCACCAACTCCATGCGGGTGCAGTCGAGGGCACCTACACAATTTGGCATGCCTGCCAGTGCATGGAAGGCAACTTTTGTATCGAATATCTCCTGGGGTGTCCGTGGTAGGGATATGTAGTCCCTTGTGTGCTTGAGGAGGGCATCCAGCACTTGGTTCAGTATCCATGAAAATAAGGGTTGTGATATGCCATGCATGTGCCCCACTGTGTGCTGGTAGGTGCCTGTGGCAAGGAAGTGGAGCACAGACACTACCTTCAGTAGGTGGGAGATCGCGGTGCGTATTTCTATGAGGTTGACAATGTCGTCTTGTATCAGCTCCACTATGGTGGTGATGGTGTCACGGTCAAGTCGGTACAGGGTGTGGATCTGCTCAGGTGTTAGGTGGAAGGGGTTGGCTCTTATGCGAGGGATTGGGGGCTGCCGGCGTGGTAACGGTGGCTGCACTGGTGGGGCATGCTGGGCCTGTCTCACCCTCCTTCTCCTCCTGCGTCTCCTCTGTAGTGGCGGCTGTTGTTGGTGTTGTTGTTGAGGCATTGCAAGCAGGTCCTCCAGCTCCAGTAATGCTACTACTATTGGTATCATCCTGGTGTGGGTGGGGATGTGGTGTGTGGGTGTGCTCTTTTTGTACTGGGCCTGTCTCCATTGCCTCCACCTGTGCTGATTGTGTGCACCTGTGGCACTTGGAAACACTGCTCAGGGTTCTAAACGCCTGGTCGGCGATGCCGGTCTTAACACCATGCCGGTAAACACTTTTTCGGCCTTCAGGAGGTTGTTATTTGCATGTCCGCATCACTTGTGATCATCTCTGGTTTACGGCATGCCGCTAATGCCAGCATGGTGTGTCGCGCGCGCGCCCAGACTGCTATTTACAGCATCGTTAAGTACGATGCGGTAAATAGCAGTGTGGTTGGTCAGAATAGCCCGTAGCGGTAAGCGATGCCGGTAATCCTTTACCGGCATCGTTTTTGCCTTTACCTCCAAACTTGGAATGAGGGCCACCATGCCGGCATTAACAGCATGCCGTAAACCGGAGATGATCACAAGTGATGCGGACATGCAAATAACGGCCTCCTGAAGGCCGAAAAAGTGCTTACCGGGATGGTGTAAATACCGGCATCGCCAACCAAGCGTTAAGAACCCTCTACTGAATGTAGTGTCTGTGCTCCACTTCCTTGCCACAGGCACCTACCAGCACACAGTGGGGCACATGCATGGCATATCACAACCCTTATTTTCACGGATTCTGAACCAAGTGCTGGATGCCTTCCTCAAGCACACAAGGGACTACATATCCCTACCACGGACACCCCAGGAGATATTCGATACAAAAGTTGCCTTCCATGCACTGGCAGGCATGCCAAATTGTGTAGGTGCCCTCGACTGCACCGACGTGGAGTTGGTGGTCCCGCATGCCATGGGGGTGGTGTATCGCAACCGTAAGCAATACCCCTCCATCAATGTGCCGATGGTATGCGACGCCAGCAAGATCATCACACATTGCTGTGCCCGATATCCTGGATCAACTCATCACTCTTTGGTACTGCAGAACTCCATGCTACCACGCTACATGGAGCGACATGCTGGACGACGTGCCTGGCTGCTTGGTGAGTTGCCTGACTGGGTCATGGCAGTGCATCGGGGTTGTGAGGTGGGTGGCTGCATACTCCAACCGGGTGTGAATTGGGGGGGATGCATACTCCACCTGGCTGGGAAGGGGGGGATGCATACTCCACCTGGCTGGGAAGGGGGGGGATGCATACTCCACCTGGCTGGGAAGGGGGGGATGCATACTCCACCTGGCTGGGAAGGGGGGGTGCATACTCCACCTTGCTGGGAATGTTGACGTCAGTGCCCCAAAGCAACTGAAATGGTACATGACAACCAAATCCCATAGTGATGAAGTAAGGCCGACACCTATCACTACATGACTAACAGGTAACCAGCCCACATCCCACAACACATGCACCACTCATCAGCGGCCCTCACACACCGTAAGGTCATCCTGCACTATGCACTGCATATGCACTATTTTGCTGTCTCCAGCATATCACCACACAGGACAGTCATCCATGGGAGTGCATTGAACTGCGTCAACCAGGGATACCACAGTGTGTCACTGGTTCGGCACACCGATAGGAGTGCTGCATGTCACCATGGAACTGATCAGTGCAGAATGCCCAATATAGAACTGACTACAGCCAACGCTCCCTACTACCAAATCCCACAGAACACAACTCATCACTGATTTTACACCAAACTGCTGTATGCATATACAATGCACATGCAACAAGATGTCAGTGCACACCATGACCCATCTTTTTGATGCAACCCACACCATTAGTCCATTGCACAGGACACATAGGGGGGCCAGAAATGGGGTCAATGCATCCAGGGACATGTGCGTGTGGGCACAAATTACCTGCTGCCATGTGAGAGTAGTACTGTTGTCCAACATGAATGTGCTAACATTTACCTTCATTTCCCTCTCATGCAGGTGATGGTGGCTATCCCTTGAATCCGTCGCTCATGACCCCTGTCCGAAACCCACAGAACAGGCACAAGGAGGAATACAATTGTTCCCATACTCGTACCCGTGTGGTTATTGAGCAGACCTTTGGCCTGTTGAAGGCACTATTTCGCTACCTCAGCCGGTCGGGTGGGGCACTCCTCTACAGCCATGAGAAGGTGGCCAAGATCACCATGGCATGTGTAATGCTGCACAATATGTGCATCCGTCGGAACGTGCCCCTGCCCCCTGACATGGAACTGCTACCACCTGATGATGATGAAGGGGAGGAGGAAGATGTGGCAGGACATCATCACGGTGCTGATGTGCAGGAGGGACTTTCTGTGCGGCAGTCATTGATCGCACAATATTTCTGACACACTAGTCAGCAGAGGGTGACATGATGTTAGGACACAGGGCACTGGGTGTGGGGATACATGTTACACTATGCACTGTGCAAGATTAAATAACACGTGCGCAATGATGAATGTCCATTCTGGTTATTTTTTTGTAACACAACCGGTGTATTCAAATTGAAAATATGAACGTGAAAAACAAACCCTCCACCACCCTCACTCCCCTCCCACTCGCCCGAAAACTCCCCCACACACCCTCAACATCCTCCCCCTCTCCCCACAACTCCCCCACACACCCTCACCCCTCTACCCCTCCCCCCACAACACACCCTCACCCCCCTCCCCCTCCCACCACAACAACCCCACACTAGTCCCATAGGGTCCACGTAGCCCACATGAGGCTGCCAGTATAGTTACTCTACGCTCCCGGAGCCAGGGGGAGGCATGTCCCGTCAGCGCTGCGCATGGAGCGACCGACAGAGCGGGCTGGTCTGGGTGGAATTGCTTGTGGACAGTGTGTCCTCATGCTGTGGCTGTTGGCCGGGATGAGCAGCCTCCAAAGCATCGGCTATGCGGCCGAGCACCTCGCAGAGGGGGTTAGTGTTTTCAGTTATGGTCTGGCCCAGTGCCCTCAAAGCAGCATGCCACTCCTCCCTGGCCTGGCGATTGTCCTGCATGCTGTTCACCAGCGGATGAAGCAGTGGCCCTGCTGGGAATCGGGCTGACATGTCCTGCCGGTGCTTCCTCAACGGGACTGTACACGGGACTGCCATGTCCCAGTGTCTGTTCTTGGCCAGACTGCTCCAGTGTATCGTTCTCACCAGAGTCACTGAAGGATACCTGGGGGTTTGTGAAATCTTCAGGGCTGTGCACAACTTCCACAGTGTCATCCTCAGTTGTTCCCCAGATGTCATTGGGGCTGTCCTGAACTTCGAAGGGGGCCGTGGCTGCAACCTCCCCGGCCACACTGGACTCCTCGGACCGTGGCATTGGGCAGGTGTCTGCAGGCAGTGCAGGGAGGGGTGGGGGGTGGTGCACCCTCCACGGGCCTTGCTGGTGCTGGTGGTGTACGTCCCAGTGGTGTATTTGTCGCTGGGACACGGCGGCCCCTGCCTTGGCACCTGGATGTGCTGGGACGGTTGCCGTCATGCTCCTCACTGTCATGCTCACTGCCTGTGGGGGTGGAAGAGAGGGACGGCATGAGTGATGCTTGGATAGCCAGCATTCATACATGGCTACGATTGCACATTCAGACAATTGTGGGTAATCAGCATTTGTGTAGGGAACGGCACGTCATTCCATACATGGGTGGTAAATGCATGCATATGTCGGTGTCACTCATGTTGGCCAGGTACTGTGCTGTCTAACATGCACACTGTTTATATCAACGACCCTGTGTGCCTTATGGAATTAGAAACTTTGTGTGGCATGTGTCATGTACGTTACGGCCTTGCACCAGGCACTGGCTTGGGTCCCACTTGCTTCGGTATGATTTACAGGGGGGGGTGTGGCCGACCATGGCGTCACTCTTTGGCCAGACGTGAGCAGTGACTTTCATCACATTTGCCTTAGCAGTATTAACTTTGGACACTCACCTCCATCAGCGGATGACGTGGCGCCCCACTCCATTTCTCCGACCCCTTCAATGGATTCAGCCCCTATCATGGCCGCACATGTCTCCTCCCACGGCATGAGTTTTATTGCCGAACTTGGTCCTCCTCCAGTCTCCAAGGCCTGCTTTCGGTTCGCAGAAAGGATGCTCCGCACCCTCAGCTGCAGGTCATTCCACCTTTTGCGGCAATCCTTTACGGTGCGGGGGGGGGGTGTTGCCCACTGCGCTCACCTTCTGGCATACTAGTTCCCAGATTTCTTTTTTTTCAGCACCGCCTCCATGCGCATGTTGCTGCTAAACACAGTCCCAGCATGCTCGTGTAGGGTTTCCACAAGCATTTGTAGCTCATTTGGGCTGAAACGCTCCTTTCGGAGGCGGGCAGCTCCCTTCTTTGGTGCTTTGGGCATTCCTGGGTGGTTGTAGAAACTTTCCGGTAGGTCACCAGTGTGCCAGGGGTCCTGTGTGGTGAGGATTGCAATGGATTGTGTTTTTCAAGATGGCCGCCGTGCTCATTCCCGTTCCTGTGCGATGACCCTATTTCCGGTTCCGCAATTTAACGGTCACTGTAAATAACGGTGACCGCTATTTACGGTCACCGCTAATGCCGCATTTGTCTGTGGCAGTAGTGTTGTCTACGGTGCGATTCATGCCGGTAGGGGGTTTTTCAGGGCCTTTTGCGGCATGGCGCTAGGTCCCTTAACGGCATGGCGCAAAGCTCGTACCCGCGAACTCGTAATAGTGCGCTTTTAGCCGGCTACTGCCAGCTCGGACACGCTATTTGCGCCATGCCGGTAAGGGACGGTACTTACCTCCAAACTCGGAATGAGGGCCAGTGTCTTTCCACACTGCACAACATGGCTGGCATATGTGAAAAAGAGGCACAATCTTGTCTCTCTTCATGTGGATCTTCATCCTGAGAGACTGCAGTAGGACGTAGTGGGCTGCAGTACCCATGTATCCCTATATGGTTTTCTTTGAGTGTGCAATGGTCGACCATAATGGTGTAAAACATATCCTCCATCTTCTGCAGGGCTAAGATATTCGAGCCATGGTCTGCTTCTGTACATCAGCCTTGCTGGGTGCCATCTTCTTACTCATGTGCATCAGCCTCTATCACTGTTCCTCCTTCTCAAGAGCAACGCCATTTGCATGAGCATAGATTTGTACAAGGTTCATGAGCCTGATGTGGTAAAGTCAAATAAATGACCTGCTCTAACATCTTATTAAAGAGGTGTTACCTCCAGCAGCTCCCCTGGTGGATCACATCAGCTACACCGGCCACCACCTCAAATACTGCCGCCTCTACCTCAAGCTCCTCCTTCTGGTCTGAAATCGGGAGAACCTCCCAAGGATCCAATGCTGCCTCCTCTGGATCCTGGGCCAGATAAGCCTATGGATAGTTTGACTCCAGCAGATGCCTCTCCTATCTTAACTGAGCAGCCGAAACAACATTGCATAGAAATGAGAATAATAATAGGATTTCCCCACCCCAAGATCTTTCCACTGAATTGCAGGAATTTAATTATTTCTGGGTATTCCTCCACCTTCTGATATTGAATCTGAAGGGGGAGTCCTGGGTGAAGATTTAGCCATGTAATCAGTAGAGCTTGTTGTGTTTTCCTATCCTACAGGTAGTACTCATGTTAGCCTCCAAGATATGGCAAAAGCTTAATTCTTGCCTAGCTACAAATGGGAACATTGAGGGCAGATATTGGCAAGTATCTACGGACTGAGCTCAATTTTCCCTTCATCCCAGCTTCTATCTCCTGTGGTGGCAGCGGCATCCCTTTACAAAAAACCCTCATCCACATCTGCCTTCTCAACACGCCTTTTCTTTTGGAGGAGGAAAGGCCTTTTAAAGCATTTGGATAGAAGACGTATTCCAATGCGGTATTTAAGACAGACAAATGCCGATTGTCTTTTGGCGGCTTCCAACCATTGGCTTTGGCAGGAAATTGCAGTTTTTGTGCTGGAACTTCCTCCTGATAAGCAAGCAGCTTTTAAGTTGGGTTTAACTGACGATAAGCAAGTGGCTCAGGATCTTCTTTAGTCCACCACTTACCATATTGACACTGCCAACAGTGGTAATTGTGCAAGGGCAGACATGACGCGCTCAGCATGGATGCGCTCAACTAGTTTTTCACAAGACTTTCAAAACCAGATTGTGGACCTTCCCTTCAATGGCTCAGATCTGTTTCATTCCTCAACAGATGAGAAATTGACCAAGAAAGAGGCTTGTTCTCCGATTGGAAAGGCTGTGGCAGTGTTGTTCAAACCTCAAGCTACGACGTACCAGCAATCCCACTCGAGGCAGCACTCCAGGTCTAGTGCCTTTGGAGGATTCCCTGGTTATCAGAACCAGCAGGCTCGCCGACCAGATAAATCCCTGAGCTGCAAGTAGCCTTCGAAGGTCACAAAGCTATTTTATATGCCTTCCTCCCCTTCAGCAGCTTCATAGGCTAAACCACGGTGAGATACTCATCCAGGTACACCAGATACCAGTTGGCAGCAGGCTGGCCCAGCATATCCAGGCCTTGCGTCTTCGTCTTGCAGATCCCTGCATCGTCTCAATCCTTTCTGCAGTGTTTCGTCTTCCACTTCCTTCCTGCCCTCATGTTCTCCTCCTCTACTCCAGACAAGCTCCCAGCACTTCTACTGGAGATTGTGAAACCTGTTCAGATGAACCCTTTGGAGAGAGTCACCACC
Source organism: Ambystoma mexicanum (assembly GCF_040938575.1). NCBI lineage: Eukaryota > Metazoa > Chordata > Amphibia > Caudata > Ambystomatidae > Ambystoma > Ambystoma mexicanum. Next base: position 129,319,017 of record NC_090938.1, read on the forward strand.
CCAGACGGGATCAGGAATTCTACTCAGTCATATTCTCTATGCACAAAAAGAACCAGGCTGGTCTGAAGGTAGGGCTGCGCCTCTCTTTTCTCAATTTGTTTCTTATAGAAAAATAAGTTGGTGACTCCAGCGCAGATTGTGCAGTCCCTATGCATTGAGGACTGGTTATTTTCGGTGGGCCTAAAGCAGTGTTCTTCAAACTGTGAGGATACCCCCTCTATGGAGATGTGAAGTATGTTCAGGGGGTAGTGAGGCTCCTCAAAGAGGGATTAAGCTGACTGCTTTCAATAGACAATATAAATAGACGTAGCCTGTGGGGCAGAGCCTGGAAATAATATATTTAACTCACTGCCACAAATACCTACTTTTCTTTGTAATGGACCAGCAAACTAGGGCTTGAATGCAATTGCTCACCACCACGGGCCACCATTGAAAAACCCTTGATTATACAGTCCTTAGGGTATTGCTTGGTGAGAGGAAAGGGTACTTGGAGGTGTGTGAGTGTGTGTATGAGTCAAGTGGAGGGAGAGTAGGGAGTGAATGAGGTGTCTGAAAGAGCACAAGAGGGAGTGGTTGAGCAATTAGGTGTGGGTGGATGTTAGGAAAGATTCCCATTTATGTGAAGTTTTCCCTCCAGTTGTGTACCCCCCAAGTTTTTGCTGCCGTTTTAACACCATAGTCTGACTTTGCCAGTGGAGCACGGCCCTCAGCTGCACTCCACTGGGCTTTAGCTCACTTTATTATGGGGAAACTGACATGCCCTTAAAGACAGGCAGTACTGGGAGGCTTTGTTTCCCTTAGTCCTTTCCACTGTGGCAACTTTTCTGCAACATGTTACAAGTGCACCATGTACCTTACAGTACAGTATGCTTCTGTCTTCCTTTCATTTTCAAAGACCCTAGAACCCGCAAAGGATTTTTTAGGAGAAGTTGGACAGGGCTGGTGGCAGCTTATCTTTTCGCATATTTGTAACCCTTTCTTGCCATGCAAACCACGCTTACCGCGTTTGGTATAGGAAGGTGGCCTGGCTCCAAAATGCCCATGCCACGAGGTTCTTTGTCCTGTCCTTTGGCCATCTTTGACCATTTGCTCTCCCCAGGTTGAGCCGACCCGGGGCAGTCCTTATTTGGGCATGCATTCTCCTTCGAAACACCAAGCTTTCACAGGCTTCTGTATGCCTTGTGTGTGTACTTCCAGGATGTGGGCTGGAATGTCTGGTTCCAATACACATCCTGGGTGCCAGAGAGTCTGGTGTGCTGTGAATGACTGGGACCACTGTGCTCCGTGATTGGTCCATGTCTGGTGCGCCTGTATGTGAGCAGATCTCCCATTGGTTCCTCTTTGTTTTGGCACGAAGGAGATTCTGAATAAGAGAAGGCCCCAAACACCCATACCAGGTCGATCTCCTGAGTTTTCACTGAAACTAGGATAGGATCCAAGTATCCTGAAACTAAGAAGCTGAGTTGAGTAACCACTGGTGACCAGCTGGAAGGTTTGCCATCCTGAGCCCGCTGTCGTCTCGCTGGACCGCTCTGCATCTGATCGAACTTAAAGGTTTGCAAAGACGCTTCAACCCATTAGAAAGGTGGGACCACCTATTCTCGGCACCTTCATCAAACCCTGCAAGTAAGCCTCTTCGGAAGTGTCGCTGGACCAACCAGTGGGCTGACCAGCTTGCGCAGGACCTTTGCTCTGACACCGTCACTGTTTCGAGGAGACCCTTGAAACTTGTTACATCGCAAGCTCTGTGTTGCCCAGCCGTGGTGACAAACTTTGCAGGTGCCTGTTAGGCAGAATCCTGTGCAGTGCCCTTAGGGATCACTACACACAATTAAGACTACAGGTGGCAATACAAGTTTTACCTTTGGTACAAGCCTGTACTACTATGTCAGAGTGGTAGCAGTGGCGAAGCAGCCAGGCTTATCTCAAGAGTATATGAGCAGTAGCAGAGATTACACAAAATGACCACAATTACTGTGACTCAAGCAAACACTGACTCAAGGTTTCAGGTATAAAAATATAAGTACATTTATTTTTAAACCATTCGTTATAAACACAACACTTCTACGAAACTTCAGTAAAAACCACACGTTACATATACTACAACTAACCAATTTACTTTGTACAGTAAGTCTCAAGGTAAGTACCCTGTGTTGGAATGAGCCGGTGTTAGGCACAAAAACACGTTACCGCGAATACGATTGCGATCACTTTTTGACAGTTCGGTCTACTAAACAAACGCGTATCCGTGACATGAAATGCTACCGGGGTAAGAACACACATAGCACTTGAGATACCCAGAGGGAGTTAGAGGCAAAAATCAGAGGCAATATTTTAGTTAGGCAGGCAGAACCAAGAAACACTCAGAGACAGGAGTTCAAAAGTCAAAGGGCCGGAGCCAGAGTCGAAAGACACCGGGGCCAGTTGCTGAAGATCACACGGCCAGACAGTTCAAGATTCGACGTAGCCAACAGTACTTGGATATTGTCAATGTTCGGAAGCAAAAGTTATAAGAAGGAGGGAAAACAAGGGCAAGCCTTGGAAATGAAGAAAAAGGGATTCACCCAGTTTCCTCAACAGAACACAGTACCTTGTTCCAGTGGTGCAGCTGGTGCCCTGGCAGTTGTTCCTGTTGGTTTCCCGCAGACCCATGATTCCTGGAGCTTTGTTGTGAAGGAGGTCTGCACCACACAGGGATGAAGCCGGCATCAGCGACAAGGAATAAAAGGTGCGCTCCTTAAAAACAGGAGAGGCTCTTCAGGTTGCTATCCGGACCACTACAGCAGTGTGCAGCGATTTCGACCAAGGAAGAAGATCCTCTGGCTGTAGAAGATGAGCTGGTTAGCCCCACCAAGCTCAAGGGAAGAAGATTCCGGACTGGATCTTCTCCAAGTCGTTGAAGGGAAGATAGCTCGGGACTGCAGCAGGGCTTCACCGGGACGGGATAGTTGCAGCAGCCGTCGTTCTCTCTGCTTCTCTTTGGTTCCTTGTAGTTCCAGTGGCGACTCTGACTTCTAGCCCAAGAGAGCTGCCTTTTATGCGAAAAACCCCCATTCACACAGCCTGGCTGTCAATCCCCCAGCAGGGGGTTGTCCAGCCCGGACAACTACCCAGGCCAATCATGACAAAGTGCAACTTGGGTTTCCTAGGATACCCTGTGCAGGGGGTGACTACACCCCTCCCTCACATTCAGCCCACCTAGACACCCAGGCACCTGGTGGAGGGCTTCTGAACAGAAAGCCCGCCAAAAGACGGTGAACAAAGAAGGCGAACCTAGTTTGCCTCGCAAAGTAAAACACAAAAAGGACTTTAACAAAAAGAATGGCGAATAAATGCAACCGGGGCCAAAAGAAAGACGATTGGTCAAGTGGGTTTATGTTCGAGGCTAATAGAATAGCCAAGAACAGTACCACGTTTATCTAATATAATCACGGTAGAAAAGTTAGGGTAGATACCACTGCCACCAGCCAAGTCTAAATGTTAAAAGACCGAAACAATGCTCTAGGAGGTACAGATAAAAAGGGATACGAACTAACCCTTTCCAGTACTCCGTGGAAGATGGGGTGTACTGGATCTGTGGTAGATTGACTAAGTAAAGTTAATGGTAACTTTACCCTTTTCTGGGGGACACTAGTCGCCCCAGAAATGGAGTCGAGGGAAGTCTTAAAGACAACCCTGTGCCACGGCACTGAAGGTGCTCTGTGGCACACAAAAAGAAGGGGGCTACTGAAGTGGTGTACTTCAGAGTCCACAATCCACAATCACAAAAACAGATAGAAACACATAGCAAAACACAGGTAAGAGTGGGGGAAAAGCTCTCACTCTTACCAAGTGGAAAACAATAAACTCCAGAAGGGGGACTCCCTAGGTGAGGGAAATTAGCCATAGATGAGAATTCTCCCTAACACTCGCCCCCCCCCCCGACCAAAGGACAGGAGGATTTAATCCTCATACCTCTAGTTGGTTACAAACATCCTAGAGAGACCATCAGCATTTTGGTGGTGACTTCCTGCTCTCTGCTCAATGGAAAAATCAAATCCTTGCAGGCAGGTTGACCATCAGGCAGATTGACCATCTGAGTAATTGTGGGTTTTCCCCTTTCATTTGCATCAGCCATCTCAAGGGTTGGTGGTCAGTCTGAATGGTGAAGGTAGATCCATACAAGTATGGTCTAAACCTCTTCAGTGCCCACACAATAGCAAAGCATTCTCTTTCTATTGTTGTCCACCTTGTCTCAGGATCCTTTAACTTCCTGCTGATGAAACAAATGGGGTGTTCCCTACCTTTCTCATCCAGTTGACTAAGGACTGTACCTATACCTACATTAGAAGCATCAGTTTGTACAATGAGGGGTTGGTGATAGTCAGGAGCTCTTAGGACTGGAGCTTGACAAAGGGCTTGCTTTAGACCTTCAAAGGCTTGATTGCACTCCTCATTCCACCTGACCTTTTTAGGAAATTTGAGAGAGGGGATAACATTCAAGGGAGAAGCTATGGTCCCATAGTACTCCATGAAGTTCCTATAATACCCAGTGAGGCCTAGGAAGGCTCTCACTTGGGTTTGAGTAGTAGGGGTGGCCCAGTTTTGTACAGCTTGTACTTTGCTAGGCAGTGGCCTTATTTCACCCTACCTCATGTCCAAGTTAGGCCACTGAACTCTGAACAATTTGACATTTGCTTGCCTTTATGGTCAGATGGGCATGTTCAAGAGCCTGCAATACATAACCTAGGTGTTCAACATGTTCTTTCCATGTAGGGCTGAACACTGCAATGTCATCCAAATATGCCATGCAGAAGTCCTCCATCCCATTCAGAACTTGATTGACCATCCTCTGAAATGTAGCAGGTGCATTCTTTAATCCAAATGGCATTACCTTGAATTGGTAGAGGCCAGCTGGGGTGGAGAATGCAGTTTTCTTCTTGGCATGGTCTGTCAGGGCTATTTGCCAATAGTCTGACGTTAGGTCAAATGTGCTGAGGTACTTGGCTGCACCAAGTTTGTCCACCAGCTCATCTGTCCTAGGCAAAGGAAGGGCATCAGTCGTGGTGACTGCATTTAGAGGTCTATAGTCCACGCAGAATCTCAACTCTTTGGATCCTTCCTTTGGTACAAGCACAACTCGGCTAGACCATGGGCTAGTAGAAGGTTCTATTACCCCGAGTTCAAGCATCTTGTTGACCTCATTCTTCATGTGGGATCTGACATTGTCTGACATTCTGTACCCCCTGCTTTTGACAGTCAAACAGTCACCAGTGTGTATGTCATGCTGGCCCCAAAGGGGTCAAGCCTGGTGAAAGTGAGAACAGGGAGGCAAACTGATTTAACAGTAACTTGCACTCATCCTGTTTGTCAGATGTGAGACTGGAAGAGAGATTAACTCCTTCCACTTGTTCATCTAAAGGTAAGCCTCTGAGGAGGTCAGGTAGAGGTTCAATCTCCTCCTCTTGAGCTGAAGCTAGAAGCAAAGCTCCTATGTCAGGTCTGGAGACATAAGCCTTTAAACGGTGGGTGTGAAAGACTCTGGGAGCCTCCTTAGGATTGCCTAAGTCCACCAGATAGTTCACCTCTCCAAGTCTGCCCACAACCATGAAGGGTCCTATCCATTTGTCCTGCAAGGCCCTCTGCCTTGTGGGGACCATAACAAGAACAAGCTGGTCTTGAGTAAACTCAACCATGTTAGCCTTCTGGTCATGCCATTGTTTGACCAGTGCTTGACCAGTCTTCAAGTTATCACTTGCCTCTGCCATCATGTGTGACATTCTCCTCCGGAGACCTATCACATAGTCAGTCACTCTGACTGGCTTGGGGGAAGGAGCACTCTCCAACCCCTCCTTAATCAGGGCCAATGGACCTCTGACTGAATGGCCATAGAGAAGTTCGAAGGGACTGAATCCTCCTCCCTCCTGAGGGACTTCTCTATATGCATAGAGATGGCATGGCAGTAGAAGGTCCCACTTTCTTCTAAGGGGTTCTGCTAAAGCACCTATCATGTTCTTCATAGTTCTGTTAAACCTCTCTACCAACCCATTGGTTTGAGGGTGGTAGGCAGTTGAGAACGTGTAGGTGACTCCACAGGTTTTCCACATGGTTTGCATGTAGTGGGACATAACATTTGATCCCCTGTCAGATATCACCTCCTTAGGAAAACCTACTCTGGTAAAAATACCAAGTAGGGCCTTAGCCACAGCCAGAGCCGTAACAGTCCTCATAGGTTGTGGGAGGGTCAAGAGGACCAACAATGTCAATCCCAACCCTCTCAAAAGGAATTCCCACCACTGGGAGAGGCACTAAGGGTGCCACATTCTTGGATCCACTCTTGCCAGCGGTTTGGCAAGTGTGGCGTGCAGAGATAGCCTTCCTTTGGTCTTCTTAAAACTTAAGTGACCAGCCAAAGGTACCTCATGGTCTAACTGGAGAAACTGTAGTCGGTTCACTAGAGGTACTACACGTCTTCTGTAGTCTCCAGGGGTTGACTCAGTTGGTTCACTTTAGAAGAGGCCATCTTCCCAGTGTAACCTTTACTTCCCAGGCTCAGTCCCATTGAGCTGAGAAGCTGCCTGTTGGTGAATACCTTCTAAGGTAGGACACTCTCTTTGTCCCTTACTGAAATCTTCTCTGTTGGGTCCACCTTCTGACAGTAAAGACTGCAGCTCAGGATGGTCAACAGGGTCAAGATCACCTACCAAGTTAAAATCCTTTTCTAGATCTGATTCCTCAGTATCTAGTTTGACCATACAGGGTTGAACCTCACATTCAGCCTCAGCTGGTGTGGGAGTCACAGTTGTGACTTTGGACAGTCTCGGAGATGTCCTTCTGGGCAGAGGAGTGCTTGCTGGTTTCTTGCTGGCAGACTTAGGTTTCCCCTTTGTCTTTTCTTGTCCTGCAATGGCAGTAAGTCCTGTGGACTTGGGGTGATAGCTTCTTCTATCATGTCCCCAGGAGAGCCTCTTAAGGTTCTCTCCCTTGCAGACCCTGTGAGCTCCTGCTTCCTTCTGCTGGGGGGAATGGGAGTGCTAGACACAACTCCAAGAGATTTAAGGTCATTACCCAACAGGACCCTCCCAGGTACGTTATTTTGCACACTTACAGGTATTCTGACAGTCATGTCGTTACACTGGATGAGAGCTGGTAACTGGGGAACCATTTGCACAGGGCCTCCAGCTAACTTGATTAAGTGTTTGGGTGCCTTAGCAACATCCTCCACTTTGAAAAAACATTCATCAACCACAGTTGTACTGGCTCCAGTGTCTCTGATGGCAGGGGTCTCCTGACCATTCACAAGAACACTATCTTTAAAGTACTCTTTAGTATTATCTGGGATTGAGATATAGACATCTAAGTTCTGTTGTTCCCAAAGACCCAAGGACACTAAAGAAACACTAGCTGAGACTCTCATGGGCTCATCAGCTAGTAGCTGAAAGTTTCCACTGGTCATAGGTACTTCATCCACCTGGGAGAAGGCTAAGGAGACAGTGTTGATCCCTGAAGGTTTACCCTTACACTTGGGATCTCCTTTCACATGGCGAGGCAACCCACAAACAAAGCATTTCCCAAATGCTCTCTGGAATGGGGGTTTGCTCTGCCGTCCATCTGGTGTGGAACCAGGTGGTACACTAGCCTGATTCGGTTTACCTTGTGGCTTACCCTGGTTATGTTTGGGTGTTACGCTCACCTGGCTCCCACAGAGGCGTCGATCTGGACTGGACTGCTGCAGTCTCCATCAATGTGACGCGCAGGGCCGAGATGACGGACTGGACTGGCCCACATAGCTTCGTTTGCTTGGCCCGTAGGAATATTCTTCTGCAAGTGGAGAAAGGGAATTAACCCCCCGTGGAGTTGAGCGTAACTCCTCCCACCCCGCTGTTCTCCCCACTGATCACCTTGGATGTTCCCTCTTATAGTCTCACCTGATGATTTGAAAAGATGAGCTCTCCGTCCTGCATTGAGCGCAGGGGCGCGTAGATAACCAGTTGCTTCACTGGCTCGAAGGAGTTGGTGAGTTCCAGGACAATATTGACTCCAATATTCCCGGCAAGATGGCGTAAGTATGTAGTTCGTAAGAGTTCAAATGCCTGACTTTCACTCTTGTCCGATTCCTTGCAGGTTGCAGCTTGACCCTACTGAAGAGTTCCTCGTGCCAACCGGTAATGTTCTGGTGAGGATTTGTATTATCCAACACAGTTCGATAAAATAATGTCCATATGTAACCTGTTGCTTTCTCCCTTATTCAGGCGCTGAGAGAAAGTATGAAGTCTTAGGGAATGATGCCTCCGCCGGTTAATTCAGGTAAGTCTTTTGTGGTGAGGAGGGTTCCCCTTGTTAGTCCCTTGGTTCACCGTGCTGTCCTTTTGTTTCCCCTTAGGGGCCAGGGTTCGGCTAGGATGCAGTGGAAGCTGCGCCGACCCGTGAAGAAGAATAGTACCCCCTGTGGTAAAATCAGGTAAGTCTATGGGGGGTATTCCTCTGTGTATTCCCTTGGCTCACCTTGCTGTTCTTGTCTTCTCCTTAGGTGCCGGAGTGCGGCGGTAACATGCAGGAGGATGCAGTGAAATGTGAAGATGCTGCGAAGGCCGGTGAGTTCAGCGCGGCGCTGCAGCAGGCGATAGCGACGCGCATAAAATAACTTCTTTCTTCCAGTTCGAAGGCACGATGGATCGGGAATTCAGAAAAGGATCAAAGGTATTGCTCTTGTTCTAACCTTTTCTCCTTCTTTCTCCCTTTTGCTAGGAGCTCCAAACTCGAGGTGGGTGTGGGAGAAGATTGGATGCAGAATTGCAGGCACGGTGAGCGTTTGTTTGTTTGTTTGTTTGTTTATTTTATTTCTATAGCGCTCCGTACCCGGGAGTATAAGGGCGCTTAGTACAGGTTACAAGGCACACTACATGGTAATAAGCAGAGATACTAGAACAAATTGAACAACAGTTATATACAGGAAATATAGACAGTGGGGGTGATAGCACCCAATAATGACATGAATGAGGCATAAACAGTAAGTACAGTTTATGGCTAGGTCTAACTTCAAGGTTGACTTTTTGTCAGAAGCCACCCAATGGCAAGTTTCCTGAACGAATGGAAGGATTTGGGTGATTTGATATTCAGTGGCAGGTTGTTCCAGAGTTCGGAGGCGAGGACAGTAAAGCTCGAGCCTCCGGCTCTTTTAGAGGTAAATCTAGGTACTATGAGACATAAGGTATTGGAAGATCTTGTGGTTCCGATTAAGGATTTCATGGTAAATTTGTTAGTCAGGTAGGGGGGTGCTAGATAGTTGAGAGCTTTGTAAGTGAGGCAGAGTGTTTTTAGATCAATTTTATGTTGGATGGTGAGCCATTTTCATGTGGTTCTAGTGGCAGAGATGTGCTCACGCCTGGGAATGTTTAGCGCTGCCCGTAACGCATTATTTTGAAGGACTTGGAGTTTATTGATTATCGCTTGGTTGGCACCTAAGTAGAGGCTGTTGCAGTAGTCTAGCTTAGATTGTATAAGAGCTCTGGCTAGCATGAGGCAACTGTTAGGGGAGAGAAATGGTCTACAGGCTCTGATCAGTTTTCCGGTATAGGCAGTGGCAGAGGCGGTCGCATTAACTTGCTTAGTGAGGTTAATATTGGCATCAAGATAGAAGCCGAGTGTTTTCACATTTTTGGCGACCGGGATAGTGTTGCCATCAATTATGAAGTTAGAGTAATTGGGACTTAGTTTTTGTAAGTTGTTCGGTGAGCCAACAATGAGCAGTTCAGTCTTCTCGTCATTAAGGCAGAGGCCGTGTGTGGCCATCTATGCCTGAATGACGGAGAAGATTTCATTGATCCTGGCTACATCAATATTGTAATTGCCCGAGATGGTGAGGAGTATCTGGGTGTCATTCGCGTAGTTTGTATAAGTGACACCCAGACGATCCAGTTTATCAGAGGGGCTTTGTAAAGATATTGTAAAGGTGGGTGAAACACATGATCCTTGTGGGACACCACAGGTGATAGGGATAGGGTCTGCTGCTGCCTCCAGAGAAAAGACCCTCATGGTTCTATTGGCCAGGAAGGACTGTATCCATATGACAGCAGAGGGGGAAAAGTGGGCGGCAGAGGAGAGGTGGTTACAGAGTATTTTGTGGTCGACCAGGTCGAAGGCTGCTGAGAGATCTAAGAGGAGTAGGATGGCAGCCTTGCCCTTATCTTTAATTTCGTCAATCTGACTTTTAAGGTCAACAAGGGCAGTTTCTGTTCCATGTTGTGGCCGGAAGCCAGACTGACGCAATCCGAGTAATTGGTTAGACTCTAGGTAATTCTGAATTTGCAAGTAAGCAACTCTGTCAAGGATTTTTAACAAGAAGGGAACAGTTGTGATAGGCCTGTAATTTGTAGGGATGGTAGGGTCCAAGGTCTGTTTTTTTAGTAGCGGGAGGACCCACGACTGTTTCAGATTGTTTTGTACCGAATTAGTGGAGAATGACACGTTTATGAGCTTAGAAATGAAGGGGGCGAGGTCTCTTGCTGCATCTTTTATGATCTGTGCAGGGCAGCTGTCCCCTTTGCAGTTTGATGGTTTGAGGGATGTTATAATTTTTTGCACTTCTAGTATGGTTACATTTTTGAAGGTGAAGCCCTGGTTAGTGTTAGGGGTGGTAAGTGGGCTGGGAATAGGGTGGCCAGTGGTGGGTCTACTAATGGAGAGTTGAAGTCTTTTATTTTCGATTTTTGTTTGTAGGCCAGTGATTTTGTTCGCAAGGGCATCTTGGATACTAGTGCACCAGAGTTGGTCCTTCACGCACGTGTCGATAGGTGGATTGGGGTTTTCTAACTCCTTCCGGATAGTGAATAATTCTTTGGTACTGGAACTAGCATTACTTATTCTTGTATTGTAGGCTTCCTTTTTAGTGCGAATAATTTCTTTGTTATAAAGGGAAGATGCATTTATAAGATTGACTTTGTTTTCCTCTGATTGATTCATTTTCCAGAGGGTTTCCATTTTGGACTTTTTATTTCTTAATATTTTGAGTTCTGGTGTATACCAGGAGTTAAGATGTGCTTTGGGTTTGCTTTTGCGTAGTTTTAGAGGGGCAACAAGGTCAATATCTTTGGTCATGGCGTTGTTGTAGGTGTCTACTAGTAAGTTGAGGTCTGATGTGTTGGGGATCATGTTTAGGGTGGGTAGAACCAGTGGGATGAGGTCTTCGGCAGTGATGTTCCGCTTATTTCTCGTCAGACATGCTGGTGCAGGTGGGCGCTGTATGTGAAGAGGGTTATTGGTACTAATGTCAAATGAGAGTAGGAAGTGGTCGGTCCATATGAGTGGTTGGGGGTCCTTACAGATAATGTTGCAGTTGTGGGCAACGAGCCAGTCTAATATTCTACCTTTCTGATGTGTAGGTAAGATGTTAAGTTGAGTGTAGTTGTGTTCGCCAAGTGCATTGGCAAGGGAAGATGCTGGAATGTCGTGGGGATCATTGTAACCCAAGTTAAAGTCCCCTAGAATGATATTCTGTGATAGAGGTTTAGTTTTTTCGGCTACGAGGGAAGTTATATCTTCCTCAAAGGAACCTATGGGACCAGGGGGTCTGTATAATAGTTCCAGGGTGATGGAGTTCTTAGGGGAGGTTTGAATTTTAATGGATAGGTGTTCGCAGGAATTTAGGGGAAGGGAGGTCACAGATCTAATGTTAAGCGAGGATTTGAAAATAAGTGCTGCACCTCCTCCACGGGCATTAGGTCTGTCGGCCCTGAGGATGGAGTAGTTGTCTGGAACTGCGAGAGTTAGAGAGGGGCCTGCTGCGGCACGAAGCCAAGTTTCTGTGGTGGCGAGGAAATCCAGGTCTGCTGAGCGGATGATATCTGCAATTTCCGGAGGGTGGGCCACAAGGGATCTAACATTGAGTAAGGCTCCTTTAAGTGGCACAGAGTTTGCAATGGTGTTTTTATTTGTGATTTTAGTAATGGGATTGTTGGTCATTTTGCTAGCTAGGGTGGGGAGTCTACAACCTAGTCTGTCTTACGGGTCATGAGGTTGGGGTAGGCTGTAGGGCTATGTTCTAGCAAATTGCGTAAGTTCTGGATGTTGTCTGAGTGGTCATCTGTGGCGAGGTTAGGTGGAGTGTTACCTAAAGGGAATGGGGTGGTGTCTAGGACAGCCAAGCTTGGCAAGTCCATTACTGAGTGGGATAAAGCTATTTCTGCTACAAGGCGTGCAATCGGGCATGATGCAGAAAGAGAACATGATGAATACTAGCCAGGCTGGCATAGTTCAGATAAGGATTCAGATAGTAGCTGGCTAGCAAATATAAGGCACAACACAATCAATGTAGTCTGTTAGCGACCATAAGGCACAGCACAATCAATGTGGTCTGTTAGCGACCATAAGGCACAACACAATCAATGCGGTCTGTTAGCGACCATAAGGCACAACACAATCAATGTCGTCTGTTAGCGACCATAAGGCACAACACGATCAATGTGGTCTGTCAGCGACCATAAGGTACAACACAATCAATGTAGTCTGTTAGCGACCATAAGGCATAACACAATCAATGTGGTCTGTTAGCAACCATAAGGCACAACACAATCAATGTGGTCTGTTAGCACCCTAGGGTTTGACACAAAGTGCAGTGGGGCAGCATCTAAGTTCAGGATATGACATAAGCTGGGTGGAGTTAGGCCACGCTTGGGTTCATAGGATACTTGAGCTAATAATGCAGTGGGCAGCAACTAATTTCCGAGTCGTACCTAAAGCTATAAAACCAAAGGTGTCCTATGCGAAGACAGTAGTCGTTTGTCAGAACGCAAAGCTATGAGGCACAGACTTGCAGGTTAGAATGCTGGGTACAATTACTGTATGTGGCAGAAAAAAGCCGTCTAGGTGCTGTTTGCTAGTGGGAGCCTAAGAACTATAGACTATAGGTACATTCTGTTGGGTGTGGGTGAGGTGCGACAGTCAGATGGCAGGGCAGGTGTAGGCTGAGTGTGGCAGGGTGCTGAGTGCCACAATCAGGAACTAGATGCTATATGTAGTTATCAGGTGGCAGGGCAGCTAGGTGCTAAATGCGACGGTCAAATAGAAGGGCTGGTCACAACTGTGCATCATAGGTGACCGGAGTGGTATTCAGTAGCAGGGCAGCTAGGTACAGAATGCAGTAATCCAGTGCAACAGTGAAATAGAAGGCAGGTGGCTACTAGGCTACTGGTTATCATTCTATCATAGATGACAAGAATAGTATTCATAGGCAGGACAGCTAAGTGCAAAATGCAGTAATCGAATGCAATAGTCAAATAGAAAGGGCATGGGCTCTAAAATCAAAGTAGGTGGATTCACTTTATGCTAGGTGGCCTAAGTACAGAGTGTGCAGAGATGTGCCATAGTATAATGAAAATCACAATGGGCAGAATCAAATTTTTTCTAGGAGGGGCTAAACACGGTAGGCATGGGTGAGCAGAGTATCATAGATTCCCACAAGTCACAGAGAGCAAATTCGACTTTTGCAATTACTCGTCATAGGTCGTAGGCAGTTGTGGCTATTGGGATTGTCTTGGGCTGCTGTAAAAGCGTGGTCTAGATGATGCGTACCAATATGTATCTAGGGGACATTAGATTAGTTAAAAGATATGGCGGAGGGATACATATATGAGGCAATCTAGGTAAGCTCTTATAAGAGGGGATATACAACCGTAACAAGCCGTTTGGGCGGGACACAACTTTGAATAAACAAGCACAACGACTTACATGAGGCATACGATGCGCAATACATTAGCCGTGCATATCGTCTTAGCGGGTGGTTGTTACGCGTGTAGATGAAACATACTTTGCGAAAACAAGGTCCAGAATGGTGCGCTCCCTCGCTCTCCACGGTGCGAACAAGGGCAAACAGGGAATGGCCTTGCCCTTGCGGGCCTTCCTAGAGCAGGGCCGGCTTACGCTGCTGGATGCAGAATAATGCAAAGCGTGTGCTGCTCTTCGGGCATGGTTTAAATAGCCTCCAAAGTAGTCCCAGGTAAGTATTCCTCCCCAGCCCCACCCGAGTAAAAAAATAGTCCCTAGGTAAAATAGTCCCTTCCAAGCCTCGTTTGGCTTGGAGCTCTTGCAGCATGATCTGCATCAGGTAAGTTTGCAGCATGGTCTGCATCAGGTAAGTTTTAATCTATGAGCCTGGCGCCTATGGTGCCAGGACAGACTCTCCATATGAGCCTGGCGCAATAGGCGCCAGGACTGCACCCAAATAGCCCCTAGCGGGGGTTGTTGGGCTTGCTTGAGGTAACTTGATGCCTGCTTCCGGGGTTGCTGGACTTGGTCTGGGTCCCCTGGGGTAGGCATCATGACAGCACTCCCCCCCCCAAGGCCCCTCCTAAAGTCATTCTTTCCTGTGGTTTCGGTTTGTCTGGGAAATTTCGGTGGAATTTTTTCACCAATCGGGGTGCATGAACATGGTCACTAGGTTCCCATGACCTTTCCTGTGGTCCGTAACCTTTCCAGTCGATTAAATAAAAAAGTTTTGACTTTATCAGCTTGGAGTCCAGGATGTTCTTCACTTCAAATTCGGGTTCTCCGTCTAATAGGATCGGGTCTGGTGGCTTGGTTAGTATTGTCCCTGGTTGTACTGGCTTCAAAAGTGACACATGAAAGACGGGATGAATTTGCATATTAGCAAGTAAGTCCAACTTGACAGCCACCGGGTTGATAATGGCCTTAATAGAGTAAGGTCCCAAATATCTGGGGTTAAAGGTCTGTGCTCCCTTTTAGAGGTATATGTTTTGTGGCTAACCATACTTGTTCCCCTATTTGGTATTGTGGAGAATCACTTCTATGCCGATCAGCATCTTTCTTGTATTTTTCTTTCGCCTGTTTTAAATGTGTAGTTGCTTCCTTAAAGGCTTGTGTAATCGTAGCGTGCAGATGGTCCACTGCGGGTATTTCTAAGTCTTTTGGTGAGTCAAGGTCTGAGGTTCGAGGATGGTGCCCATATAAGGTATAAAAGGGGCTTTGTCCAGTTCCAGAGTGTACTGAATTATTGTATGCATTTTCGGCGATCCAAAGAATGTCTTTCCAATTACTCTCCGTCTGATGTAACATACAACGCAGGTATTGTTCTAGAGTCTGGTTGGTCCTCTCCGTTTGACCATCGGTCTGGGGGTGGTGACTGGTCGATAACCTCACATCGATTTGCCCCAATTGACAGCATTGTTTCCAAAAATGTGAAATGAATTGACTGCCCCGGTCAGAGACCAACACGGACGGAAATCCATGTATGCGAACAATGTTTTCGAGGAATTCTTTGGCCAGGCTTGAGGCTGAAGGTAGTCCTTTTAAAGGAATAAAGTGGGCCATCTTGGAAAAAAGATCCACAATAACTAGAATGGTGTTAAACCCATTACAAGGAGGTAGATCGGTAATAAAGTCTAACGATAAGGTGTGCCATGGTGTAGGCAGAATATCTAAAGGTTGTAAGAGTCCAGCTGGTTTTTTCTTTTGACTTTTGTTTTGGGCGCAAATGCCACAAGACATCACAAATGATTTAATATCCTTTCGCCAGGTGGGCCACCAGAATTGTCTTTTAATTTTAGCTTCAATTTTTGCAATACCTGGGTGCCCCTCCATCAGGGTATCATGATAACGGGAAATTACTAGCTCTTGTAGTTCCTTGTGTGGCAGAAATAGCCGCCCTTTGTAATAAGGCAGATCATTGGTGACAGAGTAGTCCGGGCCTTTCTTTACCCAGTCCTGCATGGCTGTAGAATCAAAGAGTTGCTGGATCTTTACCTGAATGTCCTCAAGTGTCTGTAGAGTAGTCATGCCAAGAATCCTTTGTTCGGAAATTATAGGTACTGGTTCTGGGTTCACTTCTGCCTCTCCCATCCCTATTCGGGATAAGGCGTCTGCTTTACCATTCTTACAACTTGGTCGATGGGTTATCACGAAATCGAACTCGGCAAAGAACAATGCCCATCGGAGTTGACGTGACGATTGGGCCTTGGCTATTTTTAAATACTGTAAGTTTCGGTGATCACAGTAATGGTACGCCTGGCACCGAGAAGATAGTGCCGCCAAGCCGTGAAGGCGGATTTAATGGCTAATAACTCCTTGTCGGTAACCGCATAGTTTAACTCAGGTGCCGAGAACTTTCTGGACCAAAATGCTACTGGGTGAAGCTGGCCAGTTTCAGGGTCCTTTTGAGAGAGGACAGCTCCCATGGCTAGACTGGATGCATCAGTTTCCACTATGTATGGAAGTTCAGGGCGCGGGTGCTTTAACACAAGTGCAGACGTCAATTTTGCTTTCAGCTCTTGGAAGGCATTTTCAGCTTCTTCAGTCCGCATAAAGCGTTTATTTTTTCGCAAGAGTGCTGTGATGGGATGTACGACATGTGAAAAATCTGGGATGAATCTGCGGTAGAAATTGGTAAAGCCGAGCATGCTTTGTACTCCTTTAACTGAACTTGGTGATGGCCACTTAAGGATTGCATCCACCTTCCGTGAGTCCATTCGGACTCCCTTTGGGGTCAGGATAAACCCAAGGAATTCAACTTCTGTGGCATGAAAAACGCATTTTTCTAGTTTTGCATATAGTTTGTGCTGGCGCAATTTCTCAAGGACTGCTCGGACGTGCTTCACATGGTCAGATACTGAAGAAGAGTATACTAGAATATCATCGATATACACGACAACACAAACGTCAATGAGTTCACGAAGGACATCGTTCATGAAGTATTGGAAGGCTGCTGGTGCATTGCACAACCCGAAAGGCATCACCTGGTATTCGAATAACCCATACTTAGTGCGGAAAGCAGTCTTCCATTCGTCGCCTTCTTTTACACGTACCAGATGGTATGCCCCCCGAAGATCTAATTTAGTGTATATACAAGCGTCCTTCACTTGGTCTAGTAGTTCAGGGATCAGAGGCAATGGGTATCGGTTCTTAACAGTTATCTGGTTCAATGCGTGGTAGTCTATGCACGTTCTGAGGTCACCTTCCTTTTTGGGTACGAAGAACAAAGCTGAAGATGCAGGGGACTTGGATGGGCGAATAAAGCCATTGGCAAGGTACTGGTCTAAGTATTGTCGTAGGTGAAGGTTCTCAGGTTCCGTAAGGGCATAGATCCTACTACAAGGGGGTTGTGCACCAGGTATGAGATCGATTTGACAATCGTACGATCAGTGAGGAGGTAAGGTGTTTACCTGTTCCTTTTGGAAGACATCCTAGAATTCTTGGTATTCTGGAGGTAGTTGCATGACTGCTGTGGTTACTGTGGCCAGGCCTGCGTTCTGATTTTTCTTTGGGTAACAGGTTTGTGCACAATCCGGGAAGGTTATTCTCTTCTCTCGCCAATCAATACAAGGATTATGTGTTTCTAACCAAGGTATCCCCAGTATTACTGGGAACTGTGGGGCTTTGATTAGTTCAAACACAATAGTCTCTCGATGCCCATCCTGACCCAATAGTGTCATCTCTGCGGTGGAATGAGTTACAGGCCCAGAGGCAATTTCAGTTCCATCGACTGTGGTGATGACATCTCAGGTGGTTTTTCGGCAGAGAGGTAGATTCATCCTGGAAGCCAATTCATAGTCCACATAGTTTCCTATGGCCCCGCTATCAATGTATGCCCTTACGGCGTGCATACGCGATGGCTGCCCTGGATCTACGAGGACCATTGGTATGATGAAATGCGAGGTCTGAGTATCCTTCTTCAAGCTCGGCAAGCGGTCCTCTACGCTTGTCGGGCGTGGTCATTTCCCGAGTCTGACTCCATATGGCTTTTATCAGCAGCTCCTACCACCTTCTTGGGCGCTTTTACAGGGCAATCCCGTAGAAAATGTCCAGAAGTTCCACAATATAGACACAATTGCATTTGCCGTCTCCTTTCTCTTTCCTTCTGGGTTAAGGGTCCTTTAACCCCTCCGATTTGCATGGGTTCTGAAGCATCTGCTCCTTTGGAGTTAGCATGGGTTTTGACCAACACCCGATTCTCAAACTTGGCTCGATCAGCCTTTCTGTTCTGAAGTCTGTGATCTAACTGGACCACTAAGTCTCTATATTCAGCGCAGTCTTGAGGTGGATTAACGACTTGAGCCAAGACATCCTTGAGTTCTCCTCGAAGCCCTCGATGAAATAACGTGATTCGTTTTACCTCAGGCCATCCAGTTTCCACTATTAACCTACTGAAGGTCGCGATGTAGGATAGAAGGTCCTGGTTACCCTGTCGTAGGGACAAAAGTTCGTTATCCAGGGCCTGTCCTGGGGAGTGCCGGGCAAATAGTCTTTCCATGCTAGTTTGAAAGCCCTGAAAATCCTGAAGAATTGGGTCATCCTGAGTAACTAGTAGAATTGACCAATCAGCTGCACTGCCGCTGAGATATAACAATACAAAGGCTACCTTGGCTTGATCGTTTGGGAAGGCTCCAGGTCTGCATAAAAAGTGCAAGCGGCATTGGTTCATAAACACGGCAAACCTTTTGGGATCTCCGGCAAAGCGTTCGGGTGGGGCTAATGGAATATGTCCTGATAGGTTTATTTGCACAGGGTTACTCGATAACACAGGAGCTGGATTTCTCCCGGAACCAGGTAGGGGTGCTTGTCCAGCCTGGCTTTGCAATAGTTTCCTATCAAGATCATCAGTTCGCTCCTTTTACTAAATCAGTTCTCTCCTAAGAGCATTGGTTTCTTGACGGGCGGAATGCACTTCAGCCCTCAGTTCCCCTATTAATTGGGCCAATTGGTCAGTCTCTGAGGTATCTATAACCCCCAGGTGGGAATTTGTGGGTAGGCTTCGCTTACTGTTATGCTCACCTGGCTCCCACAGAGGCGTCAATCTGGACTGGACTGCTGCGGTCTCCACCAATGTGACGCATAAGGCCGAGATGACTGACTGGACTGGCCCACCTAGCTATGTTTGCTTGGCCCGTAGGAATATTCTTCTGCAAGTGGAGAAAGGGAATTAACCACCCGTGGAGTTGAGCGTAAATCCCCCCACCCCGCTGTTCTCCCCACTGATCACCTTGGATGTTCCCTCTTATAGTCTCACCTGATGATTTGAAAAGATAAGCTCTTCATCCTGCATTGAGCTCAGGGCCACGTAGATAACCAGTTGCTTCACTGGCTCGAAGGAATTGGTGAGTTCCAGGACAATATCGACTCCGATATTCCCGGCAAGACGCCGTAAGTATGTAGTTCGTAAGAGTTCAAATGCCTGACTTTCACTCTTGTCCGATTCCTTGCAGGTTGCAGCTTGACCCTACTGAAGAGTTCCTCGTGGCAACCGGTAATGTTCTGGTAAGGATTTGTATTATCCAACACAGTTCGATAAAATAATGTCCATATATATGTAACCTGTTGCTATCTCCCTTATTCAGGCGCTGAGATAAAGTATGAAGTCTCGGGGAATGATGCCTCCGGCGGTAAAATCAGGTAAGTCTTTTGTGGTGAGGAGGGTTCCCCTTGTTAGTCCCTTGTTTCACCTTGCTGTCCTTTTGTTTCCCCTTAGGGGCCGGGTTTCGGCTAGGATGCAGTGGAAGCTACGCCGACCCGTGAAGGAGAATAGTACCCCTGTGGTAAAATCAGGTAAGTCTATGGGGGGTATTCCTCTGTGTATTCCCTTAGCTCACCTTGCTGTTCTTGTCTTTTCCTTAGGTGCCGGAGTGCGGCGATAACATGCAGGAGGATGCCGTGAAATGTGAAGATGCTGCGAAGGCCGGTGAGTTCAGCGCGGCGCTGCAGCAGGCGAGGCGACGCGCATAAAATAACTTCTTTCTTCCAGCTCGAAGGCGCGATGGATCGGGAATTCAGGTAAGGATCAAAGGTATTGCTCTTGTTCTAACCTTTTCTCCCTTTTGCTAGGAGCTCCGTACTCGAGGCGGGCGTGGCAGAAGACTGGGTGCAGACTTGCAGGCACGGTGAGCGTTACGCTGCTGGATGCAGAATAACGCGAAGCGTGTGCTGCTCTTCGGGCGTGGTTTAAATAGCCTCGAAAGTAGTCCCAGGTAAGTATTCCTCCCCCGCCCCACCCGAGTAAAAAAATAGTCCCTAGGTAAGATAGTCCCATCCAAGCCTCGTTTGGCTTGGAGCTCTTGCAGCATGGTCTGCATCAGGTACGTTTGCAGCATGGTCTGCATCAGGTACGTTTTAATCTATGAGCCTGGCGCCTATGGTGCCGGGACTGACTCTCCATATGAGCCTGGCGCCATAGGCGCCAGGACTGCACCCAAATAGCCCCTAGCGGGGGTTGTTGGGCTTGCTTGGGGTAAGTTGATGCCTGCTTCCGGGGTTGCTGGACTTGGTCTGGGTCCCCGGGGGTAGGCATCATGACAGCGGAGCCCTCTTTTGGATTGGAATTATTGGAATTCTCTTTGTTGTCTTTCTTTGGCTGCTTCCCCTCATCCTTCCTCTGAGTAGCCCCAGAATCCTTGTGAGTAGCCCTGTTGGCAACCCACAAGTCAACAGCCTTAGCTAGCTTCTTAGGATCTATCTCCTTTGAATCAGCCAAGTGCTGTCTAAGCTCAGGAGAGCAGACATCAAAAATAGACTCCAACATTACACAATTCCTCAAACCTTCATAAGTGTTCACTTTATAACCCTTAACCCAACCATCTAAGTTTTTCAAACATTCACACACCCAGGTAACCCAAGGGGTACCATCATGCTTTTTGAGGGTTCAATACCTCTTAAGATACTGGGAGGGGGTCTTCCCAAACCTAGCTATTAATGCTAGTTTCACACACTCATAATCCTGTTTATCCTCCTCCCCCAACTCCATTACAGCATCACTTGCAACAGGGGGGAGCCTAGAGAACAGCCAAGGAATCAACTGATTCTCAGAGATACCTTGAATCCCATGATTGTACTCAAACATTGCTAAACAATCCCAAATATCAAGTTTAGTCTCATACATACCAATCATTCCCTTTGGCATCGGGGTCTCTTAGGGCTTGAAGACCTAGAGGACTCTGGGAGAGAAGCATTTTCTAGAGACAATTTCTTCATTTCTAGTTCATGGTTCAGCTACATTTCTCTGAGCCTTAACTCTTGATGTTTCATGGCAGTTTGTGCATCAATACGTTTCACTTCCAATTCAAGTCTCATTTTCTCAAGTGCAATAAACTCAGGAGTAAGTGTAGGACCTGTGGGGGTTCCTGTGGACAGAGGTTGTGCATTCTGAGCAGGCAAGGGAGTTGCAGGGTTTCCTAGCAAGGACTCATCTACTTCTTCACAATGAACACTCTCAGAATCAGAAAGATCAAAATCCACATTTGCTGGAGTGGTAGGTCCTTCTGACCCATTCTCCAGACTTTTTCCCATTAACTTTGCAACCAGTTCAGATTTATTTCCTTTACCAGAGATATTCTTATCCCTACACATGGTTCTCAGAACCTCAGCAGTATAGAGTAAAAGACTCTCTTCAGTGTAGTTTTCCATATTTGACATGATTTCTTAGTTAAATAGAATTAGTGGTGTTAGCCTTGTGGTTAGTTGAACCCAAACAATAGCAGCACTCTAAGTGTAATCACTCTACTTCCAAATCCTCACCGCTGTACACCAGTGTTAGGCAGAATCCTGTGCAGTGCCCTTAGGGACCACTACACACAATTAAGACTACAGGTGGCAATACCAGTTTTAATGCTGTGAGACGGGTCTCAATGAAAAAATCGAGTGATACAAAATGAAGTTATGCTACCTCTTGAACTGGATATAAATTTGCATCAAAATCGTATAGTGTTGTCCAAAAAGTGATTGATGAGGAAATACGATTGAAATTAACGTGTTCAGCTCTGTAGCTGAATAAAACATTTACAGTTTGAAAAAAGCATAGAGAAACATATGCGAAGAACAACTTTGATGGGTCAGGAAATTAGATCCTTATCTATGGTGCAGGAAAGGCAGTACCAAAGAAGAAAGAAATAAATACGGAGTAATGAAGGCAAGAAAAAAGGACCTGTAATGCCAGAACGGTGACGTGAAGGAATATCATTGGATAGATGGAACCGCGCCTATCTACAACAATGTAGAAAAGAACATGGAAATGGACACAAGCCGGAAGGAGGAACTGACTTTGACGCGGGCAAAAACATCCGGGTATGCGAACAGAGACGACGGAAGTCAGAAGAAGCAAGAGAACGCCGACAGCAACCTGCGAGGCAGATGGATCAAGCCCTTTAGCTAGAAGGTAAGTGAAACATACGAGACAGCGAATGTAAGACTGTAGGAGGGAGATATAATAGAGCGGAATGTCCCTATTTCTAAAGACATGTCCCGTGAGTTAGCTATAAGAGATATTGGCGCTTAGTACACCAAGCAGCCGTCTAAAGATCACGCGGGCAGAATGTTTCAATTTTTAAAGATACACTTTTTGTTTTTTGCTTCTATAGATATCGGCACTTAGAACACTAAGAAGCCATGTATAGATCACGTGGGAACCCGGGACGACCGAGGTCGTAACCATTGAAGCAAAAAGAGGCATTCATCTCGTACAAAGATCACTGAAGGGTGGGGATAAGCTGAAAACAACAAACATGGCGGACTCTAACATGGGAAGTCCTAATTAAGGTACATACCCTAGAACTAGGTGTAATACCAGATTATGCTTATTATGCATAGGATATGTAGTACCAGTTTAACCAGGAGTAACTGGAAATGACATTTCTGTATTGATAGATGTTGCAAAAGGTGAACCCAAAAAGGCAGTACACAAGTGTTGAGAATTAAGAAGCACCTAGAGATAGATATCTGGATGGATGAAAATAAACAACCTGCAGGTAAAAGCCAGAAGGTAAATAGTGTACCATAACAGTAGGGTGAGAGCGTTGGGAAACTAAATAAATTATCAAATGTCCCTTTTTTAAGAACAGGGGAATTACGGTAAAAAATAGAGAGGGTAAGTCACTAGATAAACGGTAAACCACCTTATGAAAAGACGTCGTGTCATGATAATGTCCTTTACCAAGTAGTGCATGCCTAGTACTGAAGAATTGGAAGAATATATTCACTCATGGTAAATTGTATACCCCGAATGTAGGAATAAGACTGCATAGAAGTTGGGTCAATAATTAAATCCATTCTTCATACACTTGCTTCTCACAGATACCTTCTTGTGGAATTCTGGCCCAGAAATGAAACAGATGTGAACTGAACACATGAGCCTTGACCAAGAAGTATTAAGAATACAAGAAGACCGAATGGTCACTGCATAACAGACTGTTGCTATACAAAAATTAACCCCTGAAGAATTTCCTGAAATTATGAGAACTGATAAAGGAAAGAAACAAGTTGGGTAGTGTGGATTGTAGAATGAAAGGATGTATGAATGACATAAGTGTGAATGAGTAGAGCACAATTTTTATGGGGAAGTCAGAGTACCCAGTGAAGAAAGGAGAAGATATAAAAAGTAAATGAAAAACTGAAAAATGTGTCTTCTACTGATGAACTATCTAATAACAGAGATATGTATTAGAAAATAGAATGTTATGTAGAAGTTGTCTGTGGTCAATGATAACAAAAATAGTGGCAAATGTGCAATAATTGAACTTAGACAAAAGTGCAAGATGCTGTCTTTGTTGAGATAATTGTGAATGTATTTTTTAGTGGTGTTTTTACTGAGAGTAAATAAATTGATATTTTTGATTAAAAAAAACTGTTTGGAATAAGTATGTTGTAATTTAATGAGTTAAACAACATGCAGGACTGAGTTAGAAGAAGGTACTGGAGAAGCAAGGGACCCTTTAAGCATTAGTGTGGTATGTTTAGTGGTTTTGACGTTTTGAGGGTTGTCTTAAAGAGGTCCAGATAAATATTCCCTCTAGTCTCTTAAAGTTTTTTCAGGCAAAAATCACAGGCAATATTTTGGTTAGGCAGGCAGAATCAAGAAACACTCAGAGACAGGAGTTCAAAAGTCAAAGGGCCGGAGCCAGGGTCGAAAGACACCGGGCCAGTTGCCGAAGATCACACGGTCAGAAAGTTCAAGATTCGACGTAGCCAACAGTACTTGGATATTGTCAATGTTCGGAAGCAAAAGGAAGGAGGGAAGGCAAGGGCAAGCCTTGGAAATGAAGAAAAAGGGATTCACCCAGTTTCCTCAACAGTACACAGTACCTTGTTCCAGTGGTGTAGCTGGTGCCCTGGCAGTTGTTCCTGTTGGTTTCCCGCAGACCTACGATTCCTGGAGCTTTGTTGTGAAGGAGGACGTCTGAAGGCGGTCTGCACCACACAGGGATGAAGCCGGCAGCAGCGACAAGGAATAAAAGGTGCGCTCCTTAAAAACAGGAGAGGCTCTTCAGGTGGCTATCCTGACCACTACAGCAGTGTGCATCGATTTCGACCAAGGAAGAGGATCCTCTGGTTGTAGAAGCTGAGATGGTTATCCCTACCAAGCTCAAGGGAAGAAGACTCTGGACTGGATCTTCTCTAAGTCGTTGAAGGGAAGATAGCTCGGGACTGCAGCAGGGCTTCACCGGGAAGGGGTAGTTACAGCAGCCGTCGTTCTCTCCACTTCTCTTTGGTTCCTTGTAGTTCCAGTTGCGACTCTCTGACTTCTAGCCCAAGAGACCTGCCTTTTATGCGAAAAACCCCCATTCACCCAGCCTGGCTGTCAAACACCAGGCAGGGGGGTTGTCCAGCCCGGACAACTATCCTGGCTAATCATGACAAAGTGCGACTTGGATTTCCTAGGATACCCTGTGCAGGGGGTGACTACACCCCTCCCTCACATTCAGCCCACCTAGACACCCAGGTGCCTGGTGGAGGGCTTCTGAACAGAAAGCCCGCCAAAGACAGTGAACAAAGAAGGCGAACCTAGTTTGCTGCGCAAAGTAAAACACAAGAAGGACTTTAACAAAAAGAAATGGCGAATAAACCCAACTGGAGCCAAAAGAAAGACGATTTGGTCAAGCGGGTTTATGTTCGAGGCTAATATAATAGCCCAGAACAGTACCAAGTTTATCTAATATAATCGCGGTAGAAAAGTTAGGGTAGATACCACTGCCACCAGCCAAGTCTAAATGTTAAAAGCGCGAAACAATGCTCTAGGAGGTACAGATAAAAAGGGATACGAACTAACCCTTTCCATTACTCCATGGAAGATGGGGTGTACTGGATCTGTGGTAGATTGACTAAGTAAAGTTAATGGTAACGTTACCCTTTTCTGGGGGACAGTAGTCGCCTCAGAAATGGTGTCGAAGGAAGTCTTAAAGACAACCCTGTGCCACGGCACTGAAGGTGCTGTGTGACACACAAAAAGAAGGGGGCTACTGAAGTGGTGTACTTCAGAGTCCACACTCACAAAAACAGATAGAAACACATAGCAAAACACAGGTAAGAGTGGGAGAAAGCTCTCACTCTTACCAAGTGGAAAGAAATAAACTCCAGAAGTCCAGCAAAGCTGCTGGGAGACTCACTAGGTGAGGGAAATTATCCATAGATGAGAATTCTCCCTAACAGTGCCTTTGCTGCTGTGCCCCGCTGTGCCCTGAAGCCTACTACAGTGAAACTACCCTGTTCCATCCACCAGGAGCAGAGAAATCGCCACTGTCCCGTTTGGGAATCAACATTGTAACTTCACTGCTGAAAGCCACACAACTGCCGCATTTGAAACTGCAACCGAAGTGGACTCGACTGACGAAGTTTAGTCCGGAGTGCGCGGGTGGCCGGTGAGTGCTTGCAACCCTTACCGGTGGCCGCTAGCACCTCCACCTACTTTTACATATGAGTGTCTCGTGAGGGCCACTCTCTTTTCCACAGATAGCCTGAGCTATCCAACCATTCCCAACTCCTGGAACCTGTTCTGCCCTTTTGGGGAGACCCTCCACGAATTGTTGAAACTTATTCTGCATCACCTCACCCACCTTCCTGAGCTGCTACAGTCCTTACAAGAGACCCCGTTTTCGCCCTTCTGCACTATCGTGTGCACCAGCACCGGAAAGTACATTTGAGCACTGGGCTCCTCCCATCCTATGGACTGGACTGCCTTTTCCTGTTAGGTATTGAACTTTGCAGAACTGCCTAAAGATAATTTGCACTGCTTGCTTCCTTCCCTTGTAGGTTGTGGACCCATTTTGTGCCTTTAACACTTTAGGCCATTTGGTCTTGTATATATGTATTGTAGTAGCATCGTATTGGTTTAAAAGTATTACTGTTGATAATTACTGTGTGTTGAAACTCAATGGCCTTCGATAAATTAATTTGTATTTTTAATATATATACACCTGACTTGGAGTGATTTGTAAGTGTCCTTTACTCTGTGTACTCATTTAGGTCTTTCAGTCACCCTCACCCCTCCTGAGACTTGACCGCCGCCAATGCTACCTTGATTGGTCTGCTTTGTCCAGAAGATTACCCTGTTCCAAGAAACTAGGCTGGCCTTCTGAACCTTTGCCCACCAGGTCAGAGTTCAGAAATCCACCTTAACAGTGGACCATTAGCAGTGTGGGGAAAGTAGTAGTTTGAAGGAGGAGAGCAGTAGTAGTATGGAAAGCGAAGAGTAGTATTGTGGAGAGGGGAGAATAGAGGTGTGGAGAGGGGAGAGTAGTAGGATGGGGAGTGAGAGAAGCAATAATTCAGAGAGTAGAGAGCAGTGTTGGTGATGAGAGGGTTGGAGTAGAGTAGAAGGGAGTAAGATCAGAGGGTGGATGTAGACTTTGCAAAAGGGACATTGGAGAGATAGAGGAGGACGAGCCAGGGAGGTAGAGGAGAGATGATGGGTGGAGAAGGAAAGAGGAGAGTAGGCAGAAAAAGAGAGTGACAGAGAGACATAGGAAGAGGAACAACAGATCACAAAAGGACAGGATAGAGTGGGACCTGAGGGTCTGAAAGGCACAATACTTTAATCATACCTTTGTAATATTGTTGTTAAATAGGAATCCCTAGATAGTTCCCTGACAAGAAGTGGCCAGAAATTGTTATTGGTGGGCCATTTCCAACATTGCAGTCTGTTTCCCGTTTTCATTGTGGGAGGAAGAGCTGTGCGACCTGCTCTACTGCTTACCCCTTCAAAAAGCCCAGTCCAGCCCAGAGCGGACAGAAAGTGGTCAGAAAGTGGTTATTGGTGGGTCGGCCTGGGGCAGAGAGCACAGATTAAATGGTAAGCCTGTGTCCACAGTGACGTGTGGCAGGACACTGTGTGACTGTGTCTGAGACTGTATTACCGGGCTGTGTTTTTAGGCTTTCTTTTTGGCCCTTTGAGTTTGGTTGCCTGCCTTACGGCTAAGAACATATTTGTATCAAGCTTTGTGAACAATCCCACCAACTGTAGCCCTCTAAATCTGAAGGCCGTACTTAAGAGGGCTCTTGTTGTTTTGACACTGTTCATTTGCATGGATGTGAGAGGTGGACACTAGGACCCTGTAGTAGCCCTTCCTGCCTTTCTCATTGGTGGAGTGCCCCACTTGAGTGGCATCTTTTATTAGGGTAAACCAGTTTTTTAACTCTTGGAATCACTGGACCTACTGGAATCGAACTAACCGCGTTTAACTGCTACTGCTTGCTCACAACAATTTTCTTTGCGAGACTTATGTGCCAAAAGAGAGACTTGTCGTGTTACTTGCTCCGGTGAGCAGGTGAAAGTAAGCCAAGGATCTCTTCGGCACTAGCCATTGGGATTTGCTAAGCCTTGAAAAATCATACCTGCTATTGTCTGTCCTCCAGGTGGGGCAGGGGGGGAAGTGTCAGACAATAGCAGCTCCCTGAGCCGCCGGGCGTTCCCTGCCTACTGGAGGAATTTTTGTCCCTCTCAGACTTCACTACGACCTTATGCATTTGTGTCCGCTATCTGTGATTATTACCCTGTTTATTTCCGTCCTATAAGGTTTATAAGGCACTAATAGCTTTGCCTTGTCCTGATCTGTTATAACAGGGGCAGCTACTATTTTAGCTGTTTTGAGCTTTTAATGGCTTTTTAATAGTATTTTACCATCGTTTTTAGCAGTTGATTTGGTTGCTTTTAATGGCATTGCTTACATCTAAGGTTGGATATCCAGTTCCATTATAGGGGATAGTAAACCCGTTTTAGGTTCTGAGGCACTCGTACTCTATTTTTGCATACACATGCATTCATTTGCACATCCACTTGCACATGTTCTTTGCACATATATCTGTTGTACATTTGCACATTTGATTTTAACTAGCATTGTGTATTTTCCTGTGTTTTCGCACTGTATGGGTATCTGTATATACTTTTGGTTCATAGATACTTGGTATCTCTCGGAACACACGGGCAGGAGGATGGTCAAACGCTAGGCAAACTCCACTATCTCTCGTGGGGTGGGCCCCTAGAGGGTTTATAAACTTTTGGAGCCCATCCAGGAAGTCAACGTTCTCATATCTGAAATTAAAGGGTTATTATACAAATTAGATGGGGTAGGGGGTTATATCAGCCCAAAAAATGGTCAATACTAATTGTGCAATTTTGGATGAGAGTTGCAATGTTATGGGCGCAAAAGAGTTGTGGGATTAGAGAGAGGCCACCTGCGACAAGTTTAAGAACAAGTTGCGACATACTCATACTAGTGGTCCAAGGAGGTCAGTGAAAGTGGATCCACTAGACAAGTTCATAGTAGAAAATGTAACTTGCAAGGAAGGAGGTAACAATTACCTTCTTCCAGCCCATTGCCCCAAATCATCTGGCCCCTTTTGCCCCCAGGCATATAGTATAATTGAAGTCCACCCTCAAGCAGCGCACTGCACTGACCCTGCTAATTCTGTGCCTAATCTCGCTCCCAAACCTGAGCTGGTCCCAATGATCCCAATTCCCACTGTAGGAGTGTAAAAGGAAATTAATGTAGGAGCAAATGAGGGTAGCACAGAAATAGATACCCTTAGAATTCCAATTATTGCTCCAGGAGTCACCCTTCATAATAGATTTTCGCCTCTGGAGGTTGCATCTCCGTTTCAGAGTGACAACCTCAGTACAATGCTGGTAGTGGTGGGAGGGGGTCCCCCACTCATGTTCTGGAGGGAAGTGAAAATCTGAGTCAATTGGAAATGCATCCAAATTATGTTGTGGAAGCCCCAAAAGTTCAAAAGAGTCTTGTTGCGACTATGAAACTAACTTCATCGTCTGAACACTTGTGTCTTGAGTGCAAATGTGACTGGAGAAGTAACTTTAATGAACAAATGATGGATGTTGGCAAACTTAAGGAAACGGTTGTCAGGTTATTCAAAACAGTTGTTCAACAGGGGCCAACCAGCTTCTAGAATCTCAGAAAGGGTCCTCTTCCCTCCTGCGTAAACTCCAGACTGATTGCAGTGCAAACTTTGCTCTGGATAAGGGACAAGGGTCCTGTGTGTTGCAGCATCAGGTTAAGAATAGTAGCCGTAATAATAGGGGGGCTCTGCCGTTAATCCCAACTATGAGAGCTGTGAAGGCTCTCCAGTGGGCCAAATCCATAACTGATATTATTAATACGCATTTGGTTAGTCACCCCCTGCGAACTATGAGCTATGGTAGGCATATTTCTTGTCCAGCTTCCTATGAATGGGATTGTATCCCTACTAACCGGAAGTTACCAAGAACCCAGAATTGTTAATACATTTTTTGTTCAATGTCCCTAAACCAAGATTTGGTGCTGAAAATGAGGCTACATTAATTAATAAGAGTATCCACTGGATTCACCATGTGAGGGGTTGTACCTCTGTTATCAGAGAATATATTGTATGGGCTAGCAGAGGGATTATGGCCCCTGCCCAGAGTGATTATATAGAATTGGCAATGAGGGACCCAAAACTGGTGGAGGGGTTACTGGCAATAGAGACAAGAAGTTATCCTCCGCGGGGCTTTCTAATCTCACTGATATATTCTGTACCCGATGCATGGCACAATCAGTCCCTTGGTGAACCACTAACAAAAGGGGGTTAGGTTTTACCTGCAAGGGGTGAAGGACTGGAAGAGGTAGATTGACATTCCCCCCCCCACCAAAAAGCCCTATTGGGACTGGACGTACTAAGGTGCTCTTTTGGAATGTCACTGGAATTGCTAGACACCTGGTGGACCCTGACTGGATAGCTATTGTATCCACGTATGAGATTATATGCATCCTGGAAACTTGGGCTTTGTTACCGATTGAGATGCAGGGGTTAAATGCATTTAATGTCCCAGCGGATAAAGGCGCCAGAGGAAGACTGTGGGGAAGTGGGGGGGTTAACTTTGGTGGCAGTGGGATCAGGATGGGAAACTAAAATGAGGAGCCAACGTACCTCAGACTTGCAATTGATTATTGGAACACACTCAGAGGGCTCACTGTACTTATTTTTAATGTTTACAATAGATGTTTTGGTACTAACCCACTGGGGACACTGAGCCTTTTATATGACCTAGTAAGCAGTTGGGAGTCTAAGGTGTCTGGACAACGCCACATACTCTTACGTCCCGTCCCCTTTCCTCCATACTGTACGGACGTCCCTTCCAAGGGACGGGAGACAGAACCTTTTTCACCAGAAAAAACCTTTGTCCCCTTTAAATTTAGAGGCGCGTGGGGGTGCGGCCCAGGGAGCCTGCGCTGCCCTGACTCCGCCCTCCGGCACCACAACTCAGTCCCCTTTTCCGCGTCGACGGGAATGGGCCGGATTCACCAGCGCTCCTGGGTTTGGCTTCACCCATGTAATTCCACGCGCGGATACTTCTTCCCTTTGTCTTTTTTGTCTTGTTTATCATTCAGGTACTTGGTCCTCAGGCGTCACGCTCCTCTCCAGCGCATGTCGACTTTTACAGGGTTCAGCAGGTGTCCATCCTGCAACAGGCTCTTCGCAACTTCAGACCCCTACGCCCTCTGCCTACGTTGCCTTGGCCGAGACCACGAGTTGGCAATCATGTTCGGCGTGGGACTCGCTGTCCTCGAAGGCGCTGAAGAACAGACTAGCCAGGTAGAGGGAGCTCTTCCAGAGGTCGCCTCCAGAGGATCTCAAGAACTTCGTGAAGCATCGAACCAGGCCCAAGGCAGGACCGATATTCTCCATCGCACCCCGTAAGGGAGACTGCTTCCCAGGGACTCTCCCGCGCGGGAGGGACCGGTCAGGTCCTTCTACCAACATGTGCACCGAGGCTGCTTCAGCTATCGGCCTTCGGGTCGGGGGAGCCTCGGATCCTCCCAGTTGCAGTGTTCAGGACCGGAAGGTTCTTTTACGGGTCTCCACACAAGGGGTTTTGCCCTTTAACCGGCACCATGGCCGAGGGGCTACGCCCTAATACCGGCAATACGTCCGAGGGGGTGCCTAAACGCAGCTCTACCGACTCCGGGTCAGGGGTTTCACACCTACCTAAGCCTGAGATGCAGTGCAGGCCTGGTGATCCACACGCAAGAGTTTTGGAAGAGGCCGGGCCCATCAGGCTTAGCAACACGTCGCAGGCTCGTGGCAGGCAGCTCGGCAAAATGGCTGCTGCGCCAGAAAGAGGCACCCGTCCAACGCCATTCCAGGAATTTGGCGAAGAATGAGTGTCAAGGTGGGACTGGCCCCAACCAGGTGCGTGGCCTACAGTCTACCCCTCATTTGCACAGGGCAGCTTTCCTTTGCGTCCATATGGACAGGGTATGCAGCGGTTCCAGCAGCTCCCCGCTACTACATCGGCACCCCCTGCCACCTCTTTGGCCAGTGAGGAGGTGCTCTTCGAGAAGTTCCTAGGCCTCATGAAGGCACCTCAGATGGGGGTTATCATCAAAGACGCCATCAGGGAAGTCCTTCCCGCAATGCTAGTGGCACCACAGATGCCTCCACCGACGCCCCAGGTCCCGGCGCAGCCACCTCCTCCGGCTCCCCAGCCGTCTCCACAAGGGGCTCCGTACCAGCCTCCACGCCTCCTCAGCCTCCGGCCGAGGGCCCTGTACCCCATCCTCTGACGCCAACTACTCCTCCACAGGATCCTCCAGATCCGCAGGATATGGATGAGGAGGAGGATCCAGACACGCCATCCTCAGCCAGGGCCTTCCACAAACGTCTTGCTGGTCTGGCGGAGTACCTGGGCCTCTCCCAACCCGAGGTTGAGCAGCCGGCAGAGGGCGTTCTGGCTGAAGTCCTCACGCGACGCCCCTCTGCCAAATCGGGTATTGCTATGCAGACCGATGTAGTCTCCCTGGCCAAGAAGGGCTGGCTCAAACCCCACTCAACCCAGCTGGTCAATCGACGCCTGGACACCAGTTACAGGCAGGTGGAGGGGGATACACTTGCTTTCGGGCCCTCCTCAGCCACACTCTTTGGTGATCGCTGCAGCATCACTATACTCCAAGCCCCTGTCGTCCTCAGCCTCTTCCTCTGCAGCGCTGCTAGACAAGGAGAAGATCTTGGAGGCATATGGCAAAAAAACTATTCCAACACTTCTTTACATCTACGACAAGCTATACCGATGCCATGCTGGCAGCCGCCAATCAAAGGTTATGGGGGAAATTGCGGACTTCCTCCCGGAACTCCTCACCCAGAGCCAATCACGCTTTAAGGCGAGCTAGCTGAAGCCAAACTGGTGGCGCATGACCTCATGGAATCCACAGTGGATCATATTGATTGATACCTCAGGCCGTGCCATCTGTATTGCCACGGACGTGAGAAGAACAGCCTGATTCCGGGCAACGAAATTCAACCCGGATGTCCAGGAACGAATACTAGTTCTACCGTTCGAGGGGGGACCTCTTCCACTCCTCTATGGGTGAAGAGCTGGACAAAAAGAAAAACAGCTCACAAACAGCTAAGTCTTTATCCATCCTTACAAAGACCACACCCAATCGTACACCCACTCTCAGCAGCGCTCAGAGAGGGGTCGTACATATGGAGGGTTCCGTGGCTTCTGGGAACGCAGATCCAAGTAGCCGGACCGCTCGCCGTCTCAGAGCCAG
Organism: Ambystoma mexicanum; assembly: GCF_040938575.1. Lineage (NCBI taxonomy): Eukaryota > Metazoa > Chordata > Amphibia > Caudata > Ambystomatidae > Ambystoma > Ambystoma mexicanum. The sequence continues at coordinate 129,351,785 of NC_090938.1, forward strand.
TGCAAGCAACAAAAAGGGGGAGGGAGTAAGGGCTTTTTCCAGTCCCCCTCCTCAGCGACAGCCTCCGAGGGAAAGAAAGCATGACACGCCCCTTCAGGTCCACGTGTCTCCGGTGGGGGGCAGGCTTGCTCTCCATGCGCATTTCTGGCACCAGAATTTCCTGGACCCCTGGATCCTATCCGTAATATCCACGGGGTACCGCCTTCCTATCCCAGCCTCTCCTTCCTCCACCCCTCCCCTCCCACAGGTTGGGACAGCAACTCTTTTGGCAGAGATCCGGTCGCTCGTAGAGAGCCAGGCATTGGAGGAAGTCCCAGCATCCCAGCGAGGCTTTGGCTTTTACTCCAGGATTTTCCCCATTCAGAAGAAGAACCAGGCGGGCCTGAGAGTTGTGCTGGACCTTTCCACCCTCAACCTCTCCTTACCCCTGCAAAAATTCAAGACGGTAACGCCAGCTTTTATAGCGGAGACATTGGACAAGGGAGACTGGATGTGCTCCCTGGGTCTGAAAGACGCGTACCTACACGTCCCGATTTGGCAGCCCCATCGTTCTTTCCTACGGTTCAGGATCTTGGGCTACCATTTTCAGTACAAGGCCCTTCCTTTTGGCCTCAACTCGGCCCCAGGGTCTTTACCAGACTCATGAATGCCGTGGCGGCTGTCCTCAAAGCGCAGGCCCTCCTCATCTACCCATACCTCGATGACTGACTCGTCAGGGCTACATCTCCGGAGGTGGTTCACCACTCTTCCCATGTCCTTATGAACACACTGCATGATCTGGGCTTATAGCTCAATCTCAAGAAGTCACAGCTGCTGCCTACGCAGACTCTGACATTCCTGGGCCTCAACTGGGATACGTGCTCCGAGAAGGTCTTCCCGTCAGAGGACAACATCTCGGCCATCAAGAGGGCCACCGTCCACTTCTTCAGCTGAGAAGTTACCTCGGCATGGTGGTACCAACATCTCCTGGGTCTACTGGCAGCGGTACTATTAGTTGTGCCAGACACAACACTAAGGAAAAGGAGGATTCAGCTGCACTTCGCGGCCTCATGGAACCAGGAGCGGGGCTCTCAATCCGAGATGATGAACGTTTCTCCATCTCTCCACCCGGACCTAACATGGTGGTCCAGGGACTGCAACCTACGGACAGGCAAGCCCTTTTGGCCGCCCACCCCACAGGCCACCATCACCACAGACTCCTCGCTCGAGGGCTGGGGAGCCACCCTGGACGATCTCTTTGTCCACGGCACCTGGACTCGACAGGAGCAGGAATACCACATCAATTGGCTAGAGCTGAACACCATCTGGCTGGTGCTCAGGGCATTCCTACCACTTCTCAGGGGCAAGGTTCTCCTCATCCAGACAGACAACTCGACGAGCATGTACTACGTCAAAAAGCAGGGAGGCACCAGATCGCCTCTGTGCAGACTGGCGATCAGCATGTGGGAGTGAGCCCTGGAAAACAACATTTACCTCACAGCAGTCCACCTCCTGGGGGAATCCAACCTGGAAGCAGGCAGGCTCAGCAGGATGGGAGCTGACAATTCCGAGGGGCAGCTAAATGACCTTGTTATTCAGCATATCTTCAACAGATGGGTCACCCCCACGCAGATCTCTTTGCCACCTGGCACAACAAGAAAAGTCTCTAGTTTGCATCCTGGCAAGGTCAGGGCCCCGGCTCTCTGGGCGATGCATTTCACCTCCAGTGGACCAGCATGAAAGCCTACGCCTTTCCGCCCACTCCCCTGATCCACAGGGTAATTTGCAGAATCAAGGAGTCTCGCCGACTCCTCATCATTCCAATAGCTCCATGGTGGCCGGCCAGGCCATGGTTTTCGGAGTTACTCAGCCTTTCGGAGGTGCCCCCGATTCACCTCCCGACAGTCCCCGCACATCTTCTGGCACAGCAGGGGGGCAGAGTCATCCACCCTGCGCCAGGGAAACTAGCCATCACAGCGTGGTACCTGAGCAGGTAACGCTTCGGCACCTTAGCCTCTCACAGGCCAATCTGGAGATTATACAGGGCGCCAGGAGCAAAGCTACCAGGGCCCAGTACAAAAGCAAATGGACAAGATTCTGCCACTGGGCAGACTCAAAGCGAATCGACCCCTTAGCGTGCACTTTGGGCGACGTGCTCTCCTTTTCGGTGCACCTTGCTCATTCAGGCGTGCAGGTGGACACCTGCCGCACATACCTGGCAGCCATTGGGGCTTACAAGAACTTGGACGAGGGCATTTTCTCCTCCTCCAACCCTATCGTCAAGAAACATATGACGGGTCTCGTTAGGCTCTACCCGCCCGTCAAGAGACCGCACCCTGTGTGGGACCTTAACTTAGTTTTGGGCGCACTGGCGCACAAACCGTTCGAGCCAATGGCATCTGTGGACATCAGGGTGGTCGCCATCAAGACGGCCTTACTAGTCGGCTTTACCTCGGCTCGTAGAGTCTGCGAGATCCAGGCACTGGTCGCCCCTGAGCCATATACCACCTTTCGCAAAGACAAGGTAGTCCTGTGGGCGCAGCCAGCATTTATGCCCAAGGTTCTGTCTGCTTTAGTCCTTCCTACGTTTTTCCCTGATCCCACGGACGAAGCACAGAGGGTGCTGCAATGCCTGAATGTCGGGCGTGCCCTGAAATTCTACTTGGACAGGATCAAGGACTTCCGCAAATCGGATGACCTGTTTGTCACTTTCAGAGGGTCAAGACCAGGCTATCAGGCCTCTAAGGCTTCCGTATCCCGCTGGATGGTCTCTACCATCAAAGAAGCGTACGAGGGCCAGCACGAGCTGCTTCCGTCCAACATGCATGCCCACGCAGTCAGGGCCAAGGCAACGGCCATCGCATTCCAGTGCCATGTCCTTTGGCAAGTCATAAGCAGGCCAGCCACTTGGGCCTCTCCCTCGGCTTTCTACAAGCATTACTGTTTGGATGCCGGCTCTAGATCTGATGCGGCTTTCAGACAGGTGGTTCTCAGGAACCTATTTGCTTAAGGAGGGTCTCCTCTCGACCCTGGGGCTACAATCAGTTGTAATCACCCATACAGTATGGAGGAAAGGGGATGGAACGTAAGAGTAATTATAAGTTACTCACCGTAGTGACTAACATACTGTTAGTCCATAGTCCCCTTTTCTCCATACGTCCCACCAACCTCCCCCCTAATAATACTGGTGTCATTAGGCAATGTTAAATCTATTGTCGACACGTCAATGGGGACTGAGGTGTGGCGCCGGAGGGTGGAGTCAGGTCAGAGCATGCACCCTGGGCCACACCTCTGCGCGCCTCTAAATGTAAAGGGGACAAATGTGTTTTTCTGGTGAAAAGAGTTCTGTCTCTCGTCCCTTGGAAGAGACGCCCATACATTATGGAGAAAACGGGACTATGTACTAAGAGTACGTTAGTCACTACGGTGAGTAACTTATAATTTATTGTTGGAGGAGACCTCAACCTACAGTTTGAACCCTTAAGAGAAACGAAAGGGTTTGGGAGGATGTGGATGCAACCTGGGAGATTCCAACATTGAAGGTTAGTTGTCCTGTGCGGGCTCACAAACATGCTCTGCAGTCAGCACGGATACTGTATGGACTGAACCTAAGGGCTTATAATGGTAGGTGCGCTGATGATAGGCCATGGAAAGATACTTTTTTGGGGTTTGAATGCTCCTCTAGTATATTTATTTATTTATTTCATTTGGTTATACTCCCAAACCCTCAGGTATCACGGCGTGGGTTACAGGATTACTTGGTACTTAGTTGTTACATGTTGGCATATTTGTGAGCATACAGCATTGTTTCATTAAGCGAGTTACACAAAGCATTTACATAGTGTTACAAAGCCAAACAAGGCTTCACAGAAGGCATAGTGGTACAAGTTTACATTCTTACAATTAGTATTTACTTTCACGGTTGGTTAATTGTGCTGGAGATTGTGAGGCTTATTTAGAATTTATTAAAAAGCCAAGTTTTGAGGATTTTCTTGAATTTAGGGAAGGATGGCTCATTGGAAATGGAGGCTGGGGGTGAGTTCCAGATTCTAGGGGCTGCTACTGGGAAGCTAGAATTACCTTTCCTTACATTTTTGAAGCAGGGATGCATAAGAGAATATCTGTGTTCGATCTGAGTGTTCCAGATGAGATTTTGCGGGTTAGGCATTGGTTGAGGTAGCTTGGTGCTGTGCCTGCTACACATTTGTGTGCTGTAGTGAGGGATTTATGTAAAGCCCTAGCTTGCAGTGAGGGATTTATGTAATGGGCCTCTCTTCGATGTTGAGAAATATGGTCTCTCTTTTTTATGCCTAGTGCTGCTCGGAGGGCTTTGTTATGAATAAGTTGCATTTTGTTCAGGTTTTTTTAGAGGTCCCTAGTAAGAGTATAGTGCAATAGTCGATTAGATATAGATTACATCCTGGTTGCGATGGGTGACATGGATGAAGGGGTAGAGTTTTTAATTTCTGCAGCATTGGATCTTTCATGGATTCACATGCTTAGAATATTCCCCGTCGTCAGGGGTATATTTATAAAGACATTTTCCTAAAGAGGCTGCGTCACAGCCTACACCATCGTCGGCTGACGCTCCGTCGTTGACGAGATCGTTACCGTCAACACAGATAACACCGGCAGTGAGACGGAAAACACTACAATGAAGATATCCGAGCTTGCTTGCCCACACGTTCCGGAACAACTCGATGCCGGCCCACAAACAAGGGGAAAGACCTTACAACAAAGGCGTCTCCTGAACCCCTGGACGCTGGCCAAACCTGCAGGAAGAAGCGCGAAGGTAAGTCAACAACCCAAGAGTGGAGATATTAGTCATGTAGAGAACGAAACATTAAATATCCTGCATAAAACAGAAGAGCCTCCAGCAAATTGGACAAACCTACAACCGATTACACAGATAACCCTCTCTTTACACCCTAGCAGTTAAAGCAGCTGGCTTATGTGAAGAAAGGGTGAAACGCCCAGGTCGAGCAAACCCGAAACAAGTATGTAAACTACTCACGTTACCTGCACAGATTGGGAATCTAGTGTCAGACCAATGTCAGTCAGAATTCTCTCCACTCAATATCGATGCTGTTGAAATAAACTCAGCCTTGTTTCAATCCCCATTCGAAGTAACTGACCTTGAACTTCTGAACGCAACTAGCCAAACCAGTAAACTATCTGGATCCAATATCACTATCGACAATGTCCCAGCGACCACTAAGCCCCAGTGTATCGAATCCAAGATCAGTCCCACGATCTCAGATTCGATACCTCCCCAAGGAGAGACCTTCCCAAAATTCAAATCAGATACTAGCATTCAAAACATAAATGACTCAATAAAAAAAGCGAATCAACTGAAGAACAGTAAAGTCCAACCTAGAAAAAAATCTAAAAAGCAAAGCTCTCCCCCCGATCCTGTCAAGAAGAGAGAAAGCCTACACAAAATTGAGTCGCAGAGTCAGCCTGTCCAAGAAGCACGAGACAAATGGCTGACTGAAAAACTAAAAGCAGATTATCTTGCTGTCGAAGCCAAACTGACAGCAAGCTTTCAAAATGAAGCAAATAAAAAGAATGAAGAAAAAAGGCTGTTTGATCCGAAAAAATCGCTCTACAATTCGGAAGCTCGATGCCAAGCCACCACTAGTACCCCAATAACAAAATTCCATGATCTGAAAAACTTTGAATCAAAATCAACAGAACATTGCGATGCTACTTTAAATTTGTCAACTGTAGCTACCAAATCGCATCATGCAAAAGATGATAACGAAATTAAACATGGCCAAAACAGATATAAAATGCATGAAAACGAAAGTCAAAACATCCGCGAGTCAGGGCGCAAACCCAACCTTTCAACAGCAGCAGCGATTCAAATTCACAATAACGTTCTGGCAGCTACAACTCTAGCGTTATGTCCATTCATCAATCTCTACCAGACTCTCCACGAAACCGTGAACAAACAAACGATCATGATGAAAAATTTGCTTTAGAAAATAACTGCAATTGATGAGTTCACAAAATTTCTGCACTGTAAAATCGCAAATGAGGCGGAACAATCAGCGCAATGGCAAGCAATTCAGAAAGTGCAAATGCTAAAAGATCAATCTTCTAAAGACGATCTAATGGCAGCATTACTTGAATCCATAAAATGGATGCACCAAAACGAAATCAGAAAAGATTCCCAAACTGCATGCTACAGCTCTAGCAGAGCTTGTAAAGAACAACTCCTAATTCCAAAAGTTGATATTGACCCAAACGAAAACGCTGAACCAGTCCAGAGACCGTTAGCTGGACTATACCCGACTGTTACTTTATCATTGAAACCTACAAACAACATTGTCCAGCAAACATTCAACGGCTGCTCTCAGAGTAAAACAGCAAACACACCAGATATAATCGTTCTAGCTGACAATCAAAACTGCCAAAAACCATCAAGTATTCCCCCACAAGAAATACCCTCAAAAATTCAAACGGAAGAAGGCGACGGGAGAATAAAAGATGGCAGATCAACATTACTGAAATCCAAAACCAAGGAGAATGCTATTCTAACGGGTAATGCCGAAAAAAACACCTCATCCTCATTTGGAATTTTTTCAGGCTCTGCAAAAACAGGATACTGGAATGTGAAAGGATTAACAAGTGAGACTGCAATCTCAAACAAGAAGCCACCAACGAACGCGCACAAAATCAACCCAAGGAAGCTCTCGCGTCAAAGTGACCGATGCCCAAAAAGTACCTGCGGTAACACGAAAGATTTTTGGCGCTGTAACCGCAATTAAAAATACCAATAAAAAAAACGTTGGCGATTAGATTCCGAGAGTCAAGCAAGCCTCTCCTCTTCTGCCCTGTCAATCGACTTATGTGATCTTTCAACATACTCAGATGAGCAAATTAATGAAGTAACAGGTACGCGTGGAATTGAAATCAACTCACCTCAAAAAGACAAAAGAACAAAGGCGGACACTGCGGACAAAACTAAACCTAAAAAAAAACACTCTTCTACGATTAACCCCATTGCCAGAGGAAAAAAAAAGCTAAGCAATCACCACAGCCAAACAAAAGTAAACTTAACTCGAGCTGCAAATTAAATCCCAAATTTACACGACAACAACAACAGAAGGTTTCCATTCAAAAACCAAACTTGTCTCACAGGCGAGAGCCTCCAAAAAACTGCGCACAAATAAAATTACGATTACAGAATATTCACTCAGACGACGGTGATGTGAACCTAAATCGCACCAACATCATGAAACTATTCAAATGTATTCCTGCGCTGCGCACTGTAACCTCTGTGGACATATTGATAATTGAATATACAACAGAAAGAACTTCGGACCAAGTACTGCTTCATATCAATTCACTGGCTGTAAGGAGAACGCTATTAGACGCAAAAGATGATCTCCTACAATACGGATTTGATCTTTCCATCGAACCACAAGATTATACTAAAGTTGACCATGCGACTAAAAGAAACCCTGTCCCAGAGACTCGAATGTAACAAAGAAGAGAATAACTAAGGCACCATCTATCCAACTTATGTCAAGAAAAGTCGAACATGCCATCAGAACATCAAGATTCAAGGCGAAAATCTCACACTATCACCCGCAACTAGCTAGAGACTGAATGTCATGCCCAGGATCAGACCCTAATTTCTTGGAACACAAGAGGATTTGTGCACTTATTAAACACCTTTCCAGTAAATCTTGACGGAAACTTTGCCATATGCCTACAAGAAACATGGTTGCAAGAACCCCCTACTAGAGACGGGTATACGATCCTATTAAATCCAGCTGGAAAAATGGGAAAGGAAGACCTTTCTCTGGATTACTGATGATGATAAAACATTCAGCACATTGGCAAGTGAAAGAAACATTCAATCTAAATGTATTTGTGCAAGAAGCATTACTCGAACAGCAAAACAACTCATCTGGCAAAAAAACTCAGATGCTGCTCATAAACACTTACTGGAATTCTGCTATGATTACCCCTGCCAAATTTGTCAATTCTGTAACAACAATGATAGACATTTACCTAACACTTGGAAACAATCTCCAAATTATGATATGTGGAGATTTAAATAATACTTGGTTCGAGATGGACGACCTGACGTCGAAACAAAGGCTCAAAACGTTCGAAAAACTGTCAGTAGAGGCCAAATTATGGCACGCGGCAATGAAGATCCGAAACTGTATATTGCTGAATGGACAGATTCAAGGAGATCTACCAGACAATACAACCTGGCATCAAAATCAAATGAAGAAAACATTAGGCTATATCTCGATCTCTCATAATCTACTTAAAAAGGTCACACAACTACTGATAAACATGCTTCTACATTAGCCTTTGATGCGGATGAAGCAAAACGGATCTTGTCTCTAATTAAAGACACCGATAAGTCTTTACAAAGCAAAGTTAGTCCAGATCGTTTAATATTTCAATTGGAAAAACTTATCAGAAAAGAAATATCACAAAAACTACATGCTAGTACCCTTGTTGAATATTATAAATCCCAAAAAATCCCTAGGGGTCTAAGAGTTTACTTGAGGCCAACACTCTTCAGCGAGAGTAAGGCTTTTATAGAGAAATGGGCTCGCATTTTGGATAAGTGTTCTTTGGACCTGATCTTATTAACGATAGAGGAACTATCTAAGTCAATAACCTCGATTGATACAGAAATTGTGAACCTTAAAACTCAACTTAATGAATTTAAAACATCAGAAGAACTGACACAACTCTTAATAGAGATCAATGAAAAATTAACAACATTTAAATCTGATATAGAACAACGTAAATTGAGGAAATTTAAGAGGGATACTTTTGATTACTTAAATGACATTGTATATAGCTGGCAGGAATACTATCACCACTGCAACCTCAATAAACAAAAGTCCCGTCAATCGGACCACTCCAACTCGGGTAACGAAAGTAGTTCCAGCAGCATAGGTGAACCTATACAACAAGGAGCCACAGGCTCGAAGCCTAATAGAGAAGAAACACAAATACCATCAACAGGAGGAGATTTACAGGCTACATCATTACCATCATCACCTGGACCAGACAACTCAGGAGTTTTTTTAGGGCTCAGAGACATATCAAAAGAAAAACGCAGAGAGGGCAAGGCCACACAAAAAAGAAAGAACAAATGAGTGATAATTTAGTTGTTAATAAATCTAGCAAGATCCTCACTAGTGGCCAACTAGAAATGTTGAACCGAGGACTGTTTTTTGTCCCTACCAATAACACAACTTTATTTGAGGAGAAAATCTGCCTCCATAGGCTTCTGAGGAAACTCAGATTAGAAATCTTTTTTGATTCAGAGGAAAATCTTGAGTCAATGGAATCTGAAACCGACATGTTAGAAATAAGCCCCAAAAGTAATTTTGATCCACAAATACAAAACTCCATTTTGAACCTCTTTGAGAATAAGGTATTATCGGATTTAAAATGTATTAATTACCGGTCTACAACACATTTGAATGTAAGAAAATGTCAGTTGAACCACATTGAAGCGCTCGCCAAAGACGAGGATCTAACCATTAAACCAGCGGACAAAGGGGTGCCATTGTAATCATGGACACGGCAAAGTACACACAGAAATGTTTAAATCTATTGGAAGATGGCAATACCTACACCAGATTAGTTGGCGACCCCATCATGAGGATAAGATCATCCATAAAGAAACTAATTCATGAGGCATATGTCAATGGTTGGATCAGCAGTAGAACTTGTGAGTTCCTTTTCAATCAACATCCGATCACACCAGTTTTTATGGGCTCCCAAAAATTCATAAGGACCAGAACGACCCACCATTAAGACCCATAGTTGCAGGGACTGATAGCATATTTGACTCTTTAGCAATATATATTGATCGTCTGCTACAACCACTCATCCAAGAAATTCCAACTTATCTAAAAGACACAACAGATTTTCTCAACTTCATCTATGAGATCTCAGCTCTAAGTTCAGAGTGCATACTTTTCAGCTTAGACGTGTGCAGCCTGTACACTTCAATCCCTCACTGGGAAGGTATAGAAGCTGTAGAATGGTTGCTACTTGATTCACAAGCCACAAGAGGTGACCCACAATTCCTAATGCAGCTGTTGAACTTGATACTCAATAACAACTATTTCAGATTTCAAGGTAAATTTTACCTCCAAGCAACTGGTATATCAATGAGGTCTGCGATGGCCCCGGTGTATGCAAACACCTTTATGTACAGGTTTGAACGGATGCATGTACTAGACAAACCAAAATGGTCTAGTAAGATCATAATGTGGAAGCGATTCATAGACGACATCTTTGGAATATGGTGTGGTCACCAGAGGAACTAAGCACATTCTTTAACTACCTGAATTTAATACATCAGAACATCAAATTTACTATGGAGGTGGGATCTCCTTCCGTACACTTCCTAGATGTTTGCCTAGAAATCAAGGACAATCTCATTTCAACAAATGTTTACCATAAACCAACTGATGTAAACAATCTTTTGCACTTTACAAGTTTTCACCCGAAATACATGCGTGACAGTCTGCCATATAGCCAAATCCTTAGGCTTAAGAGGATTTAGGCTTAAGAGGATTATCTCAGACCCAGCAGGGCTAGACTTAGAATGTACAAAACTACTTGATTAGTTTGAAAAGAGAGGATACCCACCCTCTGTGCTAGAGAAGGCTAAATCAAGATCATTGAATATAAGTAAAGAACATCTACTGAACCCTAGGATTAAGGATACAACAACACCATTACTCTACATATCGAAATATTCGAGACAAAGTTTCCAAGTTGGGAAAGCAATAAAGAAACATTGGAACATTCTACAAAGTGACCCACTGCTCAAAAGATTATTTCCAAAATCACCCATGATGGCCTTTAAAAGAGGAATTAATCTAAGAGACAAACTGGTAAGAGCAGAAAAAACTCCTAAAGACAAACAATTGTTATTGAGCACTAGGAAGAAGGGCACCTACCCTTGCGTAAGTTGCTCTAATTGTAACAACGTGATTAAGGGAGAAACAGTGGTACATCCACACACCGGCAAGAAATATAAGCTTAAGGACTTTGCAATTTGCACCTCTGTAGGTGCCATCTACGCGATCAAATGTCCCTGTGGGAAACTCTATATGGGCCAAACCACAAGATCAGTCAAGGACAGAATTAATGAACATAAATCCAACATCAGATGTAAGAACATTAAATCTCCACTGGCCAGACATTTCACAGATTATCACCACTCAGTAACTCAGGTTAAATTCCCAATTTTGGAAGTAGTGAAGAAACCCTACAGAGGAGGCGACTACCATTCTATCCTCTCTCGCAGAGAGAAATATTGGATTCACCTTCTGGACACTTTTAACCCCAAGGGTCTTAACAAGGAATTTTCATTAAGGTGTTTTATTTAGGGCACTAATGTATGCTCTGACAGTAAATCATTAGTATTTTGCTCATTAGATGACACCAAATATCTTAAATGTTAGCACATAGATCTGTTATGCTCTCAACACATTAGTTGAAGGTGGAACACCTGTTAAATCAACCATAGTCCGGGACTTGTCTCACCGGCCCACCTTAGTACTTGATTGCAAAATCCTCAAACTGTTTTCAAGGGTACGTTAGTTTCAGTAAATGTATGTACACCAACACAAGGTGGAATGCCTGTTAATTGATTAAAAGTCCGGGACCTGTCTAACCGGCCCACCTGCTTATATACTAATGAGCGCCATTACATGAGATAATCAATCCGTGATGACAAGCAAATATTGAGAATTGATTTTTGTGATGACCAGCACTTTTATGAGGATCATGAAGAACTACATCATTGATAATATTTAATACGTGTTAGACCAGTGGCTCAGATTCTGTTGACTATTCGGATTTGCATAGTGGGTGCTCCATGTACTCCACATGCCCTATTACAGCAGTTTATTTTCATGAGCCTCCTTTTATGGAGAAGGGACCTCAAATCATTTTCTTGATTACATTCAGAACAGCATGGGTTCATTGATATAACACATATTCTGCCTATTTCCAAAATATACTATTTATCATGCTAAGATGGCGTCCCCTTTTTCTTTCATTCTTCTTACATTATTAAGAACGGTACCTTCGTGAGTCCGTCTTCTATTTTCATTATTTTTCTTGGAGCCACACGGAGGTCTTTACAGATAGACTCTGCATTAGCTTTGACAGTTGCCTAGACGACCGCTAGGACCGCCGGCATTGTGCTCGTCAGACCGACCCATCACGGACTGCTGCCTGCAACCCTGGCAAGCAGTATAATTACGGATAGAATTCCGCATATCGTAACACACATCGAGCCACATCTCACACCCCAGTATTTACGACTCCATAGGTAAGAATGCCTTTGTGCTAACATCATTAGCTTTTTCATTAGTTTTTGCACACTAGCTCCATCCATGGTTTTCGCTCCCATTCCTAACATATTAAACATTTCTAAATTCGGACAGAATCACGGTATCCTCTACAGACTACGGCTGCCACCAGTGAGGGATTGCTTGTTAAAACCATGTGTATTCTACACTAACCAGAAATAATACAAACTCTGCATGTAGTAGGGTGTGTCATACGTATCTAATTATTTGCCACAGACCTCAACTATTGCCGATTTTCCTTCCCACATATTGAATGGCCATTCTTGGACATCTTATTTTTCCATACCTCACACAGAGGTGTTCCTGGTTTCAAAATAGCGCTCTGATTACCAAACTGCACAGCATAGTGCTAACGCACTGCCCCAACCGATATAGGACAAGATTGGAGGCTCCAGTAGGTGAGACTTAATCAACCATATGCCTCAATACAAATATATACATAGTATCTTTATGGGCGTTTTTAGTTAGATATGTGTGCTCATGAATAAATGTACATTTCTGAACCTTACAGATACCTGCATTGCGAGGACATAGGTTACCATTAGCCATCCAACACGTCTGATATGACTTCGATATTTTCTTAAAACAGACATAAGGAACAACCACTCAGTACTATTAAGGTACTTCATTTCAACCTTTGTGTGACAATTCTTTTCTAAATAGATGAGTGATGAGTAAACGGCGGTATTAGTGTTATTTCAATAGTCATTTCCATATATTTCACCATTGAGATACTTTGGATGATAGGCATTTCATGCCCTAATTGAACTCTTTTTCTGCTTCATCTCCACTTCATGTGCTGGTCCCCACAAACTATGATACCTCTGATTGGTTCAAATAGAATGTGTGCTTTTTTGATCTTTGCTCTTGCTAAATACTTGCTCAAATTCTTGTATAGACCATGGTAAACATTTCTGGACATTGGATGACATAGTTAACCACTAATAATCTATTGAGACAATGGCAAAACTATCTGTGTGCATATTTCTAAAACAGTATTTATTATTGCTTTTCAGTTCAAACTTTGGCTCTTGAAGAAGAGATTGAATTCTCGAAATGCGTCAGCCATTTTAATCGTTGAATAATCCACAAAATCTGTTATTCTTTGGTGTTTGCTTTTTCTGCATTTGAGAAATGAATGTCAACATATTGATTAAAATAAAATGACTGTTTTTTATTGAAATAGTTTCTGAAATATCATGTATACAAATTATGTTCTTTGAATAACAATAACTATATACAAATAATTGTTGAACTGTTTTCTATAACAGATTAGTAATAGTGTGCAGAGGACGGGGGGGCTCCAGAGTTTTGGATCCTCTTTTTCTTTACACATTTGTAGTAGTAGACCTGTGCCAGATCTACTTTTTCTCCCCCACACCTTGAATTCTTTAATATATTGAGAATAATCATTATTTCTGATTTAAACTTTTGGAGTGCATCCACATATCTTGCGTTTTGTACACTGCCACTTAAAGACCCGCTTTGCGGCCCGCTTCGTGGAAAGTGGTGCAGTTGTAGGAAGCGTTGGAGGAGGAGCCAGAGGTGGAGCCAGAGAGCACAGCACAGCAGGCAGCAAGAAAGGAACGCTAGGTTCTGCAGACTGCCACTTAATGACCCACTATAGGAATATCTAGTGTTTTAATAAACAATACGTTCATTGAGAAGAGCACTCTCCCCAAACACAGTGAAAATACTGCAGAAATGCGCATCATCAGTAAAGACGCTCTTAGATAGATTTCTTATACATCCATTTCCCCTATGGATATCCATGACATATTTAATACTCCCCATCCATTCAGAAACGGGTATTAAAAATAATGGCTGAATACTTACAAGAAGAATATATTAAAAGGAAATTGTGTTGTACAGCAGATGTTATGAAAGTATATAAGCTCCCCTTCACAGATGACACCCTCACTTCGCTGTCCCTCGACTTAGCTCTAATGCTCAACAATAGGATTGAAAAGGCCACTGCTTAGATGCCCATGAGAGAGGTGCCTCCGACACTGGTCCCACAAAGAGAGGAGCCAGCCAATGGTTACGTGCCTACTAGAACAGTTGTTGCACACTATATTGAACAATTTGTATATATCCCCTTTTTCAGACAAGCAGTTAACACGATTAAGCTATCCATCCCAGACATAAGGAAGAACCTCACTGGGTTCTATAAGGAAGTACAGTCGGTCTTGTCTTCATTAGTTTTTCCCTTAAAAGATATTAGGGCCTCATTACGCAGTATACGGTAAGGGAAAAACGATGCCGGTAAGGGATACCGGCATCGCTTACTGCTCCGGCCTATCACGACCCGCCTACCCGCTATTAGCGGCACCGCAAAGAATGGTGCCACTAACAGCGGCATGGGCGCGGGCATGCGACCCTACATGCCGGCAATAGCGGCATGGCTTAAATAGGAGTACATCACAAGTCAGGCGGACATGCAAATAGACCACACCAATGCGCTTGAGTAAGCGCGCACCGGCAAGTAAGTTTGTAATCCAGTCGCCATGAGAACAAAATTAACTGTAAACCTAGTCCCACTAATGGGGACTCCCCTGGTATTATAGCCAATCTCAACAACACTTATGTCACCCCCTACAGGGTCCCTGATTCTCAGCCCTGATGAAGGCGGACTCCACCTCAACCCATTACCGCCGAAACGTGACAACTACAGGGAACAGTGATACACCTGTACTATAGCCAAGTTGAAACTCTTTGCTATCAACCAACTTCTGATCACGTTGGCTAATGATCAGATATCTTGTATCAAAAGACCCTGCATTACTTATGGACCTCTTTATGAAAGAACTCTTAACTAAACGTTTTTCCAGCACCAAATATGGGAACTTATGATGCACTTAAATAATTAGTAAGACTACACATGCATCCATAACTGTTTCCTTTTTTGCGGACAAATGTTGAAGCTCTCCTCATTTAGAGATATTGGACTTGAATTATCTCACACCATGTTGATTGTGCATGTCAATTGTTTTCAATTTGTCTTCACATGTTATTTACCCTCAATTTGCCCTCACAATGTGTTGAATGTTTCCTTCTTGAATGTAAATAGCCATTCAGAAGAGTTTTATGTTACTGTGTTTCTGCACTGACTTTTTCTAGCGACTCACTTTACAAAGCAGTAAAATACCTTTTATGTATTACTTGTATCTCTTATTTTCTTTACTAATTGTAAAAAAGTTGTGTTTTGAGATTGTGGTAATATAAACCCAATGGTAGATTCATTCCGTGATCGCTAAAACTAGGCAACACATGTTCTATCCTCCTAAATAACTCAAGAAAACAGTCCAAACACTTTGCTTGGCCTGTTTCCCTTGAATACTCTGTGGTAAATACAAAATAGTAAAGGTACACACCCTGTTTCACGGACATGCAAATAGCGACATGAATCGGGCGTAAAAAGTGGACACCGGCATGGCGGAAATACCGCCATTGCGAACCACCCGTAAACGGCCATGTGCAGTGTTCTCAACTGCCACAGGTGCACACAATCAGTACAGGTGGAGGCAGTAGACTGGGCCAGCACGAAAGGAGCACACCACACCCCTTCACACACCAAAATTATTCCAATACTAGTAGCAATCCTGGGGCTGGAGGACATGCTTGCATTGCAACTGCAACAACAACAACAGGCAGCACAGAGGTGACCCAGGAGGAGAAGGAGGGTGAGACAGGCACAGCATGCCCCACCAGTGCAGGCAGTTGTACCACAGAGGCAGCCCCAATCCCTAGGATCAGAGCCAGTCCCTTCAACCTAACCCCTGAGCAGATCCACACCCTGTACCGTCTGGACCGGGGTACCATCACCACCATTGTGGACATGATGCACACCGACATCGTCAGCCTCATAGACACCCGTACCACCATCCCCCCTCTACGGAAGGTGGTGTCAGTGCTCCACTTCCTGGCCACAGGCACCTACCAGCACACGGTAGGGCAGATGCATGGCATTTCACAACCATTATTTTCAAGCACGCTAAACCAAGTGCTAGATGCCCTCGTGAAGCACACAAGTGAACACATATCCCTACCACGGACTGCCCAGGAGATCTCCAACACCAAAGTTGGCTTCCATTCACTGGCAGTCATCCCAAGTTGCATCGGTGCCCTCGACTGCACCCATGTGGAATTGGTAGTCCCACATGCCATGGAGGTAGTGTACCGAAACCGAAAGCAATACCACTCCATCAACGTGCAAATGGAATGTGACTCAAACAAGATCATCACACATTGTTGTGCCCGATATCCAGGATAAACCCATGATTCAATGGTCCTGCGGAACTCAACGATACCACGCTACATGGAGCGACATGCCGGACAACGTTCCTGGCTACTTAGTGAGTTGCATGGCAAGCACATCACAGTGTGATGTGGGGTGTAGACTGTGGAGGAGAGATGCACACTCCAACTGGGTGAGATTGGGGGGGTGCACACTCCAACTGGGTGAGATTGGGGGGGAGAGATGCACACTCCAACTGGGTGAGATTGGGGGGGGATGCACACTCCAACTGGGTGAGATTGGGGGGGAGAGATGCACACTCCAACTGGGTGGGATTGGGGGGGGATGCACACTCCAACTGGGTGAGATTGGGGAGGAGAGATGCTCACTCCAACTGGTTGAGATTGGGGGGGAGATGCACACTCCAACTGGGTGAGATCAGTTGAGAGACTGAACAATGCCCATACTGCAATACACTGTTCCCCAGAGCAGGCCAGACTGAACCTGACACATGAAAACCATATGTAAGACGTAAGCTGCACAACCATGACAACAAGCCATTACTGCAACCATGCCATATCCATCCGCATGTACACTGCACATCATCAAACCGTAACCTCTACAACACAATGCAGCGGCATGCTGCCAATTTGGCCAATGGAAATGACTGCTGAACAGCATCCCAACGGAAATGCGTCTGTGAGTGGCTACTAAGGAATCACATTAAGGTAATACACAAATTCTCACTCGTACACCACCACAGAAGTGTAGAATGCCAGCATGGGGATATCAAGCGTGGAATGGCAGATCACTAAGAGTCTGGTTCCAACGGTGACAGGACCAAAGGATACGAATAACTACACAACACCTAGATCATGGCAACAACTGCCGTAGGCATGCACAGTGCATGAACACTCGCAAGGAATAGGACACCTTCACACATTGCAGTTACTCTGATTACCTTCATGCATGCAGGGATATGTGGATGTGATCAAGGAAACAATGCTGGCTTGTGTGTGATAGGTACAGGTTCCATTTGATGAAATCACTTACACATAACCATTGTTGTACCCATGCAGGTGATGCTGGCGCGGATCCCTTGAAGAGGTGGCTCCTTACCCCTGTCCAGATCCCACAGAACAGGCATGAAGAGGACTACAATCGCGCACATACCCGTACCCGTTTGGTGATCAAGCATACATTTGGCCTTTTGAAGACACGATTTCGCTGCCTCAGCAGGTCAGGTGGGGCACTCCTGTACGGGCATGAGACGGTGGACAAGATCATCATGGCATGTGTCATGCTACACAATATGTGCATCAGACAGAACGTGCCTATGCCCCCTGACATTGACCAGCAACCACCTGGTGAGGAGGAGGAGGAGGAGGAGGAGTGAGAAGATGGGGCAGCACGTAATGCCGGCGGCGATGCACAGGAGGGACGTGCTGTGCGCCAGCATCTGATAGACCAATGTTTCTAATACACATGGATGAAGAGGGTGCAATGGATGTGGGACTCGGGGCACTGGGTGTTGTGGGTAAATGAACACTGTGCACTGTTCAACAATAAAGCACACATACACAATAAAGAATGTCCACTCGTGATTTTTCCTGACACAACGGGTGTATTAAGCATAATGTGATTTTGAAGTGCACGGACCCTTCACCCCAAACACCCTAACCCCCTCCCCCACAAATGCCCCAAACACCCTATCCCCCTCCCCCCACAAATGCCCCAAACACCCTATCCCCCTCCCCACAAATGCCCCAAACACCCTATCCCCCCTCCCCCCACAAATGCCCCAAACATGGCATGCACTTCAGTGCAGCATTAGATGTTAGAGTCACCAACATCAGGCTGCCCCTACTTCCCACCTCCTCTACCAGCATTGGGTGGTTGCAAGTCTGTGCGCCGCATGGACCGCGCGGACCTGCACAGGGGGCTGGTCTGCCTCGAGCTGGCAGAGGAGGAGGTGCTTGGTTGGTCCTGTCCCTGTGCGGAATGCTGGGACTCAATTGCATCTGCGATGCGGGTGTGGACCTGCCTCACAGCTGCCAACTCATCGCAAATGCGTGTAGTGCTTGATTCTATAGCTTGTTTTATTACCTTGGCATATTCCCGGCACTCCTCCCTCGTCAGGGCACCCTCGCTCACGTGCTGGCCAACCAGTGCAGTGAGCTCCTCCTGGCACTGCTGTATGATGTGGATTCCCTGGTCTCTGGGCCTGCGTTTGGTGGTTTTTGACACGGCTTGCGGCATGTGTCTGCCATCAGGTGAGAACTCCATGGGACTCCATCTCCCTGCCAAGGAGTCACCACCAGACAGCTCATAGCTGCTGGCAATGGATGTGGGGCGTGGGCTGTGCAGGGCTGACAGCTGCGGGCTGGGTGTGCGGTGTCCCTCAGGTGTAATGCATGGTTCCTCGACATCAGACGGGGGGGGGCTGTCGCAGCAGCTTTGCCAATCGAGCTGTTGGCGGCAGACAGTGAGCCTTCTGCCACTGGCTCCTGTGTGGTGGGATTGGCAGGTGTGGGTGCTACGGCATTGTCGGACACTTTTTCATGCCTTGGTGACGTGGCTGCATGTGTGGCTTTGGCCCTCTGCGGCAGTCCAGGTTTCCCTGTGCCCCTCGATGTGGTAGGCCTGGTGCCTTCCTCCATGCCCTTGGCCTTCTTCTTTGGTGTTGGGGCCTGAGCCGCGGAGTCCTGCTCCTCAATGTCAGATTGTGAGCCTGTGGGGGACCAAGAGAGGGATAGCATCGGTGATGGGTCAACGTGCATCATGCATGTGTTGTTATTGCTGCAGTCCTGTGCATTTTGACACCAATATCGGACATGCAGGTTGCTTGCCATATGGGTGGATCATACAGGCATGAGTCTGGGTGTCACATGTCTGAGGTGCTGCATGCATGGGGTTGTGTGTGGATGTGCACAGCATATGGGCATGGTTGTGTAAATGTGTGTGTGATGGCCCATGCATTAGCTAGTTACAAGGTCACATTTGGGGGAGAACTTCATGCTTTGCATTGCAGTGTTTTGTGTGGACACTCACCTCCATCTGGCGATGGCGGCACACCGCGCTCCATGTCCCCCACTCCTTCGATTGATTCGATGGCAATGGTGCTGGCACATGTCTCCTCCCACACTTGCATCTGGATTGGGCATCCTCCTACGCCTCCTGTACCCGTGGCCAGGCACCTGTTGGCGGCAAGTATGCTCCGGACACAGAGGCGCAGGTCGTCCCAGCGCTTGCGGACATCCTTTACAGTGCGGGGGTGGTGCCCACCGCACTGACTTTCCGTGCCACCTCAGCCCAGATCTCCTTTTTTTTTTTATCTGGGCGGGACGCCGCATGTCCAGAGCAAACACAACTTCTGCATTTGCAGCTAGTGTGTCTGCTAGCATGGATAGTTCCTCATTAGAGAAACGTTCCTTGCGCTGGCGTGCTGCACCTTTCTTTAGGGCCATAGGCATTGTCAAGTGTTGTTCGATGAGGTTTGGACAGCTGTGGTGTTGCTTCAGGTCCTGGGGGATGAGGATGGCAATGGATTGTGTTTTTAATGGTGGCCGCTGTGCTCTTTCCCGTTCCTGTGCGATGACGCTACTTCCGGTTCCGCTTATTTACAGTCACCGCTATTAGTGGTTGCTGTTTGTAGCGGTCACCGCTTTTAGCGGTTTCCGCTAATGCCGGTATCAAGGATGGCACTGGTGCTATCAGTGCTTTACTTGATGCCGTTAAGGGACTTTTTGGGGTCTTTAACGGCATGGCGGTAGTGTCCTTACTGGCATGGTGTAAAGCTTGTGCCCACGTACTCTTGATGCCACGCAATTAGCGGGCTGGTTACTACACGGACACGTTATTTCCTCCATGCCGGTAAGGACCATAACTTACCGCATAATGAGGCCCATAGATTTGTTATTTCCTGTCATTTTACCTTCCGATTTATGGAAGCAAATCAGGAACATTGATGATAACCGGGCATTGGGGGGAAATTGGACAGAACACATTGCCGCTGACATACAGAGAAAAGCAGTTGAGAAACCTCCAGAGAAAATATAGCATTACTTAACGCCATCCTTGCTAAACGTAAGACTTTAGTACCGGAGAAAGGGATTATATGGGACAAATTAACAGCCTGCATGCAAGGGAAATATGAAGGGGCAACAGAGTATTTCAATAGATTTGAACAGGTATTTGCTGACTACAGTGTCCAGGATTTGAGCACTGAATCGGGAAAGAGATTGTTTGTTGACAAGTTTGGACGTGTTCTCTTGCCTGAAATTCAGTCTCAAATCACCATTTCTAAGAGTTCCTGGCAAACAGACACCTTCCGAAATAATGCTGATGGCTCCATATTATGAGAACAGAGTTAACAATGAGAAGGAAAGGATAGAAAAGAAGAAAGTGGATCTAAAGACTAGGGTGTTGTTACAACAGGTAGCTATTGGACCGCAAGGATATGCCCAAAATAGGGGACAGGTTATGCAACAGACTGGGATAGTGAATGAAAACCAGTGTGCCTACTGTAAGCAGGAAGGCCACTGGAGGGTATAGTGCATAAAACTCCTGCAGAAGGGAAACAGCATGTGCGCGAGGCGAGGAAAAGGACGTAGTAATGGCACGCAGGGACCAAATAGGAGCCCGTTTTTCCAACCTCCACAGTTCAGCAATAATACAGCAAATACAGACACACAACACCTAACTAAGCCCGCCAACATTTTCGATAACACTCCCTCACAGAATTATTTTTCCGAGGACTAAACATCTGATGACATATTTTTTGGCTAGGACAGCCGGAAACAGGGGCTGTCACCTACCCCTATCCCTGTCAATCAAAAAGGACCCTACGTTACAATGTAAATTGGGGATAGGCCACACACATTTGTAGTTGATACTGGTGTAAAGAAGTGCTCCATTGATCACCAATCGGTTGCAGATAGTCCTCTGTCAGGGCAACAAAATGTTTTTGTAGGGTTCGCTGGCACACCTGTAATAAGTACTGTCTCCAAACCAGTACCTATTTCTCTGGGACCATTCACTGGTGCATGTCTTTTTCTTTTGACAACTGACTGTGGTGAAAACTTGTTAGCTTTGAATTTACTGAAGAAATTATATGCTGTTATTTACTTCACACCGGATGGTGCATATTTGACTATTTCACTGCAGCACACTTCTACATCTCAGTTGTTAGCACTCCCACCACCCAGTGAATTGCAAAGTGTACCCACTCATTTATAGGCCCTTAGTGAAAATGATGTGGGAATGCTCAATGTTGAACCAGTACGCATCCAATTAAAGCAAAATGTCACATTTACCGCATACCGCAATACAAGGTTTCAGTGGACGGAGAAGCCACCCTGAAAATGATCATTTCAGATCTTGTACATCTAGGTGTCATTGAACGGATTACAGGTAGCACTTGTAACAGTCCCATACTTACTGTATACAAGAAGGGTGATAACGGACTGCCTTACCGTTTTGTAATTAATTTACGGGCCATCAATACAATTGTTTGTCCCCAATTTCCCATTGTGCCTGACAGCACAGCTATTTTGACCATGATTACCGCCCAGGCCAACCATTTTTCTGTGTAGATTTAAAGAACGCATTCTTCAGCATACCGGTACATGCTGACCATAGGTACTTGTTCGCCTTGACTCTGGGGCAGGGGGTTGTCATTTATATTCACTATAATACCCCAATGATACACTGAAAGCCCTAGCATTTATAGTAGGGCCCTCAAGGAACAACCAGACTTTTTAGATTTATCTTCATCTTGCACATTGATACAGTACATTGACAACCTACTTATTGCCACAGATTCTGAGGAAGCTTGCAAGGAGGTTACTGTGTTGTTGTTAACACACTTGGCTAACAACAGTCACAAGGCTTATTTGAAGAAATTCCAATATTGTCAACAGTAGGTTGCCTACTAAGGATACCTCGAGTCGAAGGAGGGTAGGCGTCTTGCACTGGAAAGAATACAGGCTATCTCTGACATGGCAGTTCCAAACACACAAACTGAGGGTAGAACTTTTATCGGGATGACTTCCTGTTAGAGACAATGGATTCCGAATGTTTCCCTTTTTATTAAGCCATTGTTAGCACTAACAACAGAAGATGTAGCTCTACCTCTACCTTGGGATGCAGCTTGTCAAGATGCTTTTGATATGCTCAAAACTTCTTTGTGTTCCTCGCCAGTATTGGGCACACCAAACTACACTAAGGAGTTTGTGATATTTGTGCATGAAAGAAATGGTTGTGCTTTGGCTGTTTTAACGCAGGAACATGAGGGAAAGAACAGGATGTGCAGCTATTTTTCCTCCACGTTGGACCCTGTTGCATGCACTTTGCCAAAATGGCTTAAAGCTGTGGCTGCTGCTGCTGCATCAGTAAAACATAGTGAAGGCATGGTTTTGGGTCTCTCCTTAACCATCATGGTACCTCACTCAGTAGATGTAATATTGAACAGAATGCAAACCCAGCATCTCACATCTGCTCGCCTCACTAGATACAAGCTCATTTTGTTTGCACCTCACATCAATATTAAACGATGTAACACGTTAAACCCAGCTGAACTTTTACCTCCCCTAGCGGAGAGTAGCATTCCTGATACCAATCACGATTGCATCTTTATTACTGAAAATGAAATAAAACGGAGAATCGATTTGGCTGACACACCTCTGCCATCCCCAGATGGAGACATATTTTGTGATAGTTCTTGCTTTAAACTTCCGGATTGCAATCACCACACTAGATACAGTGGTAGAAACTAGGAGGATCCCTTATCACTCGGCCCAAGCAGCAGAAATAATTGCCCTGACTCGAGCTTGTGCGGTATCTCAAGGGTTGAAAGTAAATAGTTATACAGACAGTCAGTACGCCTTCGGTGTAGCTCACAATTTTGGACACTATGGGCCGAAAGAGAATTTGTAACATCCCATGCTACAGCATGGTCCCTTGATAGTACAGCTTTTATCAGCACTAGCATTACCTCAACAACTAGAAACAATGAAATGCACAGCCTACCAGAAAATCACTGACAGTATTGGGAAAGGCAATTTTTCGCAGACCGAATTGCCAAACAAACAGCCACAGACTTACAGTCTGGAATGTACATATTAGGTCCTGCTAGATGGGTCGCCGAGACTGGGATGATGGAAGAGGGCATTAGCAGTGTAAAGGAGATTCAGGCTGAGGCCACAGCCAAAGAAATCAAAGAGTGGATCAGGATCAGCCCGGGTAGATGAGGAAGGTTGTTGGGTTGACCATGACAAACAGAGATGGATGTTACCTAATGCATATGTACAAGCTATAGTGACCATGGCCCAGCCCACATAAGCGCAAAAGGCATCTGTAGACACCTAGACCCGGTATGGAGGAACTCCAACATACCCAGAATAGCGGACAGCCTGGTCAAGAATTGCATGGTCTGTTTACAGCATAACATTGGGAAAGGAACACCAGTACCTAAGGGCAGCTTTAGCCCACCTTCCATGCCCTTCGAGGTAATAGACTTTGATTTCATTGAGATGGAAAAATGTCAGAATGTTAAATACATTCTAGTGGTAGTTTGTGCATTTAGCAAATGGGTCGAAGCTTTCCCTCTGTAAGATAACACTCCAATGTCAACTGCTAAAGTAATGCTAAAAGAGTACTCTCCCCATTTTGGTTTACCAAGGGTGATCTGGTCAGACAATGGTTGCAACTTCATAGCATCGGTCACCAAGCACGTGTGTGAGGGATTACAGATAAGACAGAAATTTAATTCCACAAACCATCCCCAATCGGCCGGATTAGTTGAGAGACATAACTGTACCCTGAAGAACAAGTTAGCCAAAATATGTGCACACAGCCAGCTAAAATGGCCTTACGCCCTACCATTAGCCTTAATGTCAATGAGAATGACAGCCCAGGCAAAAACAGGTCTGTCCCTGTATGAGATTGGGATGGGGCGACATGCTTATGTTTGGAATGTACCCATGCCAAGAAAATTGTCAGAGATTGAATATCCATTATTGGTAGACTATTGTAACCAATTGACTCAAAACTTGCGTTTGATTCACCAACAGGTGCGAGAAGCGCTGCCTGATCGATACGTGGGTCCTGGCCACACCATTCGGCCGGGCGATTACGTTCTGGTGAAAGACTTCCAGCGGAAATGCAGCCTGGAGCTGCGTTGAAAGGCGCCACTGCAAGTACTATTGGGCACCCAGACTGCTGTGCGTGTGGAAGGCAAGAAACATTGGATACATGCAACCCATCTGAAACGAGTATCTTTGCTTTTGCCCTATGACAGATCTGTAAAGGAGGGGGTAGGTGTTTCTGAACACAAATAATTTCCTCAGCACGTTCCTTTCAGTGACAGAGAATACACTAACCCAGATTTTAAGCAGCCAGACGTTTCACCTTTGCCAACCGCCGACACACTGTTCGAGGATCACTCCATGACCAGGGTCTCCGGATACAATCTTCAACCATGGAAATAGCTACAGAAGGACTTCTTGAAGGTAGGAAAGTGTACTATTTTTAGTGCTGCACCCCACAAGAAACCAACATTCCCTCCATAGCCCTGAAGATGCCTGGAGGTAGAGGGTGGCAGGGAAAAGAAGACTCCAAGCAAGATAGGCCACGTGGTCAGCTGCCACCCACGGATGAACTTATAAAGCCTATATCAGTGAGGCTTCTTAACAGACACTGAGAATATGCCTCCGTTTGGGGTACGCAGAAGTGATGAAATGGAAAGTTTTACTGTGTCTCCTTTCTATGTACACACATATACACTTGGTCCCCTTGATCTTGAAAACAGAGAGGCATATCTCAATAACACCTTCATAAAACTAATGAATGATAAGCATGCAATACTGAACAAAACCAACAGTTGGGTATGTTCCCACCTTCCACAACACGGGGACAAGGGGTTCTCCAGCATGGGGTCTGGCATGGATTCACATGCTCATGAATATTATATCATGATATTCAGTATCAGTTTCGTTTCTGATCTG
Organism: Ambystoma mexicanum; assembly: GCF_040938575.1. NCBI lineage: Eukaryota > Metazoa > Chordata > Amphibia > Caudata > Ambystomatidae > Ambystoma > Ambystoma mexicanum. The sequence continues at coordinate 129,377,392 of NC_090938.1, forward strand.
TCTTTCGTAGTAATAACCAATCACTGGTCTCTGCGTCATACTGACCACAGCCAATGACTGCCCTCTACCTAAGCACTGCCTCTGGCAGCCATCTTCAGATGTTTACCGCACGTTCATGTGTTGGGATCCTCGTGCTATTGCTCTCGAGCGTTAGTGCTATTTTTTTCACGTTTTTTCTCAAAAACTTCGTTTTTTCGGTCAAAAGAGCCTCAAGCTCCACCGACTCTCCATCCGATCAACGGGGACCCGTGTCGGATTCGTCTGCGCCCCTCAAGGGTGAAGATTTCGTCGAGCTACGCTTTTGGAGGACTCCAGAAGTTTCTCAGGCCCGGTCATGGCCCAGGAGAAGGGAAGCTCGACGCCCGGAAAGCTGTTCAGGGTCTGCCCTGGATGCCAGCTGCAGAACGTCTTCAAGGAGGACGAACACTCTTTTTGTCTTTACTGCCTACATGAGGACAAGACGCACGTGGAGAAGGACTGTGCGTTTTGCGGCAACATGTCGGAGCGGACCATGAAGGACCGCCATCAACGTCTCGCCAACTGGCTGGAAGGGAAGAGCCCGTCCGGCGAGAAGAAGAGGAAGAAATCCGAGCGGTCTTCTAAGACCTTTGAGGACGCCCCGGCGACGGGTGTCCAACATAAGGCCAAGCACCGCGAGTCCGCTGGCACCGGGAGCGCCGAACGGTCGGGCTCTACGGGCGCCAGGCTGGGCGCACCCTCCCCGGCACCATCAACCACGAGCCAACGCTCTGGGTCGGGTAAGAGGAAGGCCGAGCACCCGGCGCGGCTCCTGGAGAGGCCCCGGTCGAGCTCGAAGGCGGAGGGGGAGCGAGGCAGTGTCCCCCCCTCAAGGATAAGGCGGTGAGCGCACCTAAGGTGGTGAAGGCCTTAATCCATCCGGCCAAGCCCTCTATCGAAACTGTCGCGGCGGCCCTGGCTCAGCCTGTGGAGGCTTCACCAGTGGTGGCGACCTCGGGGCTCAGAGTCTCCCTGCCACCTCGGAGGGAGTCCTCTTTTGTGCCCATCGATAGGACCCCCGTGAAATCCCCCATGGGGAAGAAAAAGGGGGGGCAGGGCGTCGTCGTAGATTCGGCCTCAACCTCAGAGGAGGAGCTGGTCGAGGTCTTAAGCCACGGCCTCGGCGTGGAAGAAGACCGGCCCGTCGGGATGGATCCCGACGCAGGTGACGACGACATCGTCGAGGGTACCGACGGGGCCCCTGATCGCCCGTCGGATTCCCCTCTGCCAGCGCCGCGAGACAACTCGGTGGCCATTTTGTTGGCTATACAGTCCTTATGCTCAGAGATAAGGACGAGACTACCGTTGCCGACGGAACCTCTCCCGTCGGGGGACCCAGAACCGGGACCTTCTGGGGTTCCCCCTACCAAGAAAAGAAGGATCCACCCTCTGCCTCCTTTTCAGCCGTCGCGCCCCTTCCAGCCCTCCTCCCCGTCCACCCGAGGGGATGATACGGGGACTGACACGGCAGCGACGGGTACGGACGATGAGGTATACGACGAGGATGTACCGTCGTCCCCTCCCACCAGGGCTTCTCCACCCGACGAGATTGGATCGTTCCACTCCATGATCACCAGGGCATCCGAGCTTTTCCAACTCTGCCCTGAGGAGAAGAAGAAGGAAGGTTTCCTTTATCAGCGGCGCGAGGCCAAGAGGAATACGGTCCTCGCAGTGCCTCTATTGGACGACATTTGGGATGAGGGCCTCACCCTCCTCAAGAACCCTTCCACGACGCCAGCTAGAAGAGACCGGTACGAGAAAAAGTACCGGGTCCCGGACACGGCCCCCCTGTGCCTCCGGGCGCAGCCTACCCCGGACTCCGTCGTCTCCGCGGCGGCCAGGAAAAAAGCGGGGGGGGGTGCGGCCTCCACATCGACTTCCCCACCGGACGGCGAGGGAAAGAAATTGGACGCTATGGGACGCAGAGTCATCTCGTCTGCAGCGACGACGATTAAAGCGGCCAACGCCTTGGCTATCGTGGCCCGCTACGACAGGGAGCTCTGGTACAAACTGGCTCCCCTGCTGGACTTCTTGCCGGACGACAAGAGGGCAGAGGCCCTGGAGATCCTGCAGGAAGGTGAGGTGGCTTCGGACCACGCCATTACCGTTGCGACGGACATCGCCGACACTGGGTTCCGCCAGTTGGGCAACGGTGTTTGCCTTGGGCGGCGTGGATGGCTCAAGGCTACGGACTTCCGTCAAGACGTTCAGACCAGAGTCCTGGACATGCCCTTCGATGGGAACAACCTGTTTGGGAAAACAGTGGACGATTCCCTTCAGGCCATTAAAGCGGACACCGAGACGGCCCGGGCCCTTGGAGTTCTGCAACAACGACGGACGCCCTTTTGGAGCAGCGGAGGCAAGGGCGCCTCCAAAGGTTCCGGCGGCGGTTTATCCACCTACCGTCAAGCGGCCCGCTCGTCGTCTCAGGAGGCCTACAGAGGACGAGGCAAGTCTGGCGGACCCCGCCGTCGTCGCCAAGGAGGTCAAGGCGGCAAAGCCTCGTCGAAGCAGGATTGAACCGGCCGTGGGGTCAGGCCCCCACCGAAGCACCCCGGTGGGAGGCCGGCTGGCGAGCTTCGTCAGCGTGTGGGAGTCCATCTCCACCGACCGTTGGGTGCTGGACGCCTTGGCCCGGGGCCACGCGCTCGAGTTTCAAAGAAGGTGTCCGCGTGTCCCCCCCGTGGCCAGGAAAGAACTTCACGTCCCTCAACTTCTCCTGGAGGTAAAGGCGATGCTCAGGAAGGGCGCCATCGAACTCGTCCCAAAGAGGCTTCGGGGCTCCGGAGTTTACTCGAGATACTTCCTCGTGAAGAAGAAGACGGGGGGATGGCACCCCATCCTGGACCTGCGACGTCTGAACAAGTTCATCAAGGCGCAAAAGTTCCGGATGGTCACCCTCCAGCACGTCCTGGGTCAGCTGGAGGAAGGAGACTTCCTGTCGTCGTTGGATTTGGAGGATGCCTACTTCCATATTCCCATCCTAAAGGGACACCGAAAATTCCTCAGGTTTGTGGTCCAAGGGCATCATTACCAGTTCAAAGCCCTCCCCTTCGGACTACGGTCGGCACCCAGGGTGTTCACCAAGTGCCTCGCACCGGTGGTGGCGCAGCTGCGCCGCGAAGGGATCCACGTCTACCCCTACCTGGACGACTGGCTCATCCGAGCCAAGACGAGGGAGCTCGCCCGTGGCTCACACGGCAAGGACCGTCCAACTTCTCACGGACTTGGGATTCTCCATGAACTACGCCAAATCCCACCTGGTACCCACGCAAGACGCTCTGTTTCTGGGAGCGAGGCTCAACACAGTGTCCCTTCTGGCCTCCCCGTCGGAGGAGAGGACCAGGACCATCCTGGGCAAGGTGCAGCGGATGTTGGTGGCCGACGCGGCCAAGGTGAGGTCCATCAAGTCCCTCCTCGGAATGCTGTCTTCCTGCATCTACCTCATTCCCATGTGCAGGCTCCGGATGCGCCCGTTGCAGGAGTTCCTGGACGCGCGCTGGATCCAAACGACGGCAGCTTCGAGGAAAGGATCACACTCGACGAGAGTTTCCGACGAGCGATCCGGTGGTGGGGCACCCGCGCGCATCTGACGGCGGGCATGGACTTCCAGACCCCAGCCCACCAGGAGACAGTGACCACGGATGCCTCCCTGGAAGGGTGGGGAGCGCACACCGAAAATCTGCACGCAAGAGGCCTTTGGCTCCCGACGGAGAAATCCCTACATATCAACGTCCTGGAGCTCCGTGCAGTGTTTTGGGCCCTCAGGTCCTTCCTTCCATCCTTCAAGGGCAAGGTGGTGAGGATCTTCACCGACAACACCACCACCATGTTTTACATCAGGAAACAGGGCGGAACCAGGTCCCCAGCACTGTCCAAGGAGGCGCAGGACCTGTGGCATTGGGCAGTCGCCCAAGGGATGTTTCTGGTGCCGTTTCATCTGGCAGGGATAAAAAACACCATCGCCGACTCACTCAGCAGGGAGCTGCGCTCGTGCCACGAGTGGGAACTACGGCAGGATCTAGTGGATCGCCTCTTCCGACGGTGGGGCACACCCCAGATCGACCTGTTCGCGACGGCGACGAACTCCAAGTGCCGGAGGTTCGCCAGCAGGTTTCCCCAGGCGAGGAGCATGGGCGATGCTTTCTCGTTCCCCTGGGAGGGCCTGTTCCTTTACGCGTTCCCTCCTTTGCCACTGCTAATCCGGCTCGTCAACCAGCTCAAGAGGTCACGGTGCAGGATGATCCTCGTCGCACCTGCGTGGCCGAGGCAGATATGGTTCCCGGACCTTCTGGACTTGTCAGCGTCCCCGCCAATCAAGCTGCCGGTGGACGCGGATCTGCTCTCCAGGGAAGGAGGCGCCATCCTCCACCACGACCCGAAATCGCTGAACTTGCAGGCCTGGCTCCTGCAGCGCTAGAGTTTGGAGGATACGACATACCGGCCGACTGCAGAGAGGTTCTTGCAAAGGCCAGGGCGTCCTCGACTCTTAAATGCTACGGACACAAGTGGAAGAGGTTTTCTGTCTGGTGCCACGCACAGAAGATTAACCCTCTACGGATTACAGCTCCCCAGGTACTGCCGTACCTGCTGACGCTGGCCAAAGCTGGACTGGCACACGCGTCCATCAAGATTCATCTTGCTGCGATCTCCCGATACACCAGAACCACGGGCCGGTCGTCCCTGTGGTCTCATCGTCTGGTGAAAGAGTTCATGAAGGGACTGTTCAGATCGTTCCCGCCGGTGAAGGCGCCGGCCCCGGCGTGGGAGCTCAACGTGGTGCTGACCAAGCTCATGGGACCTCCGTTCGAGCCTCTGCACTCGGCCCCGTTGAAGTTTCTGTCGTGGAAAACAGCGTTTCTTGTGGCCATCACCTCCGCACGACGGGTGGGAGAGATCCAGGCCCCGTACTTGACTTTTCACGACACGAGGGTAGTGCTCAGGACGCACCCCTCCTTCATGCCCAAGGTACCGTCGGACTTCCATCTCAACGAACCCTTGGTGTTGCCTGTGTTCTTCCCGTCGCCTTCGTCGCCGGCTGAGAGGACTTTGCACTCGCTGGATGTAGCTAGAGCGCTGAAGTTCTACGTGGACCGCACGAAGTGTTTTCGGAAGACGTCACAACTCTTTGTGAACTTTGGACCTGTCAATCAGGGGAAGGCTCTCTCGAAGGCTTCCATTTCCAGATGGCTCTCCGGCTGTATCATGTACTGTCATCGGTTGGCAAACCGACCGCTGCCTGGCCGTCCGAGAGCCCATTCCACCAGAGCGATCGCAGCTACCACGGCGTTCCTTTCTGGTGTGCCCCTGCTGGACATATGCAGGGCTGCTACGTGGAGGTCGACGCACACCTTCACGAAATTCTACTGCGTCGATCGGGATTCCAGGGAGGAGTCCAGGGTCGGCCAAGCAGTGCTGCGCAACCTGTTCGCCTGAGGTGAGCCTGGTGAGGAGGTAAGATGCTTAATGTTGAGTTTGATGTAATGCTTAATGTTGAGCCTTTGCCACCTCCCGTGGTTGTGCATGTGTGTACTGCTATGTATTCTTTATTCATGAGCATGTGAATCCATGCCAGACCCCATGCTGGAGAAGGAACAAGTTACTTACCTGTAACTGTTGTTCTCCAGCATGGGTCTGGCATGGATTCACATGCGAACCCTCCCGCCTACCCCTCTGCGGCTCTTCACTTGGTCATACTGCCACTTCACGTGCTTCCAAATCTGAAGATGGCTGCCAGAGGCGGGGCTTAGGTAGAGGGCAGTCATTGGCTGTGGTCAGTATGACGCAGAGACCAGTGATTGGTTATTACTACGAAAGACAGATCAGAAACGAAACTGATACTGGTTTTTTCTTTACCGAGGATTCCCAGCCTGACGACGGGGAATATTCATGAGCATGTGAATCCATGCCAGACCCATGCTGGAGAACAACAGTTACAGGTAAGTAACTTGTTCCTTAGGTAACTTTGATGTGACAAATATCACTACTTTGATCAGCAGATGCTACTACCTTTGGGCTGCTCAGTGTTTGCTAACAGGAGCACTACAAACACTGCATCAACCAAACGCTCAGACAGGAATTATAGGCCATACCAATCAATTATCGAATGGCACTGGTAGGGAATAGGGAAGCGACTCCTCCAGCATGCACAATTAACAATAATCCTGCCACAGTACCATGTTGTCTGAGTAAGGAAGGTTCCAGGTAAATGGGTACATATGACAAATGTATGAATACTGTAGTTTTGGTGAACGAAACAAGGCCCTTGCACATTGTGGATCAATTAACGTTGTCTGCGGGAAGCAAGCATATCCATGGTAACCCAAAGATTGGAAGGGAACATGTGACTTAGGGATACTGTTACCAGGGGTTTATTTGACATCAATCTTAGAAATATCGAAACACCGTCCTAGGAGGGATATCGATGACGATATAACTGGCCAATTATTAGGGGTTGTGTCAAAAGCGATAATTCCCTTTTGGGGTCTGGCAATAATGTTAAAAGGCTGGCACGAGTATTAGAAAGAATGATTAATGAGACAACCGATATACTATTCAATATGGCATTAGAACAGAGGGCTATTCGGCTGCTTGCACTTTAAAATAGATGGTACTGGACACAGTGCTAGCTCAAAGAGGAGGAGTTAACAAAATGGTAGGGTCATCTTGCTGCGTTTACGTAGCAGACTCCGCCCCTACTGTGTTTCAGGCTATTTAGAGATTACACACATTGGGGTCTGAAATTCATGTTAACGAAGGTAGCTGGGACATCGGTACTTGGGCTTGGAATTCGTTTACTGCATGGGGTTGGAAAATACTTTCTGTTCTTGCTAGGATCGCTGTTGCCATTCTCTGTTGCTGTTGCTGCATACAATGCTTACCTACTTTAGGGTTTATGCTATGCCAGTGCTGTTCTAGAGCTTTGGAACACTTACAACCTGAACGCTTGTTCTCTGGGAGTGTGTCAAATGCACTAATTATGCAGGATATGGAAATTCAGAAATGTATGAATACCAATGTACATACATTTGATGATGTATAAAAAATGGGCTAGCTTAGGCTAAAACGAGGGTTTGTGAAAATGCATTTTTTCAGATTAGCCTTAAGCTCCTCCATTTTTTTTGTTTCATGCACTCACTCCATTTTACAAATCTCCTATACGGAGCTGGAAGGAATATGTTTGCCGTTCAGAAATGCTGAGCCACACAGAAATGTTGTTTGCAAAGAACGATGAGCTCATTGTTTATGCAGCCTTGGGTCTTGAACAGCCCGGATCATCAAGATAAAATATATGGGGTGCCTTCTCGTCTGCAGCTGTTAATTGCGTGGGTCTCACAAATGCACATACTAATAATAAGAATAATTTATGACACAGTAGATGTTCTGTTTTTACCAGGAAAGGGTTATCCTAAAGAAACTGTAAGACACGTCGTTGCACAGTAACCCTCGGTCATGAAAACAAAGGTAATATTGGTAGGAATGTCTCCTTTCAGTGAGAACAGTCTGTTGTCTTGTAAGGTCAGAAAGTTAGAATGTACAAGCATAAAATCACTGACGTATGTATGTTTTCACAGAAAACCCCTTACGTAGCAGGGAGCTGTAAACTATCTATGACATGGCACTCGCAGCAGAACTGATGTAAACTGGGATGCATAATAGATGTGATTTCCTTTCTGTAAATTGCTCACTTCTCCACAGCTATTGTTGTGTTGAACCTGGGTCCGCTTGAAGCGAATGAACTATTACGTTTATCTCCGTGTCTGTTGGTTTTATCTTATTTGCAGTACAGTTTCCAGATTTTGGTTTTACAGCCCTAGTCCGTCCCTGGCGCATATCGACTGTGGCTGGCTTCAGCAAGTGCCCGTCGTGCAATGGTTCCTTCCCCAAATTGGATCCGCATGCACTTTGCCTCTGGTGCCTTGGGGAAGACCACGGATGGGAAAGCTGCTTAGCGCGCAACGCCCTCACACCCCGATCCCCAAGAAACAGGCTTGCGCGTTGGAGAGAGTTGTTCTCCAGAGCACCACCGGAGAGCATTAAGGAGTACATACTCAGAAAGACCAAGAAGGTAAGTGTACTCTTTTCAAAAGCACCCTGCAGGGGCGACTCCTTCCTGGGGAAGCCTTCAGATGGGAGGGGTCAGTCAGACCCTCGCAGCGGCAGCAAAGACACTGAGGATCTGGTAGCTACCGGCCCTACCAGTTCTATTGCTGAGGGGCCTACAGGTTTTGGTCCCGGGACACATCTCGAGGGGCTTAGCTCTGCTCCCGGCCTCACACCTGAGGGGGCGCCTACACACAGCGCAGACAGCACTACCGGCCTCTTGGCCGAGGGCCAATTGCCTACCAGTCCCACGCCTGTGGTGCAAGGTGGAGCAACGCTGATGCGTCCAGGTATGTAGGCCGAGCTCAGGCCCACTTCGTCGATACCACGTGCAGAAGGCACGTACAAAATTGCAGTGCAAATAGACAAGATGGCGCCCAGGACAGAAGCCCGCCAACACGGTGAAGCGCAAAGGCGAGAGCCTGCGCCCAGGGCAGATTGGGGTGATATGACTCCGGTCATGTGGTACACGTCCTACCCGACATTCTCGGGTCAGTCAAGGTACCATGATGACATCTACTTGCAAGGAGAGAGCAGACAGCAGGCCTTTACTCCACCTCAGCCGGCGCCGGAGCAGGATCGCACCCAGTCCGCTTGCGAGGATCGCTTTTTGGACAAATTCCTGACCCTCATGCAATCCCCAAAGATGGGTAACATCCTTGGGGGCATAATCCAAGAGATGCTCCCTTCCACACCTTGCCCTCAGCCGGTGCAGCCTTTACCTCCTCCACCTCCGTTGGCCATGCCTCTGGTAATTCTGGTAGCAGCGCCTACACCCCCAGGGCCAGCACCAGGGCCTTCTTCAGTGGCGGAACTAACACCTGTGGACCCAGGAGCCCCTTCTAACACAAGTGACCAACAAGACACCGATGCAGAGGAGCAGGACACGCCTTCCTCCACGAGGGCATTCGATGACAGGATTGTCGGGTTAGCCGATTACCTGGATATTCCACAACCAGAGAGGGAGCTGTCGGAGTCAGGGGTACTGGCCGAAGTGCTCACCATCACAGCAGAGTCCAGATCTGGCATAGCTTTACAGAAGAATGTGGAGGCCCTTGCGAAGAAGGGATTGCTCAAGCCCCATTCCACTCAGCCAACAAATAAAAGGTTGGGCGCCAAGTTCAGGCAGGTGGAGGGAGGCACTCTGCTCTTGTCAGTGCACCCCCAGCCACTGTCTTCACTCATTCTATTCTATGGAATTTTTATATTGCGCCAACACGTCCGAAGGCTTCACAGCGCTTACAAGACCTACGACAAAAACACATGTAGCATTAAGGGGGAGATACCCTCAACCGTACTTAGTCAGTTCCTTTATCAAAAAGAAGGGTTTTCAAGCCTTCTTTAAGCTGTGAGACCAATGGAATGGATCTAAGTGATCACGCTAGGGCATTCCATGCAATGCGGGCCCATGAATCATAACTGGACCCTCCGATCCTCTTCAGTGAAAAGCGTGGTTGAGCCAGAAAATTATCCTTATTTGAACGGAGAGTGCGCCCAATAGGGGCTGTCTTGATCCGAGAGCAAAGATAGGGCTGGGCATCTTTAGCCAGACATTTGTAGACCATACTAGAGGTCTTAAAGTGCATTCTCTGTGAAACAGGAAGCCAATGCAATTTCTGACGGACTGTAGAAATGCCGTTAGGTCAAATCCACACACTGCGCAAACTACTCCCTTTTGGATCATTTGCAGCCTCTTTAAATTTGCTTGAGAAGTACCAGCTAAAATTACAATAGTCAAGTTTGGTATTTATTGTTGCTGCTGCAATTGAGGCCCTATTTTCCTCTGACAAATAAGGGCAATTTTGCCATAGCAGATGCATCATGTAGGCACATGAGGAGTTCAGATATGCAGCGTGTTTTTTAAAGATTAATTGAGGGTCGAAAAAGATCCAAGCATTTTTCCATGTACCGAGAAAACAATATTATTGCCTTCAGTCGAGAAGCAGCCATATTAGGGGTTTCAATTTAGCACCAGTTTCGAGAATCAGGATTTCAATTTTATTGTAGTTTAATGCTAATGGGTTTTTTGCCATTCTGATCTTGATGGCACCAAAGACCTCCCTAACCCAGGCTAGATCCCTTGAATATGACCCGGTTAACGCCAGGATGAGCTGGGTGTCATCCGCGTAATTTGCAAACTGCACACCCAGACCATCCAGGAGATCACACAGAAGTATTGAGTAGATATTGAACAATAAGGGTGACAGGCACGAGCCCTGTGGAACCCCACAATTAAGAGGAATATGTTGTGATTGACAGTCATCCTTTACAACTTGTGCCATCTAAGGGCCAAGAAAGGATTTAAACCACTCAGCAGCTCTGTTTGAACGCTTTCCCACCCTGACCAGCCTGTCTGTCAACATCTCATGATTCACCAAATGAAACGCGGCTGACAGGTCGAGAAGTAAGAGTAGTGATTGGCCGCCCCTGTCAATGACTCCAGCAATATTAGACTTCAAATCCCAGAGCGCTGTCTCAGTGCACTGTTTCAAACGGAAACCTGATTATTCTATGGCAAGAATTTGTTGTTGTTCTACGAAATACTGATATTGTAGGCGCAGCACTTTGTCAAGGATCTTCAACAAGTAGGGGACATTTGTTATTGGACTATAACTTGCCGGGTCACCAGGATCCAAATGTTCTTTTTTCAACAGAGGTTTAATTCATGCCTCTGTTAGACAATCTGACGCAAGACCTTCAGAAAAAGAACAATGTATAAAAACCAGTAACCTAAGAAACAAAAGAGGGCAAGAATTCTTTAAAAACAGAGGCCCGAAACACATCACCCTTACAGGAAGAAGGCTTAATTTCATGTGGAGGGGTCCGAAACCACATTTGTGCAGGAATCGGGAGTGAAAAATGGTTGGTCTAGCAACCCATGTAAACAATCTGTGATGTTTGATGTGAGGAGATTTTCTGTATGAAGCCATCATTAATGTTCTGGCACCAATTGTTGTCAATAGCAACCTGTGAATCATTTGATATGCCTTTTAATTCTTGAAGAATAGAAAATAATGTCTAGAATTTGATTTGGCTGAACTAATCCGTTCATTTAATTTGATCTCCTTACCTTTAAAAATAGTTTCCTTGAAGCTTTTTGTTGTGTCCTTATAGACCCTTAACATAGAGTCAGATGGATTTTTCCTCCAACTACGTTCAGCCATTCGTTTAATTTTCCTAGCTTCCAGCATCTCAGCTGAAAACCACTGATTATAATTCTTTTTCTTTTTGAGCATCATGCGCAATGGTGCCAAGGTGTTAAAAACAGTTTACCAGTTGATCAAGGGTTAAGCCATTGGGCCTCATTACGACCCTGGTGGTCCCGTAATGAAGGGTGCCAGTACGGGACTGGCACCCTTCATTACGGGAGCGCCTATTACGAGGTTCCCTTTGCGGGACCCGGAACAGACGTCTGGTAAAACCAGACGTCCTTTCCGGGTCCCGCGAGGGGAAGAGGGAGCTAATAACGGGCCATTTGTAGTGTGCCCGTTTATTACCTCCCTCCCCATTCCCATTGAGCCCTATGGGGGCTCAAATGGGAATAGGAAATGGTTCCTTCAAGGAGGAATTACCGGGTCGTCCAATGTTGGAATGACCCGGTAATTCCCCATTAAAGGAACCCGGTATTGGAGCCCGGTATGGAGGCAGCCATGGCGCTAATAGCACCATGGCTACCCCCATACTCGTAATGAGGCCCTTAGGCCCCCCCTTAGGCCTCATTGTGAGTATAGGGGTAGCCATGGTGTTATTAGCGCCATGGCTGCCTCCATACCGGGCTCCAATACCGGGTTAGTGTCATGATCACTGCTTCCAAGTAGCCAGGACCAGCCCAACGTCCTTGGAAGCAGGCCCCTAACCCTAATCCTAGGCACCAGCCGATCCCCACTGGGACCTTTTGGACCTTGTCCTGGCGCCGGTGGCACCAGGCTCATCAAAACCATTGGTCCCGGCACTGGAAGTGCCGGGCTCATAATAGGTGTGAGGATGCTTGGGTGGACTTACCTGCAGCAGACCATGCTGCTTACTTACCAGCCACTTAGAAGCTGTCTAAGAACAGGAACTACTTTCTTACCTGGGTGGGGCAGCTCCACTCCCTGGATACAGCACTGGAACTCTTCTGGAAACTGGAACTCTTTTCTTACCTAGGCGGGGCCGTGGAAGAAGACGCCTCATCACTCCAAGGCTATTTAAACCACACCCGATAGATGAAGCGTGCTTCGCGTTATTCTGCATCTGCAGCAGAACGCTCACCGAGTCTGCTCCGGCTTTTCTTCTTCTGATCCTGGACCTGCAAGAATCCTACTTACCATTTCAGTATCCAGACATCATCAGCACCTGCAAAGAACAGAAACAACAGGTTAGCAAGGCGAACTTTACACGCAGTACTTACTCACCTGATCCATCGGCTGCGGCCGCTTCGTCACGCCGCATCTCCACCTGCAAAGGCAAAAGCATTGCCATACTTACCGGCACGTTGTGGATTCCGGATTTCTTCGTTCTGCATCGCCGCCTGTAAAGACAAAGCATCGTTAACAACTTACTGGCATTCCGCGGACTCCGGCGCTGCAAACCAACATCTGAAAGGCAAAAGAAAAGACATTAAGCAGGTATTTACTTACGTCCATCCCGCTCGTCGCAATAAAACGCCTGCAAATACCCCGGCGTCTCTTTAACACGAACTAAGCTGCAAGGATAGAGACAATTAGAGCGCTTGCCATACTTACAAACTTCCAGGCGCTTTACTTCATCTTCCATCTCAAGAGCCCTGCAATACATAAGGGAAAAGCATTATATAGAGTCTGCATATAAACGTGCCACGCATTTAAAGACTATAAAGACAAAAGGTGTCCAGAAACTCACCGCTCGTGCAGACAACGACGGTAACCATCCTCTGAATTCAAGAGGCCTATGTTTCACCAGTGAAGGAACTGGCAACGGCACCCTGCACCAGACGCATATGGAGAGCCCAGCATTCACCTATATAAGGTGAGCACGTTGACCTGGGGGCTCTACGAAAAAGCTGGGAAGAGAGAGGAAGAGAGGGACATTCAACTACCCAGACCATTAACCCCCATATTCTTTCACCTGCAGAAACCTGACTCTTCGAGTCCGACACACAGTGCGAAGAGGTTCGACCCCAGAAGCCAATCGAGTTCTGCACATCACTTTTCGAGTCACAGACAGCTTCCTGCCAAGACCCGCGCCTCCGTGGGAATCAGGTGAGCGTTACAGAACGCGAAGCCCACCACAAAACTCCTACCCAGGCGCAATGGAAACCTCAGACACTGATCGACTAGCCCAGTTGCTCGGGGAATTAAGAGCAGAAGTACATGCAGCTCGTCAGGAAACGAACTCTCTAAGAAGAGAACTGATAATTTCCAAGGAGCGAACAGAGGACCTTGCTAGGCAGTTGTTACAAACGCAGGCAGGACAGACACCTTTGCCCGTTCCAGGAGGGAGTTATCCTTCTGCATCAGCTTCAAATCCAGTGCAAATCAATCTGCCCGGTAATGTGCCCTTGGCTCCGCCCGAACGCTTTTCTGGTGATCCAAAGAAATTCGCAGTGTTCATCAACCAGTGCCGCCTACACTTCTTATGTCGACCAGCTGCATTCCCAACAGACCAGACCAAGGTGGCTTTCGTGCTTTCTTATCTCAGTGGCAGCGCTGCAGATTGGTCGATCCCGTTAGTCACCCAGGATGATCCGGTTTTACATGATTTTCAGGCCTTCCAGTCCAGCATGGAGAAACTGTTCGCAAGACATGCACAAGGGCAGGCCTTGGACAATGAACTTCTCTCATTACGACAGGGTAATCAAGACCTCTTGACTTATATAGCCTCCTTCAATAGACTCATAGTGGAAACACAATGGCCCGAGGACAAGAGAATAACGCTTTTCTACAGAGGCCTGCGTGGAGAGCTCAAGGATGTGTTAGCGCAAGTTGTGAATCCTCCACAAGAATGTTCTGATTATATTGACTTAGTTGTCCAATTGGACCATAGACTACAGAACAGGAAGGCAGATCGTTCCAGATTTGATACCCGAGTGTTTTCTAAACCACAGACCTCGAATAAGGGAGCTGACACTGTGGAACCCATGCAAATAGGGGGCATGAAAGGACCTTTAACCCAGAAAGAGCAGGAAAGAAGAAGGCAGCTGCAATTATGCCTCTATTGCGGAAACTCAGGACACTTTCTTCGGGACTGTCCAGTGAAACCAGCTAAGAAGACTGTAGGAGCCGCGGATACCTGTACCACAAAGTCAGAGCAGGGAAACGACCTCGCCCGACAAGAGTAGAGGTCCTCTTGCCGAGCGTTAAGATCTGTCCCGTGACCTCGCATTTCGTGATACCCATGGTCCTCATTAGTCCTGAACGTCCGGATCGTTTGCATGCAATTGAAGCTTACATTGACAGCGGAGCAATCGGTAACTATGTGGACCGTGAAATGGTATCAAGGATGAATCTACCCCTTGTCCCTAAGGCAGTAAAAGACGTCATCACTACTGTGGATGGCACAGAGATAGCCTCCGGACCAGTAACGCATGCCACCCAAGAAGTGACGCTAGTGAGTCAAGATGGACACCGGGAGAGAATCGTGTTCGATGTAATCAAGGCCCCTCAGTTCCAGATCATTCTGGGAATCCCTTGGTTAGAGAAGCACAATCCTCAGATCGATTGGCGAGCAAAGACGGTTCAGTTTCCAGAGTGTTTTACCACTTGTTACCCTCGGTCTGATGTTTCACTGGCGGCAATCTCTTCTGAGGAGGTTCCCAAATTACCTCCCGAATACCAGGAATTCCAAGACGTCTTCCGGAAGGATCAAGCTAACACCCTGCCTCCTCATAGGTCTTACGACTGTCAAATAGATCTGATACCTGGAACAACTCCTCCTTGCAGCAGGATTTATGCCCTCACCGAGCCAGAGAACCTTCACCTCAGACAGTACCTGGACCAATACCTAGCTAACGGGTTTATCCGTCCTTCAAAATCTCCAGCTTCATCGGCTTTGTTCTTCGTTCCGAAAAAGAAAGGAGACCTTAGGACTTGCATAGATTACCGCGCCCTGAATCAGATCACTGTTAAAAACAGATACCCGTTACCTTTGATCTCTGAACTCCTGGACCAAGTCAAAGATGCATGTATATACACAAAGCTGGATCTCAGAGGAGCCTACCACTTGGTACGATAAAAGAGGGCGATGAATGGAAAACGGCCTTCCGCACCAAGTACGGGCTATTCGAATATCAAGTGATGCCCTTTGGACTGTGTAATGCTCCTGCTGCTTTCCAATATTTTATGAACAATGTCCTTAGAGAACTCATAGACGTGTGTGTTGTTGTCTACATTGACGACATCCTCGTCTATTCATCATCTGAAGAAGAACATCAGAGACACGTTAAAAAGGTTCTCGAGAGATTGCGTCAACATAATCTTTTTGCTAAGCTTGAGAAATGCATTTTCAACGTAACGGAAGTCAAGTTCCTGGGATTCATATTGTCACCTAACGGAGTCCATATGGATTCAAAGAAAGTTGATGCAATTATCAAGTGGCCATCACCAACCTCTGTAAAAGGAGTTCAAAGCATGTTAGGATTCGCTAACTTTTACCGCAGATTCATTCCTGAATTTTCTCGGATAGTCCAGCCCATCACCGCTCTGTTGAAAAAAAACAAACGTTTTGAGTGGTCTTCTGAAGCAGAACAAGCTTTTCAGGACTTAAAAGCTAAATTCATTTCTGCACCTGTTTTAAAACATCCTCGCCCAGAACTTCCTTAAATCGTGGAAACGGATGCTTCTAGTCTTGCTATGGGGGCAGTGTTATCACAAAGAGATCCGGTCACACACCAACTACATCCTGTTGCCTTTTGGTCCCGCAAGTTTTCGCCTCCCGAGATCAACTATTCAATTACAGACAAGGAACTTTTGGCCATCAGATCGGCCTTTAAAGCCTGGCGGCATTATCTTCTAGGAGCCAGACACACAGTCACCGTAATGACTGACCACCGCAATTTACAATATCTAAAGACAGCCAAAGCTCAATCTTCCAGACAGCTTCGCTGGGCTCCGTTTCTATCCGAATTTGACTTTATAATTACTTATCGACCAGGCAGTAAGAACGGAAAAGCAGATGCTCTCTCCCGGATGGGGGTAGATGAACATTTGACCAATCCAGAACCAATACCCATAATTCCAGAACAAAGAATTTTGGGTTTGGTCAGCGCTCAATCTTTTGAAGACATCAAGACCATGGTTAAATCACTCCTAACTCTGGGCGATTTACAAGATTGGCAATTAAAGGGGAACGAATTTTCAGTGGATCAAGACCTACCATATTTCCGAGGACGATTGCATTTACCCTGTGAGAAAATACAAAAACAAGTAATCTCCTGTTATCACGACTCTCTAATGGAGGGTCACCCTGGCATTACCAAAACCATGGAAAAGATTAAAAGACATTTCTGGTGGCCGTCATGGAAAAAGGATATTAGAGACTTTGTAATCTCCTGCGGTGTGTGTGCCCAGAATAAAAGTCAGAAGGAAAAACCAGCCGGCCTACTACAGCCACTAGACATCCCTCCCTGTCCATGGCATACCCTGTCCATGGATTTCATCACGGACTTACCTCCATGCTCGGGGTATACTACCATTTTAGTAGTCGTGGATCTATTCTCCAAGATGGCTCACTTCATTCCCCTAAAGGGTCTACCATCAGCCTCAGTATTGGCCCGAGAATTCTTAGAAAACATTGTTCGGCTACACGGTTTTCCCTCGGTTTTAGTCTCCGATAGGGGAAGTCAATTCATCTCTCACTTCTGGCGCAGTTGCTGTCGTCTAGCCCAAATTGATGTAAGACTTTCAACTAGTCACCATCCCCAAACTGACGGACAAACCGAAAGGGCAAATAAAACTCTAGGGCAATATCTACGTTGCATGCTCCAACAAACTGAAAACCCCTGGAAGGATATTCTTTGGATCGCTGAATATGCTTACAATAATTCGATTCATTCTGGAACAGGGAAGACTCCCTTCTTCTTACTATACGGACACCATCCTAGAACCTCTAACCTGGATCCTCCCCAAGAATTCGTAGCACCTGCTGTGGATCACTTGCACTCGGAGATCACCCGTGCTTTTAAGGAAGCCTCGGCCCATCTGCAAAGAGCTAAAGCTCAATTCAAAAGAGGAGCAGATCGACACCGTAAAGAGGCTCCTCATTACGCTGTAGGAGATCAAGTCTGGCTATCCACTAAGCACCTGCCTCTAAAGGGACCCCGCACCTTCATCCCGAGATACCTTGGACCCTATCTCATATCTGCCATAATTAATCCGGTGGCTGTCAAATTGGAGTTACCTACGCATATGAAAATACACCCAGTATTCCATGTCTCCTTATTAAAACCTGTGCAACCAGAAACCCGATTGACTGAACTCCCAGAACCGGTTTTAGTAGATGGAGAACTTGAATTCGAAGTAAAGAACATCCTAGACGCCAAAATCTCCAAATCTAAGTTATATTATCTGGTTGATTGGAAAGGTTACAGCCCCCAGGAAAGGTCTTGGGAACCTTCAGAATACGTCCACGCACCTCGTCTGGTCAAAAAATTCCATCTGAATCACCCCGACAAGCCGAAACCCCCGGAGAAGACACGCTTAGGAGGGGCCTTGAGGGGGGGTACTGTCATGATCACTGCTTCCAAGGAGCCAGGACCAGCCCAACGTCCTTGGAAGCAGGCCCCTAACCCTAATCCTAGGCACCAGCCGGTCCCCACTGGGACCTTTTGGACCTTGTCCTGGCGCCGGTGGCACCAGGCTCATCAAAACCATTGGTCCCGGCACTGGAAGCGCCGGGCTCATAATAGGTGTGAGGATGCTTGGGTGGACTTACCTGCAGCAGACCATGCTGCTTATTTACCAGCCACTTAGAAACTGTCTAAGAACAGGAACTACTTTCTTACCTGGGTGGGGCAGCTCCCTCCCTGGATAGAGCACTGGAACTCTTCTGGAAACTGGAACTCTTTTCTTACCTAGGCGGGGCCGTGGAAGAAGACGCCTCATCACTCCAAGGCTATTTAAACCACACCCGATAGATGAAGCGTGCTTCACGTTATTCTGCATCTGCAGCAAAATGCTCACCGAGTCTGCTCCGGCTTTTCTTCTTCTGATCCTGGACCTGCAAGAATCCTACTTACCATTTCAGTATCCAGACATCATCAGCACCTGCAAAGAACAGAAACAACAGGTTAGCAAGGCGAACTTTACACGCAGTACTTACTCACCTGATCCATCGGCTGCGGCCGCTTCGTCACGCCGCATCTCCACCTGCAAAGGCAAAAGCATTGCCATACTTACCGGCACGCTGTGGATTCCGGATTTCTTCGTTCTGCATCGCCGCCTGTAAAGACAAAGCATCGTTAACAACTTACTGGCATTCCGCGGACTCCGGCGCTGCAAACCAACATCTGAAAGGCAAAAGAAAAGACATTAAGCAGGTATTTACTTACGTCCATCCCGCTCGTCGCAATAAAACGCCTGCAAATACCCTGGCGTCTCTTTAACACGAACTAAGCTGCAAGGAAAGAGACAATTAGAGCGCTTGCCATACTTACAAACTTCCAGGCGCTTTACTTCATCTTCCATCTCAAGAGCCCTGCAATACATAAGGGAAAAGCATTATATAGAGTCTGCATATAAACGTGCCACGCATTTAAAGACTATAAAGACAAAAGGTGTCCAGAAACTCACCGCTCGTGCAGACAACGACGGTAACCATCCTCTGAATTCAAGAGGCCTATGTTTCACCAGTGAAGGAACTGGCAACGGCACCCTGCACCAGACGCAGATGGAGAGCCCAGCATTCACCTATATAAGGTGAGCACGTTGACCTGGGGGCTCTACGAAAAAGCTGGGAAGAGAGAGGGAGAGAGGGACATTCAACTACCCAGACCATTAACCCCCATATTCTTTCACCTGCAGAAACCTCACTCTTCGAGTCCGACACACAGTGCGAAGAGGTTCGACCCCAGAAGCCAATCGAGTTCTGCACATCACTTTTCGAGTCACAGACAGCTTCCTGCCAAGACCCGGGCCTCCATGGGAATCAGGTGAGCGTTACAGTTAGTTCAATGGGGAATTACTAGGTCATTCCAACATTGGAGGACACGGTAATTCCTCCTTGAAGGAACCATTCCCCATTCCCATTGAGCCCCCATAGGGCTCAATGGGAATGGGGAGGGAGCTAATAACGGGCACGTTAAAAACGGCGAGTTATTAGCTCCCTGTTCCCCTCGCGGGACCCGGAAAGGACGTCTGGTTTTTACCAGACATCGGTTCCAGGTCCCGCAAAGAGAACCTTGTAATAGGCGCTCCCGTAATGAAGGGTGCAGGGCCCGTACCGGCACCCTTGATTATGGGACCGCCAGGGTCGGAATGAGGCCCTAAGTCTAAGGAGCGGTGAGGGTGACTGAAAGACCTCAATGAGCACACACAGAAGGACACTTACAAATTACTCCCAGACAGGTGTTATATCAAAAATAATACATTTATCATAAGGCCTTTATAACTCAGACCATAGCAAAAGATCCCAGCAATACTAAGGGCCTCATTACACGGAATGCGGTAAGGGTTAATGGTCACCGGTAATGCTACCGGTGACCGTTAACCCTTACCGCCTTACTACGAGGTCCCTTTGCGGGACCCGACCTTAACGGCTGGTGTAGACCAGCCGTTAAAGTTGGGACCCGCAAAGGGACCTTGGTGCTAATTACGGTACCGCAATTTGCGGTACTTTAATTAGCGCCTTCCCCATTCCCATTATGCCCTATGGGGCAAAAATGGGAATGGGAAAGGGCCATGGCGGCATGGGGAATTACCGCCCCGCCAACCTCGGAATAGGGTGGTAGTTCCCCATTCCGCCATGGCGGAATCGGTAAATTACCGGCATGAACCAAGGTGCTAATAGCACCATGGTTTAGCACCTACTGTGTAATGAGGCTCTAAGTAAACCAACTCAACACTATAATACAATGGGCCTCATTATGAGGTAGGGGGTAGCCATGGTGCTACCAGCACCATGGCTACCCCCTTACCGCATACCGGGTTCCGGGTTCCCGAAATAGGGACTTACCGGATCATTCCAACCTTGGAGGACCCGTTAAGTCCCCATTCCGGGACCCATTCCTCATTCCCATTCAAGCCCCCATAGGGCTCAATGCGAATGGGGATGGAGCTAATAACGGTACCGCAATTTGCGGTGCAGTTATTAGCTCTGAAGTCCCTTAACGGGTCCCGTCCTTAACACCTGGTCAGACCAGGCGTTAAGGAAGGGACCCCCTAAGGGACATCGGAATAGGGTGGTAAGGGATTACCGGCACCGGTGTCCTTACCGGTAATACCTTACCACCTACCTCTTAATAGTACATGCAATGCAAGCGCACGTGGTTCTTCCAATGGGCAAAACGGGGTCTCTTCAGGGGTCTCTAGCAGCTCAGGAAGGTGGATGAGGCGATGAAAAATAAGTTCCCACTATTCAGGGAGGACCTCCACTTGAAGGCAGATGCAGTTCCAGAGTGCGGGATGGAGTCGCTAGTTCGCACTAGCAGTGGAAAGGAGAGGGGCCCTCAAGGGCCACTCGTGCGTAAAAAGGAACCCGGGCGCTAGGGGCCACTGGTTGGTGTTGGAAGTACTCACCGGTCCCAGGCGCACAATTTCGCTGCTTCAGTCCACTTCACTTGCAGGTTCGAACACGACGAAAAGGACATCTCTGCGGCTTTCAGTTACGAAAATACAGTGATGACTCCCAAACGGGACAGTGGCGATTTCTCTGCTCGGGGTGGATGAGTCGACCCAGTTTCAATGCAGTAGGCTTCAGGGTCAAGAGGGTTGCAAATGCAGCGCACCTGCAAAGGTTGTTGCCGCGGCAGGGCAACACGGTAGCCACGTATGCTCTGGTCCAGGCGCACTTGTCTCACTTCAGACCTGGGAATGTGAAGTGTACGAAATTCGGTGTGATGGTGCCGCGGACACAGAGTTAGCATTATACCAGGTTTCGAGAGCTTCCTCGAAACGGCAGTGGTGACAGAGCAAAGCAACTGGGTAAGCTGGTCAGCCCACTGGTTGGCCCAAGGACACTTCAGAGAAAGCTTACTTGCAGGTTTTGATGAAGGTGCCGAGAATAGTTGGTCCTACTATTCTAATGGGTCGAAGCGTCTTCACAGACCTTCTAGGACGACCAGATGCAGAGGGGTACCATGGGATGACAGCGGGATCAGGGTGCCAAACCTTCCAGCGGTTCTTGAACTCGGCTTCTTAGTTTCAGGATACTTGGATCCTATCCTTTGTTCAGTGAGAACTCCAGAGATCGACATGGTATAGGTGTTTTTGGCCTGCTCTTATCCAAAGTTCCCTTCGCGCCAAAACAAAGAGGACCCAATCAGTGAGAGATCTGCTCACAAACACACACTCCATACGTAGACCAATCACGAACCACGGTTGTCCCAGTCATCCATGGCACTCCAGACTCTCTGGCACCCAGGATGTGTATTGGACTCAGACATTCCAGCCCACATCCTGGAAGCACACACACAAGGCATGCAGAAGCCCGCGAAAGCATTGTGTTTCCCGGGAAAATGAATGACCAAATAATGACGGACCCGGGTCGACTCGACCTGGGGAAGGTGAAGGGGCAAGATGGCCAAAGGACAGGACAAAGAACCTTGTGGCATGGCCATTTTGTAGTCAAGCCACCTATTCGTGCCAAACGCAGTTAACGCGGATAACATGGCAGGAACGGGTTAAAAGTAATGCGAAAGGATAGCTGTCACCAGCCCTGTCCATGACACATCTGCACATCTGACAAAAAGTCCATCGGGAGTATCTAGGGCCTTTGGAAAATGTCTACAGACCCAAGTACACTGTATTGGAAGGTACATTGTGCACTTGTTACATGTTGCGGAAAAAGTAGCAACATTGGAAAAGGACTAAGGGAAACAAAGGGCCTCATTACGACCCAGGCACTAATGGGTTAACAGCGCCGTAAAAGGCTGCGGCGCCGTTAACCTATTAGCGCCTAATTACGAGGTCCCTTTGCGGGACCCGACCTTAATGGCTGGTGTAGACCAGCCGTTAAAGTAGGGACCCGCAAAGGGACCTTGGTGCTAATTACGGTGCCGCAATTTGCGGCACCGTACTTAGCGCCTTCCCCATTACCATTGAGCCCTATGGGGCAAAAATGGGAATGGAGAAGGGCCATGGAGGAAGGGGGAATTACCGCCCCGCCAACCTTGTAATGGGGTGGTAATTCTCCCTTTCTCCATGGCGGAGTCAGTAACTTACTGGCATGGACCATGGTACTAATAGCACCATGATCTTCCGGCAGGCTCGTAATGAGGCCCAAAGTCTCCCAGTACTGACTGTCTAAAGGGCATGTCAGTTTCCCAAAAGTCATAGTACAGCTCCTATCCCAGTGTCAGAGGCATCTGTCTGCGCAATAAAAGGTCTTTGTTAATCAGGGGCCCTGAGAACAGGGGCCTGGCACAAGGAGTCTTTTAAGCCATGGAAGGCCTTCTCACACTCTTCAGACCAACTTACCTTCTTGGGTTTCTTTGGAGTGGTGAAAGCAGTCAGAATGGCAGCTTTGGTGCCATAGAGCCTCATTACCCGGTAGGTGGTGAGCCATGGCGCTATTAGCGCCATGGCTCATGCCGGTAAAATACCGGCACCGCCTTGGCGGAAAGGGGATTTACCGCCCCATTCCAAGGTTGGAGGGGCGGTAAATCACCCTTCCGCCATTGCCCTTCCCCATTCCCATTTCTGCCCCATAGGGCTCTATGAGAATGGGGAAGGCGCTAATTACGGCACCGCAATTTTGCGGTGCCGTAATTAGCTCTGAGGTCCCTTAGCGGTTGGATTTTAACGCCTGCAAAAAGCAGGCGTTAAATCCCCCAACCCGCAAAGGGACCTCGTAGTAAGGCGGTAGGGATTTACCGGTACCGGTATTTTACCGGTACCGGTAAATCCCTACCGCCATCCGTGTAATGAGGCCCATAGTCTGCCATGAAATTTCTGTAATACCCAGTGAGTCCTAAAAAGGCTGTCACTTGGGCCTGAGTAACGGAAGTAGGCCAGTCTTGTACTGCTTGTACTTTCCTGGGTAGAGGCTTTATCCTCCCTCCACCTACTTCATATCCAAGGTAGACCACTGATCCTTGTCCAATCTGGCACTTACTGGCCTTTATGGTCAAGTGGGCCTTCTGAAGAGCCTGTAGCACAAACCCAAGGTGTTTCACATGGTCTTCCCAGATGGCACTAAAAACTGCTATATCATCCAGATATGCAAGGCAGAATTCATCCAACCCATTCAACACATGATTCACAAGCCTCTGTAAAGTGGCAGGCACATTCTTCAATCCAAAAGGCATTACCCTGAACTGGTAAAGACCCTCTGGTGTTGAGAAAGCCGTCTTATCCTTGGCATG
Organism: Ambystoma mexicanum; assembly: GCF_040938575.1. NCBI lineage: Eukaryota > Metazoa > Chordata > Amphibia > Caudata > Ambystomatidae > Ambystoma > Ambystoma mexicanum. The sequence goes on from NC_090938.1 coordinate 129,400,988, forward strand.
TTCTGCAAGAGCTATTTGCCAATAGCCTGCAGTGAGGTCAAATGTGTTGAGGTACTTGGAGGCACCCAGAGTATCCACCAGCTCATCTGTTCTAGGCAAGGGGTGTGCATCTGTCTTGGTGACAGCATTCAGAGCCCTGTAATCCACACAGAACCTCAACTCAGAAGTACCTGCTTTTGGAACCAAAACCACTGGGCTGGACCAAGGACTACTAGAGGGTTCAATCACCCCAAGATCCAGCATTTTGTTGACCTTTGTCTTACTGTAAGACCTTACTTTGTCTGACATTCTATATCCCCTACTTTTGGTAAGTACTCTGTCTCCTGTGTAAATGTCATGTTTGCACCAAGGTGTCAAACCAGGGGACGGTGAGAACTAGGAGGAAAACTGCCTAAACAAACTTTTCACCTCTGCTTGCTGATCATAAGTCAGGTGAGAGGCCGCATGGACACCCTCAATGGAGCTGTCTGAAGGACTACTTTGGAACAGGTCAGGGAGAGGTTCTGACTCCTCTTCCTCAACATCTGAAGCCACTAGTAGTGCAGCAATTCCAACTCTTGTGATGAAAGCCTTCAGTCTATTCACATGGAACACTTTTGGAGCCTGTCCAACCCTTCCAAGGTCCACTAAATAGTTGACCTCACCCAGTGACTCCACCACTGTGTAAGGGCCTGACCATTTGTCCTGCAAAGCTCTAGACCTTATAGGATTCATGACCAGGACTTTGTGACCAGGTGTGAAAGTGACGAGGGAAGCTTTCTGGTCATACCAATGTTTCACCAGAGCTTGCCCTGCCTTCAATGTCTCACTAGCCAGACCCATCTGGAGTACCATCCTTTTTTCTGAGCCCCAGCTCATAGTCCACTACGTTGGTAGTAATCGAGGAGTGGGCATCTCCCATCCCTCCTTGACTATGGCTAAGGGTCACCATACAGGGTGACCAAACAGAAGTTCAAACGGGCTGAAGCCAACTCCCTCTTATGGTAACTCTCTGTAGGCAAACAGTTAGCATGGTAACAGAAGATACCATTTTCTTCTTTTGGGTTCTTCCAGAGCCCCAAACATGCTTTTCAAGGTTCTGTTAAACCTTTCCACAAGACCATTCATCTCTGGGTGGTATGCGGATGAAAACTTATAGGTAACACCACATTCCTTCCACATGGCCTGCATATACTTTGACATAAAGTTGCTGCTGCCCTATCAGACACAACTTCTTTAGGGAAGCCAACCCTAGTAAATATGCCAAATAAAACTTTTGCAACTGACTTGGCAGTCACAGTCTTCAATGGGATGGCCTCAGGATACCTGGTGGCAAGGTCGACCAGCACCAGGATAAACCTATTGCCTGAGGATGTTTGGGGGTCAAGGGGACCAATAATGTTGATCCCTACCCTCTCAAATGGTACTCCCACCACAGGGAGTGGTACCAATGGAGCTTGGATTGTTGAGCCACTCTTACCAGATAACTGGCAGGTGGCACAACTCCTGCAGTGATTTTCTTCTTGCACCCCCATCTTGGGCCAGTAGAAGTGCATGGATAATCTTTGCTTGGTCCTCTTGATTCCAAGGTGACCAGCAAGGGGCACTTCATGTGCCAGCTGCAGGAGGAAGGGTCTTACAGCAAGGGGAACCACCAACCTCTTATGGTCTCCTTCTGTAGACTCTGTAGGCTCACTGTACAGGAGCCCACCTTCCCAATAAATCCTATGCTTCCAAGGAGGTTCACCCTCAAGCAGGGTGCAGGCCTGTCTCCTTAGGACTTCCAGAGATGGGCACTCACGTTGGCCCTTACTGAATTCTTCCCTGTCAGGACCACCTTCTAATAATAAGTCTTTTAGTTCAGGGTGGTCATTGGGGTCAAACATTTCAGGTAACACCATTTCCTCGTCAGGTTCTGGTGTTTGTCCAACTACATACACCTCAGTGGTAGGTGAGTTAGGGGGAATATTTTCTTTCCCTCTTTTGCTTTTTCTGACTCCTTTAGCCTTGGGTTTCCCCTTTGGCTTGGGCACTGCAGTGGTCTTGGCCAGTGCTGCCCTTGTTTGAGACCTTGTGTAGGGTCTTTCAGCTGTATCTCCCACAAGCCCTAAACCTCTGAGATCATTTCCCAGCAAGATCTTTCCTGGGACATCTCTCTGAATGCTCACTGGAATCTTGACTACTGTACCATTTATAGTAAGATTTACAGGTATTACTGGGAACTGGAGAGGTGGGCCATGAGCCAACTTAGTGGGCATCAGAGAAGCTCTGGCAGCTTTCTCTGGGTTTACAATGGTAGAGTCCACTACAGTTCCATTATACCCACTATCCATAAGAGCTGGAGTATCTACTCCATTGATCAGCACACTGTCTTTAAAGTAGTGCTTGGTATTATCCGGAATCCTAGCATAAGCCTCCGAGACTTTAGGCTCCCAGGAAGCCAGGGAAACCAGAACTACCTCAGAATCTATCCCACTGGGGAAGGAATCTGAGGAGAAGGATTCTCCTGTAATCTCTTCTTCCTCATAGGAGGAGGCGGCCAGATTAGCAGAGTGGACCCCCAAGGTTTTGACCTTACATCTGGGATTCCCCTTGACATGGTCAGTTGCTCCACAAGCAAAACAAGATCCACTGGGTCTGTTTACATAGGGAGGCTTACTATAACCAGAGTTCTGTCTTGGAGGCTGACCTCCACTACCTGTGAGTTCTCTTGTGACTTACCCTTAATTTTTCAAATGTTTTTATTTGTTTATTTATAAATCAGCACACAGGTGAACATGTATATCAACATTTACTTGCTGCCCCCGCGATGCATGTACATTGACATTTCCTTTATCCCTCCCCCGTTATCCCAGGATGGGCCTTGTCTCCCAGTCTCATTGGGCTGGGCCAGTCCATGGATGTTTGCTGGTTAACTGTAGGGCTCTCGCAATTAGGAGTGGCCTACAAGTCAGGGCCGGATAGTTCTGGTCATAGTCTAACAGCGGCGCCCAAATGTTCATAAAGCGATGGAGAAAGCCCGCTTTGGCTGCCGTGACCTTTTCAGCTATCAGTATGTCCCAAAGTTTAACCAACCAGAGGGTCATCAGAGGGCCTTCCGTGGATTTCCAGGTGTGTGCCACTGCAATTTTGGCCGCCAGCAGGAGTTGGGTTATCAGAGCTGCCTTCCTTCCTGTTCTTGGGTAGGAACCTGGGATTGGGCCCCACAGGAGGACATTTTCGGGGGCCAGTGGAATTGTCACTTGAGTGATATCTTTTATTGTGGCAAGGCATTGGGACCAGAATTCTCTTACCGTAGGACACGTCCACCACATGTGGAGATAGGATCCTGGGAGGCCGCAGAGGTGCCAGCAGTGCGGGTCCAGTGCCTGCTAGAAGTGGTGAAGGCGGAGAGGGGGTAAGTACCAGCGTAGAAGCAGTTTGTGGGCGCATTCCCGATTGGTGATGCAGGGGGAGGCCATGCGTGTTCTCTACCAGATGTCCATCCAGGTTTGGTCCTCTATAGTGTGGCCCAGGTCCGTCTCCCATAGGGACATGTAGGAGGGCTTGATGAGGAAGGGGTCCTCCTGCAGTAGTTTATAGAGGGCCAAGATCGTCCCTCGGGATGGCAGGTCATCTAAGGTGAGCTCTAGTGAGGCGAGGGCTCGTGTCGCTGCAGTTCACATCTGGGGGTGGGAACACCAGTGCCGCAGTTGGGCATAGGTGAACCTGTCTGTTCCCGCAAGTTGGAAGGTTATCTTGCATTCTTCAAAGGTGCGAGGGGCGCCCCCCTCAAAGAGCTGCCCCAGAGATTCGAGACCTCCTGCCAATCGGTTCCTAAAATTCACTGGGCAGAGGTCCGGGGAGAAGGCTGGGTTAAGAAAGATTGGGGAGAATGTGCTCATGTCCCCCGGGATACCTTTGTGTCTGCGGGCCCTGTTTAGTGGAGGCCAGCATGTTTGGCCAAGTTTGGCGCAGTGCAGTGGAGATGAACGGGAGAAAGCAGAAGGGTAGAGAGAGACGGGACTGTTCGATCTACACCCACGTCGGGCGCCCCGAGGCGATGCCCCATGCTTGGATGTGGGCCAGCTGTGCTGCTATTTGATATTTACGGAGGTCTGGAACCCCCAGTCCTCCCAATTTTGCGCCGCCCATCATGGTTCTCTGGAGATGCGCGCTTTCTTGCCCCTCCAAATAAAGTCGATCATTTTCCTTTGAAGGCGCTACAGGGGGGGGAGCGTAATGGAAGTGGGTAGGGAGGAGCCGGCGTAAAGGAACCATGGGAGGAGGTTCATTTTGCAGGCCGTAATGCGGCCCAAAAGGGAGATCTCTTGCCATAGCCAGCGGTTGAGATCCTTTTCCATCCCCTCAAAGAGTGGGGGAAAGTTTGTCTGATACACTTTTGCTGGATGGGCCGGGATCTGGACCCCCAGGTATGGGAGAGATTTGACACTCCACTTTAATGGGCTTTGTTTCTTTAGGGCTTCCCTTACGTCTGGGGTCAGTCCCACCCTCAGCGCCACCGATTTCTCGAAATTGATGGCGAAGCCTGCTACTCTGCCGAATCTTCAGATTTCGGCCAAGGCCGCCTTCATGGAAGCCTCAATGTCAGTGATGGTCAACAACACATCGTCGGCGTAAAGAGCAATCTTATGTTGGGCAGGGCCTACCTGAGGGCCTTTGATCTGGGGGTTTCGGCTGATGTTTTGGGCCAGGGGTTCCATGGCCAAGGCAAAGAGTAGGGGTGACAGAGGGCATCCTTGTCTCGTTCCACCTGTAAGAGGGATCGGGTCCGACAAGAGGCCGTTGACTCTCAGCCGGGTATTGGGAGATTGATAATTAGCGAGAACCATTTTCTGAAATGTCGGCCAAAGCTGAAGGCCTCGAGGGCGAGGCATAGGAAGGTCCAATCCACCTTGTCAAAGGCTTTGGTTGCATCCAGGGCCAGAAGAGCAAGTTGTTGCGCTTCCTGATTGGCAACCTCTATTAGGTTTAGGGCTCTGCGGATGTTGTCTCTCGTTGACCTGTGGGTTATGAACCCAGTCTGATCTGGGTTTATAATGCTAGGGAGGATGGGCGCCAGGCAGTTGGCCAGGATCGTTGGAGTATATATTGGCATCCAGGTTTAATAATGAGATGGGCCTATGCAAGCTGTTGTCCTTGGGATCTTTTCCGGGCTTGAGGATAAGGATCGTGATGGACGCCTGCATGATAGGGGTGTTACTTCAGGTGGCAGGAAATGAGTTAAAGAGCTGGGTTAGGGGGGCCACCAGTTGAGGACGGAAGAGTTTGTAGAATTGGGTGGAGAGCCCATCTGGGCCCGGAGCTCTAGGCTTCAGGCTTTTTATGGCCTCCTCGACTTCCTCTCTTGTGATGGGTGCTTTGAGTCCTTCCCTCGCAGTGGGCGTAAAGTGTGGGAGAGCTGCCTCCCGTATATAGAACTGTTGTTCGTTCTGGTCCCTCGGCACTGCAGTCATTATCTACGATTGGTGGGCCACTGCCAGTCGTAGCTTCTCGCGTTCTGTGAATTGGACCTCGCCTTGCGAGTCACGGAGGCCAAGGATGGTATTTCTTTTCTTCGTTTTGGCCAGTTTGTTGACCAGCAGCTTATTTGCTTTGTTATTATTGACATAGCACCACTGTTTAGTTTTGGTTAGTAGATGTGCCATGGCTTCGGCGTAATGCGCCTCCACTCTTTCTTGCCACCTGTAAAGTCATGTAGGACTTCGGGGACCAACCCTTCCGCTTGTGAGTGGCTTCCGCTTCTCGGACTTCGGATTCCATGACGGCACTGGCCGCCTATTTACGCTTATGGAAGGCTGTGCCTTGGGCAATCAGTTCCCCTCTGAGCACCGCCTTCATGGCGTCCCAGGTGTTGGCTGGGGAGGTATCCTCGTTGCAATTTTCGGTAAAGAAGTTTTTTATTGTCCTGGCTATGGAGTCCCTCGCTGCCATGTCATTTAAAATAGGGTCATATAGATTCCATCGGCGGCGAGGGGGGGGGGTCCGGATCGTGTGCTCGCAGGATCAATGAGACTGGGGCGTGGTCGGAGAGGATCCGGGGGCAATGGTGACGCTGTCTGTGAAGGCCAGGATCTGGGGGGAGGCCAGCAGTAGGTCAATTCGAGAGAAGGTACAGTGCACATATGAATAGAAAGTGAAATGTTAATCCTCTGGAGATAACACCCTCCAGGTGTCAATGACATCTAGGGTCCACCAGAGATGGAGCAGGCCTTTTGCTAATTTTTTAATGCATTTGATTGCAATGAAGCAGCCTTCCTGGCATCGCAGCGAGTCTAGGATTTGCAGTTTCAGCTCTTTTGCAAAGAGGATAGCGGTGCCTCCCGTCTTGGTGCCGTTGGAAGCCAATAGTTATAGGGGAAAAAGTCTACTGCGAAGGCAGGAGAAGTCTGCCGGCATCAGGTGAGTCTCTTGCAGGAAAGCTACTGAGGTTCCCTCGTTCTGTAGCCTTTGCAGGATGGATTTCCTTTTCGGAGGGGAGTTTAGGCCCCTGACATTTAGGGTGGTGAATTTCAGTTTTTGGTGTGAGGGCTGGCCCTCTAAGCTCCCTTGCCGCTGGAGGGGGAGTTGGGAGGGGATCAGGTCAGCCATGGTCGCGAGAGGCAAGCTGATTTGGGTTCTCCTGAGGCTGAGGTTTTTCAAATAACCTCCAACAGGAGGAACAAACTTCTAACATAAGCCTCCAACGGGTGGCCAGAACCTTAACTTAACTTGGGGGACCGATTTTGTCGGTACATCCCCTAAACAGCCAGGCTGTCAACAGCCAAAGAGGTTGAGTTTCACTCCAAGGGTAAAACGGTGACAACCACCTTGGAGTTGGGTATGGACCGCATGGGGCCCGCAGCAGGATCGAGTAAGCAGTGTTCCAATGCTATTTGTTCTTTGAACCTTCCGCTGATCTTCATTTAGGTGTGCGGCTTCTCTGCACTCTTGTCCAGGGAGCACTCCTTGGCTTGGGGGAAGCTGTGCCCGGTTTGGTTAACTTCTGGCGAGGGGAGGAGGACCCCGTGCCCCCCGGGGAGCCGGGGCGTAGGATTGATGTTGCATCATCGAGGTGGCTGATGATTCGTGGGTGCCATTCTGCGAGAATTACAGTGCCGTTGGAAACAGCCACTAATAGCGGATCTGTTGGTCTCGGAGGAAGTGCGTGAGGCGGCGCAGAACTCTGTGCTTCTGTTTGGTCAGGGGGGAGAGGTCTTGGAATATTTGAAGTGGGGAGCCCTGGAATGATAGTTCATCGCGTGAGCAACCTATTGCCGAGATGGCTTCTTTGGTGGTATAAAAATTGACCCTCGTGATTACGTCTGGGGGGGATCCGAGTCAGTTCCTCGTTGTGGGGGCAGTCTGTGGGTGCGATTGAGTAGGAGCTGGGCTTCATCCAGGTTCAGTAGCAGCGACTGAAAGAAATTGCCCACGTACTCGGGTAGCTCCCTGTCAGGGATTGAGGAGGGAACACCTTGAATACGCAGGTTATTGCGGCGGGCGCGTTTTTCCAGATCCTCCTGCTTGTATTCAAGAATCTTGGTTCTGTCCATTAACGTCCGGGTTGTGCGTTGCACATCCACCAGATTGCTGGAGTGTTCTTGGGCTGTCTTCAGATTCCCCCATCCTGTGTTCGACGTCACTGACCCTTTGCTCTGTTTGTTCTAGCTTTGCGGTAAGCTCCCACATGCAGGATCTGAACTCTGCTTTGATATCGGACATGAAAGCTTGGAGGTCTTCTTTAGTCGTGAGTGTCCCTTTATCATCTTGCGCTTTTTGAGGCGTGAGTTTTGGAGGGTCCGCTTTCTTCCCTTTCTCCGCTGCAAGGAGCAGGGTGGAAATATCTGCAGATTTGGGAGGTTTCAGGGATTTAGCCATAGTTCCAGGGCGGGAGGCGGCTCGCAGTGAGTTTTGTGCGAAGTTACGGTTGCTGGCTGGTGGATGAGACGCTAGTTGACCAGTTCAAAGTCCCAGGATGCCAGCCAAGGGACCACACTATCTTACTTTGGTGGCAGCGGGGGAGTGAGGTGGGCCGGGGCGCCCCATGAAGTGGCCAGTCAGGTTAATGATCGTAGGTCCTTTGCTGCAGTGGGGTAGTGGTCAGCGCACGGGTAAGGGGGCGAGAGTGGATCCAAAGCTATGATGGCAGTTGGTGCTCTACTGACCGATTGCTGAGAGCTCCCGGAGTGAAGGTGGGGGGCCTCTCCCTTCTGGTGATGATAGGAGGTGGGCAGGGGCGCCCCAGGAAGCTGAAAGAGGAGTTGCTGCCAGCCAGGACTGCCGTGGATGTTTTAGAAAATCCAGGATTCCGGGGAGAGTGTAGCTTGGGCTCTGGAGGGAGGAGCGGGGCAGGTCTTGTGGGCCTTGAGATTCCAGTCCGCGTCCCCCAGTGGTGGAGTCCTCTGGGGGAGTCTGGGCTGTGGCTGGGCGGCTCTTGGAAGAGTCTGAAGGGCTCGGGACCAGAGATGGTCGCCTCTTTAGGAGCGTGTTGGGCCCCCCATGGTTTGCCTCCACACCCTTGGTTATTGGGGTGAGACCACCACCTTGAGACGTGTGGGTACGAGGCAAGTTCAGATTAATGTGAGGGGGGAGCAGCGATAGTGGACGCCGCCCCAAGGTTGCAGCACAGGCGGGGGAGAAGAAGCAGATGGTATTCCCCCGCACTTGGGTGGGGGGAAAGGTGGTGAAGGCCCCAGGTGGCTCCTGTCCTGCGGGGTGGGGGGGGTCACTGCCCCGGACCCATTATCCAGGCCTCAGTTAGTGGATCCTTCAGTCCTGCACGTATCGTGAGGCTGGGGGGGGAGGGAGGCTACACACTGTGCGGGTGGAGCAGGGGCTTCGTGAGAGCGATGACTGTACTTGTTGGGGTGGCGTGGGAGTCCTGCACTGTCTGGGCCTCCTGCGGTTCCCCAAACACGAAGAGGGTGAATTAGCAGTGTTGGGGTGCCGCCGTCCATTGAAGCCTCTTCATGCACACAAGATGCAGATGGTGGTCGGGGGGCCCCCCTCCAGGATCACTGCTGCAAAGCCACAACCTCACCCCTCCCGCATCCAGAGGGGGAGACCCGTCGCCCCGCTGGTAAGACTGCTGCGGCGCGGGTGAGGTGGGGATATGCTCCGGTGGCTTGGCTCTGGTGAGGCGGGCTGTGGACCAGTCCCAAAGAGGGGCCAGTTGTTCCCCGGGGAGTTGGCAGGTGAGTCTGGGGTACCGGAGGGCAGAGGCAGGCTGAAGGCGCTGGGTTGGAGGCACTGCCCCCGCCAGGTGCAACCCACGTGGATCGAGTCCAGGCTGGGCTCCCAGGCAAGCTTCAATCAGTGCCGCGTCTGCAGCTAAGGCACAGCATAATGAATCGGCACCGTCAGGATCTGCAGGAGAGCAGGAAGAATTCCAGAAGTCAGGGGCTCCCCAGCGTGGTCCCGGAGCCAACGAGGGCTGGTGGATGGCCACAGAGACGGGGCTGATGCGGCGCGTCCGCCATGTTGGATTTGCCTGCCGGTCACCGTCGGCAGGCACCCCTACTGCGTTTTCAATGATCTCGATCGCGTTACGAGCTTGGATTGCTGCTAACTGGGCTTCCAGCTTTCTGCCACCCGGATCAAGCATTTAGAAGGTCGGGCCAGAGCAAGAACTTGAGGTTTTCAATGATTGCTGCGGTCCCCATGCGGAGGCCATGAGTCTTGTCCTTATGGGAGACTCTATGTGACACCCACAAATCTGCTGCTATGGCTAGCTTCTTAGGATCTATCTCCTTTGAATCTGCCAAATGCTGCTTAAGCTCAGGGGAACAAGATGCAAAAATATTTTCAAACAAGACATATCATACCTTCAAAAGTGGAAACCTTATAACCTTCAACCCAGCCAGTCAAGTTTTTTAAGGATTCAGTTACATAAGCCACCCAAGTACCTCCTTTCTTTTTATACTCTCTGAATCTCTTTAAGTATTGGGCAGGAGTCTTCCCAAACTTTAAGATGAGAGTTTGCTTCAACATTGCAAAATCTGCTCTCTCAGCTTTTGACATTTCCATAATGGCACTGCAGCCAGAATGGGGCAGTCTGCTAAGTAACCAGGCAATTGTATCAGCATTGTTAACCTGTTGAACTTCACATGCATACTCAAAAGTATTCAGTCAAACCATAATGTCATTCTTTTCATCATACACACCAAGCAGATCTTTAGGAAACCTAGGATGAGAGGAGGACCCAGACCCATGTCCAGGACCCTTAGATCCATTGGAAACTTGAAGCTTTTTCAGTTCCAACTGGTGATCCCTGTCCTTCTGTTTTTCTGCCTGCTCTATCTTTGGCTTGGCCATGTTAAATTCAAGCTCCTTCTGCCTAAACAGCAGTTCTTGATTCTTTAATACAAGCATGGCCTCACCATCAGCACTGGCAGAGGAAACATTGGACATCACATCATCTAAATCCTCATTGGTCCGAATTGATAAGTGCAGCGACAGGCTTGTCAGTTCTGCCAGTGAGAGCAGTCCCACCACCTTCTGCACTTTCCTCAGGAGCTATGGCACTGAGTTGTGACTCTTGCCATTCCATGATTCTTTGACTCATTTCCATTTTTATGCCTTGAGCAGGTAAACCCCTCTCAGCACACATCTTTCTTAATGTTGAGATTTAGAAGCATTTAAGGTTAACAAGGTACTTGTTTCCATATTGTTAGATAGGATTATGGCCTTTTTCAGTTCTACTACAACAATTCACTATGTGTCCTGGGTAGGAATAACTTGAAATGCCTTCACTAGTGTGCAACACTGGATACCTTCATTCCTATCCCACCGCTGTACACCAATTTCTAAAGATGGATTTCTGAACTCTGACCTGGAGGGCAGAGGTTCAGAAGGCCAGCCTGGTTTCTTGGATCAGGGTAACCTCTGGACAAGTCAGACCAATCAAGGTAGCTATGGCAGGCGGTCAAGACTAAGGGGGTCATTACGAGTTTGGAGGCAGCCATGGTGCTAAAAGCACCATGGCTGCCTCCAAACCCGTGTCCGGGTCCGTGGTGTCGGAATGGGGACTTAGCGGAACATTCCGACCTATGCGGACCCGGTAAGTCCCCATTTCGAAAACCATTCCCCAGACCCATCCGAGCCCCCATAGGGCTTAATGGGAATGGAGAAGGAGCTAATAACGGGCCCGCAAATAGCGGGCCCGTTATTAGCTCTCTGGTCCCTTAACGGGTCCTGCTAAGGGCGGCTGGTAAAACCAGCCGGCCCTAGGGGGACCCGCTAAAGGACCTCGGAATGCGGCGCTAGGGGGTTAACGGCACCAGCATCCTTACCAGTGCCGTTAACCCCCTACCGCCGTACTCGTAATGATCCCCTAAATCTCAGGAGGGGTGAGGGTGACTGAAAGACCTCAATGAGCACACACAGCAAGGACACTTACAAATTACTCCCAGACAGGTGTTATATCAAATATATAAACACATTAATTACAAGGCCTTTGTAACTCAGACCATAGCAAAAGAATCACAGCAGTACTAAGTAAACCAACTCAACACTATCAATACAATGGGCCCCATTCCGAGATTGGTGGTAGTCATGGCGCTATTTGCGCCATGACTGCCACCAATAATGGGTCCGGCACCGGTCTAGTTCAATGTGGACTTACCGGTGTAGACTGACCTTTGTGGGACCGGTAAGTCCCCATTAAAAATACCATTCCCCATTCCCATTTGAGCCACCATAGGGCTCAATGGGAATGGGGAGGGCGCAAATAACGGGCTTGCGCATGTCAAGCCCGTTATTTGCACCCAGGTCCCTTTGTGGGTCCCGTCCATAACGCCTGGTCAGACCAGGCGTTACTGGAGGGACCCGCTAAGGGACCTTGTAGCAGGGCAGTAAGGGATTACCGGCACCGGTCTCCTTACCGGTACCCGGTATCCCTTGCCGCCCTACTCGGAATGAGGCCCAATGTATATACAAGACCACTGGGGTCCAAAGGGTTAAATGCACGAAATATGTCCACAACCTAGATGGGGAGAAAACAGGCTGTGTAGATAGTCTTTGGCCCCTTCAACATCGATAACACACCTAACTAAGAGGCAGTCCAAAACCTAAGAAGAGAGGAGCTTGGTACTCAATAGTACATGCAATGCAAGCGCACGCGGTTCTTCCAATGGGCAAATTGGGGTCCCTACAGGGGTCTCTAGCAGCTCAGGAAGGTGGATGAGGCGATGAAGAATAAGTTCCCACTATTCAGGGAGGACCTCCACTTGAAGGCAGAGGCAGTTCTAGAGTGCGGGATGGAGTCGCTAGTTTGCACTAGCAGTGGAAAGGAGGGGGACCCTCAGGGGCCACTCGTTCGTATAAAGGGACCTGGGTGCTAGGGGCCACCGGTTAGTGTTGGAAGTACTCACCGGTCCCAGGCGCACTCAGACCCAAACTTCGCCAATTTAGTCCATTTCGCTTGCAGGTTCGAACACGACAAAAAGGACGTCTCTGCGGCTTTCAGTTCCGAGATACAGTGATGATTCCCAAACAGGACAGTGGCGGTTTCTCCGCTCTGGGTGGATGAATCGACCCAGCTCCACTGCAGCAGGTTTCAGGGGCAAGAGGGTCACAAATGCAGCGCACCTGCAAAGGTCGTTGCCGCGGCAGGGCAACACGGTAACCGAGTATGCTCTGGTCCGGGCGCACTCGTTTCACTTCAGACCTCGGAATGCCAAGTTTATGAAATTCGGTGTGAGGGTGCCACGGACACAGAGTTAGCAGTATACCAAGTTTCGAGGGCCTCCTCGAAACGGCAGCGGTGACAGAGCAAAGCAACTGGGTAAACTGGTCAGCCCACTGGTTGGCCCAGGTTCACTTCTGAGAAAGCTTACTTGCAGGTTTTGATGAAGGTGCCGAGAGTAGTTGGTCCCACTATTCTAATGGGTCGAAGCGTTTTTGCAGACCTTCTCGGACGACCAGATGCAGAGGGGTCCCACGGGACGACAGCGGGCTCAGGGTGCAAACCTTCCAGCAGTTCACCAGCGGTTCCTCGACTCAGCTTCTTAGTTTCAGGATACTTGGATCCTATCCTTCCTTCAGTGAGAACTTCAGAGATCGACATGGTATGGGTGTTTATGGTATCCTCTTATCCAAAGTTCCCTTCCCGCCAAAACGAAGAGGACCCAATGGGAGATCTGCTCACAAACACACACTCCATAAGTTGACCAATCACGTCCACTGTGGTCCCAGTCATTCATGGCACTCCAGACTCTCCAGCACCCAGGATGTGTATTGGACTCAAACATTACAGCCCACATCCTGGAGGCGCACACACACAAGGCATGCAGATTCCCACAAAAGCATTGCGTTTCAAGGGAAAATGCATGACCAAATAAAAACAGACCTGGGTCGACTTGACCTGGGGAAGGTGAAGGGGCAAGATGGCTAAAGGACAGGACAAAGTACCTTGTGGCATGGCCATTTTGGAGCCAGGCCACCTATTCGTGCCAAACGCGGTTAACGCGGTTAATATGGCAGGAAAGGGTTAAAAATAATGGGAAAGGATAGCTGCCACCAGCGCTGTCCATGACACATCTGCACATCTCCCAAAAAGTCCATCGGGAGTATCTAGGGCCTTTGGAAAACAACTACATACCCAAGCAACATTGGAAAAAGATTAAGGGAAACAAAGTCTCCCAGTACTGACTGTTTTAAGGGTATGTCAGTTTCCCCATTAAAAGTGAGCGAAAGCCCAGAGGAGTGCAGCTGAAGACTGTGCTTCTCTGGCAAAGTCAGTCTATGGTGTCTAAACAGCAGCAAAACGTTTGGGGGTGTACACATGGAGGGAAAATTACATACAATTTTGAAATCTTTCCTAATAGTAACCATTTTAAAAGGTGGCGAGACAAGCCTCTTTGTATGACACTGACCTATACGGACACTGTGATACCATGGCTGTTAACACTTCAGAAAATAAGTTCCTTAAAGGCCTCCCTCAATCTACTCCCACAAGTGCATTGCATGCAGAATTAGGATTGGTGGAAAGTGACGAGTTAGTTAAATTGAAACTGGTTTACTACTGGACCAATTTATGGCTGCATACTAACCTAACAAAATATAGAGACGCATCCCCCATGGAGTCATATGGACGAACACCACCTACTGCCACTTGTAACCCAGCGGTAATACTGCCGGACCAAGTGTTGGGAATGGTAATACAGTTTGGTGGTATCTCAGTGGATTTATTGCCGAGATATCACCAAACTCATAATAAGGTCCAAGGTCTGGTTAAAGCTTGAGTCAATCTAAAAATAAAATGTATCGGAAAGTGAAATTAGCCTATCATGATTGGGTCGGGGAGTTACTGTGGAAAGAGAGCATGGATAGAAGAGTGATTCGAGAGTTATTGAAAACTATCTTGATGAAGTATGAACGCCATATGCACGCACACAGGCTGATCATCAAACTAAGGTTCGACGAATTCCAAGATGGCCGCCGGCACTGAGTAGACGTGCCGACGGCGCTCTCTGAACCCTGGTGACTTGGGCCGCCCACCGCCCGTAATTAATCTACCTCGGGACCTCGGAGGGTTGCCCTGAGTGTGAAGGCAGAGCGAAATCGAGCTCTGGGTGCAAAGGGCGCACAGCGGACGCCGGGATCAGCGCTGTGGTGCAGGGCGCAGTGGCTGTGATCGAGCCCGCAGCACGCGCATGTAAGGAGAACCGCGGGCTCCGAGACCTGGGAGGCTCTGAGGAGTAGAGGGACATTAAGAAAAGCCGGTGATAACGGGGCATTGTGAGTCGGGTGAGCGAGTGGATGTACCCGCGGCGCTGGTGTTGGTTCCCCGGATGCCGCTTCCCCCCTTCTGGCGCGGCAAGTGAGGAGCCGCGGGCCCCGGGGCTGGACTGAGTGGACCCGGGAGGCACTTACAATTGAAGCGGCACAGTGGTGAGCGGGTGGTGCCAGGGGCTCTGCAGACCAGTTGTGCGGAGAGCGAGCCCGTGGCGGTGGTGTTTGGTGGCCCGGCTCCGCCTCCCCTCCCGGCGCAGCGGGAAGAGAAGGACCCCCCGGAAGGAACGCTGCGGGTAGGAGCTGCACTGCGGAGTGTGGGGAAGCCAGAAGAAGGAAGGCTTTCAACGGAGCAACAAAGGTAGCTCGCGCAGCCGAAACCAGGGCTAGACACAGCCCGAAGTGAAGAGATTTCTGTACTGAATAAGGGTCTTTCCTTTGCAGCTGCAATTCACACCAACTATGTAGAGTTTCAAGTTGTTTTGTTCAAATTTGTGCGAAAATTGAAATTAAAAAAATATTTTGCAACACAAGTACGTTCATTCATACCATCTGAAACACAAGAACCTCTGAGTAACCTGACTTTGTCAGACCTCAAGAATATTGAGATCCTAACGTCACTTAATAACAAAGGGAATTCAGACTTGGATTCGATCTGTGCAGATTTAGGAGTGCATTCCAGGAATTTGGAAATGAGGGAATTAAAAAATTAATCTAAATTTACACCGCACTTTGCTATGGAAAATGTGATAGATATCTTTCACAAATCCATGATTAGAGACATTCATAGTACAATGGATAAACAAAAGTTTCCAAAGGGTATCTCCAAGAAACACAATAAAGTGACATATAATCTTACCCAAGACGAATTCAAAGCTCTGGATTCCCTGACGAAGAATCAATTGATTACCATTAAGGAAGCCGATAAAGGGGGAAATGTGGTAGTACTTAACACTAAGGACTATATCCAATGGGTATGACACATCTTAACACACCACAATGTTACAAAGTTCTCAAAACTAATCCTACCAAAAATATAGTCACGGAGTTGGGCAATTTAATTTCAAAATGGCATTCTATGGGACTTTTAACGGATGAGGAGAATAAGTTTCTTACTATCACCAATCCAACAATGCGACTCTATATTTTCTACCGAAAATACATAAGTCGTATGAACTGCTACCAGAAGTGAAACCCATTATGAGTGGCATAGGATGGGCCACATGGGGGCCTATCCCAATATTTAGATGAGGCTTTGAAACCTTTTGTGACAGAAATCTAGTCTTACATTAGAGATAGCACACACGTGTTGCAGTTTCAAGACTCTGTTGAATGGCAATCACAATATTTACTTGCAACTTTAGGTGTGACGGCACTGTACACCAGCATTGGACATGATTGGGCATTAAAAGCATTGGAATTTACTTTCAGGAACTGTTCAGCTTCTTATTGGAAGCATGTTGACATGTTGAAAGAATTCCTGCTATTTACGCTAAAGAATAATGTATGTTTATTCAATGATCAGTACTTCGTGCAGGAGAGAGGAGTAGCAATGGGCGCCAAATTTACACCTTCATTAGCAAATCTCTTCATGGCGCAATATGAAGAGCAACATATATACAGACAGAATGGCTTCATGAACAATATTATTGGATGGAAGAGATTCATAGACGACATCCTAGTAGTGTGGGATGGTACACTAAATTCTTTTGAAGATTTTGTAAAACATGCTTACAACAATGAATTTGGAATTCAATTTACGGGACATGCCAGTCCATCACAGATTGATTTTCTAGATATGCACATATTCATTTCTGATAATCGAATACATACTTCAATTTATCGTAAACCCACAGAGGTGAATTCAGTTTTGCATTCAGATAGCTGCCATCAGCGAGGCACCATAAATAACATTCCTGCAGGTGAATTTTACAGAGCTCGTAGAAACTGCAGCAGAGATGGTGATTTTGAGCAAGAATGTGTCTTACTTAAGAGAAGGTTCCTTGAAAGGGGTTACAGTCATACATGTGTCAATCAAGCAGCTAATAAATATATGCATACCAAACAAAGAGATCTGGTTTACAACAAGAGGAAGGATAATTTGCAAACACAGCCCATTGCCATTTTCACACAATTTACTGGAGACAGTAAGGCATTGTATTGTCTGACAAGTAAGCATTGGGACATCCTTAAACTGGATAAAGACCTGCTACCTCTTCTTACAGACAGGCCCAAATTCACCTTTACCAAGGCACCCACCATCAGGAAGAAATTGTGTCCATCCTTTTTGGATGTTACTCCTAAACCAGAAGGTTGAAGATGGCTTAAGAGTGATGGTGGTTTTCACAAGTGTGGGCATTGTAATCAATGTCAATATGCATGGGGCAAATGCAAAATTTTCAAGGATCAGTTTGGGAATACAATCAATATAGATGACCATATCAATTGCAAAACATGTTATGTTGTTTACTTAATCAAATACGTCTGTGGTAAATATTATGTGGGGAGGCCTATCAGGCAGATAAGGATACGCATCAGAGAACACTTGCTAAGTTTAAGGAACATAGAACCAAAAACACCTTTGGCCATACATTGGCAAACAGAACACCAAATGGATAATGTACAGGATGTAAGATTTTTGGGGCTGATGAAAGTCAAAAAGGGAAAGAGGGGTGATATGATATGGCATTTGTAACGCGCCTATACACAAGTGTTTCAAGGCGCGACGAGGCGGGGGGGAACACGGGGAGACAGACAACGATCCTACTAGGCCAGGTGTCATTCAGACCGCGCACGTGCAAGGGTAGAGGGGACTGGGAAAGTGCAGGGGGAAGGAGAGAGGGGGAAAGTGCTGTACATGGTTAGTAGAATACAAGATAAATAATAGGGCGAGCTGGTGGCAAGTGCAAGGAAAGTGCAGTAAAGGTTAGTAGAATACAAGATAAATAATAGGGCCAGCTGGTGGCAAGTGCAAGGTAAGTGCCGGGAGAAGGGGCTGTGGGATACAGAGACAGTCCCGTGGTGCAGGTAGGCAGTGCAAGGGAAGAGTGGCCGGGCCAAGGACCGAGATCGGTGAGTGGTCCAGTAGCAGATTCGGTGCAGGTTCAGTGGTTTTAGCAGGGGAGAGAGGGAGAGAAAGTGGAGGCAAAGAGGAAGGTTTTGAGGTGCTTCCGGAACCGGAGATGGTTCTCCTCAACTTTCAGGGAGGCAGGAAGGCTGTTCCAGAGGGAGGCCCCTGCTGCGGAGAGAGATCTACCCCCAGCTCGTTGCTTGGAGAAGCGGCTGACCCTGAGGTAGTTGGAGGTGGATGAGCGAAGAGCTCGAGAAAGAAGATATTTAGGAAGAGAGAGTTGAAGTTATTTTGGCCCAAGGCCCCAGAAGGCCTTGTGGACAATACAGAGGGTTTTGAACTTAATCCTCGCAGCCACTGGGAGCCAGTGCAGTGATTTCAGTCCTGGAGAGATACGGTCCTTGGGCTTGAGGCCAAGGACAAGTCTCGCAGTCCTGTTCTGGAAGAGTTGCAAAGGGCGAAGAGTAGAGGCAGGAAGATTTAGATAGAGGCTGTTGCAGTAGTCCAGCTTTGAGAGAACCAGGGCTCTGGAGACAGTGAGCTTCTGGGGGAAGGAGAGGAAAGGAAGGATCCCTCTGAGGAGATGTAGCTGGTAGTGTGACTTCTTAGAGACGTCAGATATGTGTGGAGAGAAAGAGAGTGTGGAGTCGAAGATGACCCCAAGGTTTTTTGCCTTGCAGGTAGGCACAGGAAGAGGGCCAAGGGAGGCCGGCCAGAGAGCTGCAGGGAAAGAGGGAGTGGGTGTGCCAATAAGTAGAATCTCAGATTTACTGGCATTAAGGCAAAGGTCGTTGGCGGCACAATATTCCTGGATAGCATAGAGACAGTCAGAGATGAGGGAAGGGGAAGAGGAGGCCGGGGGTAGCCTGAAAATGAGCTGGGTATCATCCGCGTAGCACTGAAAGTAGGGACAGAGAGCGGCTATGCAGTGAGCAAGAAGTGCCGGATATTGGTTGAACAGCCAGGGGGAGAGGTTAGAACCCTGGGGGACACCACAGGTAGAGAAAAAGATGTCAGAGAGGAAGGAACCCAGTTGGACCTAGGAGGGTCGATTGGAGAGGAAGGAGGTCAGCCACGCCAGAGCCTGACCAGTGATACCCAGGTTATCACGGAGACGGTTGAGCAGGATGGTGTGGTTGACGGTGTCAAAGGCAGAAGAGAGGTCGAGCAAAATGAGAACACAAGGGCTGTTAGAGTCAAGGTTAGAGAGCAGGTCCTCACGGATGTTCAGGAGAGCAGTTTCCCTGCTTCTGGCAGCTCTGAATCCAGACTGGTGGTCATGAAGACTACCAACAGATTCAGCATGGAGATTAAGTTGGGAGATGGCCAGTTTCTCAAGGAGCTTGCCCAGGAAGGGAGTGATAGAGATTGGGCGATAGTTAGCTGGGCAGGAGGGGTCGGAGGAGGGTTTCTTAAGAAGGGGGTGCACAAGGGAGTGCTTGAGGGGGGAAGGGAAGACTCCTGAGGTGAAGGAGTGATTGCAGAAGTCAGCCAGGGCAAGAGCCAGGGAGTCGATGTGGTCCTTGATAGTTTTGGAGGAACAGGGGTGGACCTGTTTTGACGAGACTTTCATAGATCAGACTTGTCTCGAAACCTCGTCAGCAGAAAAGAGGGGAAAGGCAGAGAAGGAGGGAGGAGGGGTGGCTGCAGAAGGGCCAGAGGGAGAGCAGGGAATAGAGGGGGGGAGGTGATAGGAGGAGAGTGAGGACAGGATGTCCTGAGTTTTTGAAATGAAGTGAGAGGCCAGTGCCGTGCAGAGGGCCTGAGAGGGGACAGGAGAGGTGGAGACTGCAGCAGAGTTGGCCAGCTCCTTACAGATTTTAAAGAGTTCAGCCGAATTGTTAGATGCCGTAGAGATGCGAGCTTGGATAAGGGCTCTCTTCTTAGTGAGAACGGAGAGCCGGTATTGCCTTTGGAGCAGGCGACAGGCCAGTTTGTCAGAGGATGAACACGAAGCACACCATTTCCTCTCTGCCACCCTGCACTTGCGTTTAAGGGTGACGAGATCCGAGTTATACCAGGAGTTACATTTGGCTTTGGGCTTCAGGCAGATCCTCATGACAGGGGCAAGGATATCAAGGGTATCAGATATAGCAGAGTGGAGAGGGCTGTGTCAGGGTGGGAGTCAGCCGAAAGGGGAGGAGGGGGCGAAAAGGTGGTAGCGAAAGCCTCAACTGACACGCGCTTCATGGGTCGGATGACCGCGAAGGTGGGTGGCAGTGATGAGGGTGGCTTTGCCTGTGGGGAAGGGAAGGTGAGGTGGGAGGATAGGAGAAAGTGATCACTCCAGGAGAGAGGAGTGGAGAGAGGGACAGAGAGGGGAAGGTCAGAAGAGATCAGAGCATCGAGAGTGGGCCCTGCAGAATGGGTCGGCCCAGACGGGAGAATAGAGAGTGAGAGAGAGTCGCAGAGGTCGCGAAAGAGTCCAGAGGGAGGACAGGAGGCATCAAGATGGATATTGAAGTCTCCAAGAAAGAGGAGTTGAGTGGTTGAGGACAGGAGTGAGGAGGAGAGGTCAGCCCACTCAGAGAGGAAGGCGGAAATTTGACCAGGTGGCCGATAGATAGTAGCCATGGTAAGGGAATGGCTAGGAGAGAGAGAGAGTCGGCAGACAAGGCATTCAAAGGAGGAGTAGGTCTGCGTAGGAGTGACAGTGGCAGGAATCCACTCAGGGAAGATAAGGGCCACCCCCCCCGAACGGTTGGGCCTGGGCAGGGAGAGGATCCTCTAGCCGTCAGGTAGGAGTGTGTCAAAGCTGGTGACAGAGCTGGCCGTGAACCATGTCTCAGTGAGACCGAGGATGTCAAGGTCCAGTTCCTCAAGAAGGTGACAGATATCAGAGGAATGTTTGACAGCAGAGCGAGAGTTGAGAGTGGCAATGTGGAGAAAGTTGCCATCTTTGAAGGACTTCCGGGGAGGGGTACAGATCAGAGGTACGCCCTGTGGAGGTGAAGAAGAAGGAGCCAGAGAGAGGGCAGGAGGCAAGGTAGCCGAGGACAGGGAAGAGGGGACAGCAGGAGAGGAGAGGAAGTTGATGAGGCGCGGGAAGCGTCTATCAAAGAGGTGGAGGTTGGCCTGAGGACCTTGGATCAAGACGGTCCCATTAGCGTAGACATTAATGATGGCCTTAGAGGAGTGGAAGGGGGCCAAGAGGACATCCCAACGGGTGCCACCATTAATGGGAGAAGAGGAGAAGGGAGAGAGCACAGAGACCATATGAAGGGTCCATTGGTCAGGGGAAGGCACGAAAAAGAGGATGTCAGTAAGAGTTTCCTTGGAGGAAGCACTGGTGTAGGTGTCAGCGATAAGGAGGCCTGGGTTGGAGACCAGGATATACTTTTTAAACTTTTTCCTACCAGATTTAGTGAGGAGAGCAGGATAGTCAATTGAAAAGCAGTTAGAGAAGATAGGAGAGATAGAGAGCACCATGGAATAAGGAGGGAGGGGGGAGACAGACAAGAGCAAGCAGACAGGAATGAAGAGGCAAGCCCTAGTTTACCACAATTACAGAGCCACAGTAACAGTAAGTATGAGTTAGGTACCCAGTGTAGGGGCCACCTAAGTTTGAGAGTCCTGCGAGGGGAGAAAAAGCCCTAGTTTACCACAATTACAGAGCAACAGTAACAGTAAGTACCAGTTAGGTACCCAGTGTAGGGGCCACCTAAGTTTGAGAGTCCTGCGAGGGGAGAAAAAGCCCTAGTTTACCACAATTACAGAGCAACAGTAACAGTAAGTACGAGTTAGGTACCCAGTGTAGGGGACACCTAAGTTTGAGAGTCCTGCGAGGGGAGAAAAAGCCCTAGTTTACCACAATTACAGAGCAACAGTAACAGTAAGTACAAGTTAGGTACCCAGTGTAGGGGCCACCTAAGTTTGAGAGTCCTGCGAGGGGAGAAAAGCCCTAGTTTACCACAATTGACAGAACACACTGACGGGAGTAGGTAGGTGGGCAAGCAGGTGGAGCTAACAAGAAAAGAATGGCGGACCGGCGCCTGGCATCCCCTGCGGACACCTGCAGACACACAGGGAGCCGCGACCGTAGGAGCCGCCCTTTGCCTAAGGGGCCTTTAGCCGAGGGGGCTGCCGGGCAGGGGGTTGCCCAGGTGGGTGGGATTTAAGGCAGGGGGAGAGAAAGGGTGGGGGGGTGTGGGCGGGCAGGGAGGCGGGAAGGGAGAGGGGAGAGGAGGAACCAGGAAGTGAGGAGGAGGGAGGGGGCAGGGGGCAGCACAAACGCGCACGGAGCGCCAACAGGTAAAAAACAGTAACAGGCTGAAAATTCAAGGAAGCTTACTGAAGCCCAACGGGGCTTGGATGGCAGCCTCAGCAGCACGCCACACAGGGCTACGGGCGACCGCTCGAACCCGCTCATGCTCAACAAAGAAGCGAGCGCGGTGAGCGGTCGTCACGTAGTCCTGGAGGACACCCAATTGTTACTACGTAGAATGGAACACCAATTACAAGAAATCCCACTAATCAGCTTCCTTCCCTTGCCGGACAGAGTGAGTCAACTTAGATGTATATGTACTTAATTTTTTGCATTCTTAAACCCAAACAAAAGGGCACTTCACCATTTAATTATCAGAAAATACACATATTTTAATATTTATCATACCAATTTGGGTCAATGACCAAGATGAATGTATTAACTTCACCATGAACTCCAACCAAGAAAAAATTCCCTTTTTGGATTTAGAGATTTTTAAAGACACAGAGAACAAATTGGGCACCACTTTGTTCAGGAAGGCTACAGATAAAAACACTCTGTTACTGTTTGAAAGCTTCCATCCCCAATCCCTGCGGCAAAACTTACCAGTGGGACAGTTTCTACGTATCAGAAGGAATTGTACCCATAAAGAAGCTTTTGAGATTCATAGCAAAGATTTAACAACTAGACTGAGGGCAAGAGGTTATCCTCCCTCCATAGTACGTAGATCCATGAAAAGAGCTAGAAACACTCCTAGAGATAGGTGCTTGACACCACAACCGCGAGTTATAGAGGAAAAGATCACTTGTGTCTCCACATTCTCTCCGATCAGCAACGATCTGCGGAGATGCATATTGAAGAACTGGAATATTATCAACACAGAAGATTTCTCAATTAGTAAACCTCGGTTTGCGTTTCGTCGTATGCCTAATTTGAGAGACAAACTTGTACATACATATAAACCAGTGGGCAAGGATAGGTCCACCAACCAATCGAGACTGTGGAATTTACCTCCGGTGGTAGGTCACTTCAGATGTGGTAACTGCTCTGTGTGTGAATTAACATCTAACATGAAACAGGTAGACCTCAAAGGGAGAATATGGGAATTGAAACACTTTACAAACTGTAACTCTAAGTGGGTAGTGTATGGCATCAAATGCCCATGTGGCCTGTTATATATTGGCAAGACGAAGAGACCCATTCGTCAGAGAATCTGTGAACACAGATCCTGTGTGAAGAACCAGGTACCCGATAAACCTTTAGTGGCCCATTTTAAAAGCGCCCACCATTCAGTACATGACATCCACTGGTTCATTATAGAAGTAATAAATGTGCAACCAAGAGGAGGTAACAGAGATCTAAAGCTAAGACAAACAGAACAGAAATGGATATACTCCCTAGACACTGTAAGAAACGGATTAAATATCTCCATTGAGTGGTCCCTTTTTATACATCACAAAAGGTGAACAAGATATATGAGTCGCAAGTTCTTTTACAATATGTACCCTGTGAAATATGTAACATTCTATAAGGGTCTCTGTGGGAATAAGTGATTAGTATACAACGGCGAGAGAGATGGATAACAGCCGGCATATATGCCCACGAGGGGAGATAGATAGAGAGATAATGCACACATTGAATAAATGAGGTATCCACTAAAAGGGAATTTAATGCTGTTACCTTTGATCATTTTTGGTCCAACTAGAACACGCCTCGGGCGGCCCCTGATATAGAGAACCCTATTGGGCAGTAACAGTACCCACACGGGACTTAAGATCTAGTAAAAGGTGAATATCCAGCTTGCTTAATGTGTAATACTGGTATATTGCGCATTTTTGCTTTATTTGATTATCAGCAACACTAAACCAAAAGAAAGTGGTATACCTTTAAGAGAAGGGTTGCGGATCACGTGATATCACGTAGATACGCGCGTAAAATCATGTGACATGACCACTACTTAAAATGGACCAAATGCGACAGTAGGCCCGCAGCTTTATCGAGCAGCAGACGTTCATCGCGGCACGCCCGGCTTCAGATACACTGTGCACGGGACAACAGCCGGCATAGATGTACCCATGAGGTAAGAGAGAGGGACAATGGACACATTGAGTAATGCGGTATCCATTAAAAGGGAATTTAACGCTGTTCCCCTTTGTGCTGGTTTATTTAGAACACGCTTTTGGCGGTTCCATGAAGGGTGACGAGAGATAAAATCCCCCAATAGAAATAAAGGAAATTTCAAGACAGTGGACTTGATCACTCGGGTAAGCTTCACTCAATTTTAAACAAGAGAATGTTGAGGTGATCACCGATATTCCTGTGATAAGTAATGGTGGCTTCTCTCCTCCTGTTACAGAGCTAAGCTACAAACTAGTAGGGAGACCACCCTGGCTCGTGACATAGAGAACACCATTGGGCAGTAATAGTGCCCACACGGGACTTAGAGGAAGTAGCCCGATCGGAAAGAAATTGAAGATCCAGTAAAAGGTGAGCGTTCAGCTTGCTTAAATTAATAATTGGGTGATAGGTAAACATATAGGGACATTTGATAGGAATATTAAAACATATCCCTCCCCCCCTTTCAGCAAAAGTTTTTTATGTCTGTGCTGGAAAGAGACGGTCAGCCCAAGGAAATTAAGCTTTAAAGGCTAAAATGCATGTTTGCAGACACATGAAATGGAGAGAACAAACCATATTGAATATGAGAGAAAGTGTAGTAGTGGATAATTTAGACCACTTGAGTATTAATGCATCCCTGCTGTCTATATTGGTAATAGAGATGAAGTTGTAATAGATGTATCTGATGTATTTTTTGCATAAAAATGTTTTACTTGTTTATGTTCTAAAGTGGAAATGTTTTATTTGTCTTTTAGAAAGATTGTACATTACGGCAAACCGTTAAGGGTGTGAAAACCAGAATATGAACAAAAACCTAAGTGCCCTGAAGACAGCACCAGCAGGATTTGCAATAGGGATTACTTGCCTTGCCTATTCTTAAAAGATATATTCCCATGCTGGTCCTAGAAACACATTTCTATAAAAGTGTTTGTATATTGGAATTGTCAAATTGGTATGATAAATATTAAAATATGTGTATTTTCTGATAATTAAATGGTGAAGTGCCCTTTTGTTTGGGTTTAAGAATGCAAAAAATTAAGTACATATACATCTAAGTTGACTCACTCTGTCCGGCAAGGGAAGGAAGCTGATTAGTGGGATTTCTTGTAATTGGTGTTTCATTATCCTCACCCACTCAGCCCCTAAAAAGAGGATAGGCACAGCTCACGTAAAACTCTACGTAGAATGGAAGCCAAAACAATTTGTCTTTTGAGGTCCACGGAACATGGTTTAAATTCAGACCACGAGATGTATGTTTTTTTTGTAAATTTATAAAGAATTTGTGATTTATTTAGGTATACATAATTAGCCAAATGGCCTGTGACATGCCATGTTGATCACCTGTTTAGTGCACAAGGCATAGAAAATTCTTTTTAGAATAACAGGATGCATTCATATAATGGGTTAACAGTATAGTGGCATGCAATATACTAGACCAGTATATGTCTTACAACGTAGGATCAATTCAATGAAGTCTTTATTTAAATTTATAATTCTAACGATGGTAAAATAGGTAATAGAATTTTATCAGCATGTTACATTGACATAGGCAAACTCATGCATATTTGTATAGGGAAGTTATCCCTAGGAAGATTCTTTAAGGGTACTAGCCTGGACCCAAAATGGCGGCCGGCACAAGTGGCGCTGCGTTCAGGGTGTGGTGACGTCGCGCGCAATCATGCGCGTGACGTCATCGCACCGAACGGACGTCGCGGCCGTGGATTTGTCGCAAAATATAGCATAACACAACATTGCGTCTGGCGTGAGCAGACACAATCAAGAGGCAGAGGAACGAGGGATTGAACCCAGGAAAAGGTAGGTCCCAAACAATATAATTCCTACAGTATGGATAAATATAATTTAATAGTTTTACTTATAAGTGTCCTGTCAAACTTTTCAGGTCACGGGGAACTATCCCAGAGACTTAGAAGAAGATACCACAAATTTTGTTTTGTTATTCTGGCAGTATTATCAGGTGGGCATTTATCCATATAGTGCGAACACATATTGGGTGATCAAATGGTCTATTTAATCATTGCACATTATTATCACATTTATTTATATAGATGCCAAGAAAGCAATACGCGACAAGGGTAAGCTTATTTAATACTTTTAGACACCTGTCTACGGGAGCACAATTGGGTGGAAAAGTAAGGACTTTTCACATGGGTGAATTATTGGATAATTTAAGGAAGGAGAGTAACGGGTGGTCAACTGGCGTGGTCACATGATATTGCAAACAGATCTTGAATGCATCTAGCTTCTAATTCATCATATTATTCATAAGGTATGATAATGTGTATTAGATTGTCAATTAAACATTTGGTTCTTTTCTTTATTCTAAATTTCCATGGATGCTTGCATCTCTCGAAACCTACTTCAACCTGTGTGGTATGTTTTTATTTTAAACATTTTGTTGATAACATGAAATATAATGTTTTGTTTATTTTTATTGTGAATCATGTGCATACATAATTCTGTTTAAAACGGCGATGTTAATGCGTTTATGTGCATTTGAATATGGCGAAATGTATCAATATAGCCTTGAGAACGACCACAATGGTCGAAACACGTGTCGGCTATTGGTGATTAAGTTCACAAACCATATAATTGAAACATAAAGATAACATCAGATTGAACACACAGTGTGGACTATTATCTTTTGCTCTGTCGGCATATTGATTTGTATAGTGTGAACAAGTAGCTTGTGAATATTAGTATCAAGCGCGGAGAACGTATTGCAATATTTGATTCATTTTCACTACAGTGTGAACCCATGTGGAGGGTTCTCAGATTGCGAGACTCCCGCTGCTGATGTTGAACTTGTGCCAATTTTGCTAATAGGTTGGTGAATAGCGCACGGATTTCAGTATCAATCCACAGTAATTTTAAGGAATCTCAATCCTGGCTGGTGGCAGTGGCAAGTGGGGAGTCCTTTAAGGCCTGGGCAGGACTGTGGGAAACCCTCTTGGGAGAGACGCAGTGCAGAGCAAGAAGGCGCCGAGGACTTGGCTCTTCCCCAGGCGGCAGGAGGAGAAGTTAGCGAGGTGTCGGAGGGGGAACACCCAAGGGGAGCCCTGATATCGCGCAGTACAGGAAGCCCAGCGCCGGGGTTACAGGGCCCCATATTTGGCACGCCATCATTCTCCCGCCTCCCCCTCTACACAGAGGAGCGCAGGGATCTAATCGCCTGCAACTGTTTTTGGTAGCGGGACGCCCCGCATGATTGTGGCCTTGACTTTTCGATTCAGCAGGTATAGAGGAGGACTGAAGTTGCCCCTGGTGACAGCGGAAGCCCTACAAGGGAAGCAATACGCGCTCAAGAAGTGGGGAGAGTGCGACATGGCTACGAAACCTAAAAGGAGAGGGGGAAAAGTAGCTCAGTCTGCGATTGACACGGTGGGCACGCTCCCTGACATCTGGCCACGCACACCCCGAGGCAATGCCGGGAGCCTCACGGGAGTCCACAGGGGGGACCTGTGATAAGGAGCGGTCGGAGGAACAACCCGGAATGACTACACAGGAATTCCTGGGGGAACTGCACGCCTTGCAGTCGAATCTGGCGAAAACCTTTCAGGACCAGTTTCAACTGATGCGAGAGAGCAGACATCTTGGAGAAAGGCCTCCAAGAGGTTGAGGAAGAAACCACATCCAACAGTGTGGCCATTGAGAGACTGGATGTGGCAACGCGGAATCTGGAAATCCAGATGGAAGATTTGGAGAATCGATCCCGAAGGATCAATATCAGGGTGAAGTTGCTGCCCGAGTCGGTTCTAGACAAAGATCTGAAGGCGGTGGTTCAAGGCATCTTTGCTGACATCCTGAACGAAGAGCACCCGGAGAAGATTGAGCTAGACCGAGTACATAGAACTGGATGAGGGGTTAAAGGACAAATGGCGAGGCCCATGGATGTTCTGGCCGCATTTACTAGATATGCTCAAAAGGAGGCAGTACTACGCGCGGCTCGACAGCGGGAGCCCTTTAAGTTCAACGGGCAGCAAATTGCATTATTCCAGGACCTGGCAGGCAGCACGCTCATGAAAAGGAGACAAATGGGCCTCTTCTAAAAGTGTTAAATGAGAAGGATGTTAGATACAAATGGACATTCCCGTTTGACCTCCTGTTTGAATGGCAAGGAGTTCAAAAACGCATCACGTCCCTCCAGGAGGGGGCTGATCTTCTTCGTTTGGAGTTGGAGGAGACCCCCTCGAGATCTGGGGTGCAGGGGGCAGCAGCCGGTCCTGGGTTGAAACCTTGGGAATGGACAACAGTAGGCGAGAAAAGGAGAAGAGGGGGCAACGAAGGCAAGAAGCAGCGAAAGAGAAATCCAAGTGGGGAACGGAGCGGGACCCCAACTACCTCATGACCCTGGATCGCAGTAAGGGGGCGGTGGGCCACCAAAAGGAGAATCAGAATGTTGGGTGGTCAGAGGAGCAACCATTTTGGAAACGGAAAGGGCGGCTATGCCCGAGATGGGAGCGGGGAGCAAGCAGGAAGGGGTTAGCCTTCCGGGGAGGGGGGGGAAGGTGGGAGGAGAGGGGGGAAGGAACAAGGGAAAAGGGGGAACGAGTCATTCAACAAGGGGAGAGCCAGGAGGACAGGAGTTCAAGTTATGCTCCAAGAAGTACCTCTGACCTCTTAGGTGGTTAACACATAATGTGAGGGGGCTGAACTCCCCCCTGAAGAGGAAAAAGCTGGAGCTCTTTATGAGAAAGGAAAGTCCCGATATTATAGGCCTGCAAGAAACTCATCTTTTACTCAAGGATCAGGGACGGTTGAAGTTGAGGGAGTTCGAGCAGATTCTTCATGCCTCCGGCCCCAGTAAATCACGTGGTGTAGCGTTGGCCATTAGGAATACTGTAGACTTTAGAGTTGAAGCTGTAATTAGGGATAAGGAGGGGAGATTTATCGTGGTCAGGGGGAGGTATCAGGAGGCTCCTTATGCCATTGCAGTGGTGTACGCCGCTAATACTGGCCAGGAAAAGTTTTTGTTCCGGCTCCTGAAAGTCCTTGAACAACCTTGGAGGCAGATTGTTTTGATGGGAGATCTGAATATCGCTAGGGACAGGGAGAGGGATAGGAACGGTAATTGCATAGGAGGAGGGGGGGCGGTAATGTCGGCGGGGCTGAAGGAAAGGTTTGGAGAGCTGGGCCTAAGGGATGCCTGGAAAGAAATAAAGGGGGAAGAGGAGGGCTACACCTTCTTATCTGGAGTCCATGGGTCACAATCTAGAATAGATTACATATGGGTCTCGGCGGAATTGGTTGGAGGCATCCGGGAAGTGGCTACGGGGCCGATAGGGATAGCGGATCATAAGATTGTCTCGGTAGTGCTGGATTTAGGTAAAAGGGTGAGTATGAAGCTGGAAGCTCCCAAGGGCGATCCTGAGGAACCCGGAAGTACGGGGGGACATTGAAGAGAAGATCAGGACCTTTTTTGCACTCAACAGGAAGGAGCACACGGGCGAGGGGGTTAGATGGGATGCTTTTAAAGCTACTATTAGGGGGGACCTGATCGCGGCAATCACCTTTCATGCAAAGCAACTGAGGGCCTTGGAGGCCCAACTTGAGTCGGAGGTGGAAGCGGCCAGACAAGCGGCGGGCATGACTCCCTCTCGGGTAGCCATGCGGACATATAGGAAGGCGTTGGGGCAATTGGAACTACTGCGTACTAAGAAGGCAGAAGGGGCATTATTGGCAGTGAGGCAGACATTTTATGCAAAGGCTAATAAAGCGGGCACGCTTCTGGTGAGACTCCTTGGGGGTAAGAGGGCAAGGAATTCCGTTACAGTGTTAAAGGTGGGGTCCGGGATGAGGGTGACGAAGCGGGAAGAAATACAGGAGGCTTTGGCAGGGTACTATGACTCTCTTTATGCATCTCAGAATCCTTGTAGCGAAAAGCAGGACAGGTTTCTGCAATCTGTACAGTTAAGGGAGATAGATAGAGAGGCGCAGGAAGCGCTCAATCAGGCTATCACGGAAGAGGAAGTCAGAGGGGTAATTAGGGCCCTCCCTACAAATAAAGCCCCGGGCCCGGATGGGTTTACTGCGGCATTTTATAAATTGTTTGTCACGCAGTTGGCCCCTCAAATGACCTCGCTATTTAACTCTTTCCGGCAGTCGGGGCAAATTGTTCCGTCCATGGAAGAAGCGAAAGTGACCCTAGTCCTAAAGCCACACAAAGACCCAGAAGAGAGGGAAGCCTACCGGCCCATTGGGTTACTAAATATAGATGCTAAGATTTTTACCAAAATATTGGCTAACAGACTGGACGGCATTCTCCCATCTTTGATACACCCGGATCAGGCGGGCTTTGTTAAAGGCCGACAAACCGCCGACAACATTAGAAGGGTGGCCCATTTAGTAGAAAATCCGCAGAGAACGGACACTCCCACGGTCTTGGTGGCGCTTGATGCTGAAAAAGCATTTGACCGCATGGAGTGGTCCTTTTTGTTCCTGGTTATGGAGAAGATGGGCATACGGGGGGAATTTTTGACTATGGTGTAGGGTAATTACCGAGATCCGTCGGATAGATTAATGATAAACGGGGTAGCTTCCAGAAGGGTAATCTTACAGAGGGGGACAAAACAGGGCTGCCCGTTGTCCCCAATCCTCTATGCGATTTATTTTGAAACTTTGATGCAAGCAATAAGAGAAACTGAGGGGATTCGGGGCATCCCATTTGGGGGGGAACAGCAGAAGGTCGCAGCTTTTGTGGATGACATGCTGCTAATTCTGGCGGAGCCGAGAGCATCGCTCCAAGCAAGTATGTCCTTGATGGAACAATTTGGGGAGGCATCAGGGTTAAAAATCAACGCTAGTAAGTCGAAAGTCCTAAATCTAACATTAAAGGGAAGGGAGTGAGATGAGCTGAAGGGGGGCACTCACCTTCTCTGGAGCCCGGGAGGGATAAGATACTTGGGGGTCCTCATCACAGCAAATCTGGAGGGGTGGTACGCAGCAAACTTCCCCCCTCTTCTAAAAATAATTAAGAGGGACTATCAGAGGTGGAGGGGGATGCGGGTGTCATGGTTTGGGCGGATCGCGGCCGTCAAGATGGTGACGCTCCCGCGCTTGCTGTACCTCTTTCAGGCGATCCCGCAGTCTCTTCCCGCTAGCTTTTTCAAGGAATTGGGGACTTTGACCAAGGAATTTGTGTGGGAACGTAAGAGGCCTGGGGTGAGGGTTGGCTTAATGATGGCCCCCAAGAGCGAAGGAGGGTTAGCGTTACCAAATTTTAGACGATATGAGGCCACTCAGCTTCGCATCATTAGGGAATGGCTGAAGGCGGAAGATCCTCAGCAAAATAAACTTTGGGTGAGAATGGACAGGGCGGTAGCCCATCGCAATTTGTCAGAAGTGCTTTGATTTCCTAAAGAGCACAGACCGCGGCATCTGTATGAAAGCTCGGTAACCAAACTAATGGCAGATTCCTGGGATAGGATGGTGGGCGACAAGGGTATCACTACGTACCCATCCCCATTCACCCCCTCTTTGATAATGGGGACTTCACCCCAGGCTTGGAGAAAGGAGCGTTTAGGAGCTGGCGGGAGGGAGGTTGCAGTAAGCTATGTGATCTGTTTCGAGGCGGAGAGTTACTGTCCTTTATAGAATGTAAACGGGAATTCGCCATACAAGAGAGGGAAAGGCTGAGATATGCACAGCTGAAGCACTGGGCACTCCAGCCGGAAGTCAAAAGGGCGGCCACTAGAGAACCAACGCAGTTTGAGGCCTTTTTACTCTCTAACGATGGAATGAAGGGTCTCATTTCTAATATTTACAGGATCTTGAATGGTTCTCACGCTGATCCCCGTTGGTCCTTCATGCAGAAATGGGACCAGATTCTTGGTAGAGATATTAGTAAGGGTGAATGGGGGAGGTTGTGGAGGAGGCTACCTAAAGTAGCAAAAGCGACCCAACTACAGGAAGCATGGTTTAAGATTCTGGTTGGGTGGCATTATACCCCTGCCCGGCTCCACAGAATGTTTCCCACTAGATCGGGTAGTTGCTGGAGGGGCTGTGGCCTGGTAGGAACCGCAGAACATATCTGGTGGAAGTGCCTCAAAGTCGAGCCCTTTTGGAGGGAGGTTCAAAGGGGGCAAAGTCAGGTTTTTGGCTCGGGAGATGAACGAACTCCAGTACAGATCCTCTTGGGCCTGCGGGAGCCAGTGGAGGGAGGGGGAATCAGGGGAAGGGAGCGAAAGTGATCCTGATCCTCGCAGCTATGATGTTAATAGCCCAGAGGTGGAAAAGCCCCGATATCCCTATGACTCATGATTGGTTCCATAAAATTTGGGAGATCGCTGCAATAGAATGGGCGTCCTACGCCATGGAGGATAAAGTGCAGAACTTTGCAGCGGACTGGGGGGAGGTGATGGCTTTTCTCAAAGATGACTATAGAGTGATGTGGTGCCTGCAACGTCTCAGACTGTTGGACTTACAATGAGGCGGAGGAACTATCCAGTCATAAGAAGATTTAGTTTGTTGAATGCTCGTAATTGTTTATTTGTTTTGGGGGGGTGGGAGGGAATGTTTTTTTCTGATTTCGACTTGTGAAATTCAATAAAAAGAGTTTAAAAAAAAACAAAACTAAGGTTCGACATTTTGCCAATTATGTTTGTTACACAATCGTGGAATTCTGCTTACTCAGATATATGCCCAGTGTGTAAAAACACAGAAGAGTCTATCTAGCACTTGGTTTTTGTGTCCTTATTACAAAGATGTACGACAACAGAATTTGCAAATGTGCTTAAATAACCATCATGTGTGAATCATTTTTATTGCATCAACATTTGAGTTCTTTGTGTTGCCCTTGACTTTGACATTTGTCGAAATAAATTGAATGGCAAAATGTACTTAAACATGTGGTCACCAGAAATCTCTATTGAGACTCCTGCAGCAGGAGATCTGCACCCGCACAAGCATAAATAAGTCTATAAATTAAACGTTTTAGAAATGTGTTAAGATTTTAGACAAATAATGAAAAAAGTACTTTGTAACAGCCCGTGACCATGCCCTTCAGAATGGCTCTTTCAGCTTCTGGTAAAATGCACTATGCACCACGTTTTAAAATGTGTATTAAGTATTAGATGAAGGCAAGCTGTTCTGCTTGATTTATCATTCCAGCACTCTATTGGAAAGAGTTTACACCAGTGCTCCCCACCTCCAACACTGTGGCAATTGGAATCTTCTGAACTGCCTGACAGGGGTGTTAACAGTTGGTGAGGCATTGGCTGACTGACTGTGAGATGATGGCTTTGTGATACCCACTCAGGCCTGAATTCCTTTCTTGGACCCCCAAACGAAGGTACCAGCTGTTTGCCGCCGGCCCACTCGAGGTAGCCCCTCTGACTTCCCTTTGGTTCCATTACTGGATCTACAATTCTTTTGCCTCTGAATTACACTAGCAAACCAGCTAGTGAGTCATCTGTAAAGCAGTGTATAAAATGCCTGCAGCCTGTCTGCTGATATCCATCAAGTCAGCAAAAGATTGGCAAAGCTGCACTTCTGAGTACTCCGGATCACAAGTGAAGACCAGAGACTCTGGACTGAGTTGCTGCATGCTTCTCTGTGGAGAGTGGAGCTTTGCAGATGTCTGCCTGAAGTGATCAAGGATGTGTAGATACCTTAGGTCAATGGGTTTGGAAGAACCTGAGGGCAGGGGTGTCCGAGTTCAAGTGTGAACTCAATTCCAAATAAGGTGAAATTAAGTGCTCCTCAAACTAGATTAAGGGCACGCTACTGTTTATTGTGTTGTTGTCAGGCAAACTGTACCCTGCAGGTTACAGCCGAGAGTCTGCTTTTTTGGTCATACACTTAATTTTTCGTACCCCATTACCTCACTATGGGCTTCCCCCTTGCTGGGTGCAGGAAGAATATATATTCGAATGGATTGTGTCCTCCCACATATTCCTCATTTTATGATAATCGTATTCCAGCTTCAGCTGCTTCAGAACATTTTTTCACCAAGGGGCGTTGTGTTCGAGACCGCGGAGTCGAAGTCCCTCGAGGGCCACCGTCGGACGTCGACGTCATCCGCTGTATAAAGGGCTTGAGCAGTGCCCGTTACCTCAGTTCCGTTTTTCCGACGCAACGGCTTTGTGTTACGAACGGCGCATCAAGATTTTCTTTGACAATGTCTTCATCTTCAACTCCCTCCACACCCAAGACAGGGTTAAAAAAATGTCTCAAGTGTGGCAGGAAGATGTCAATAAACGACCCCCATTGGAATTGCCTCTGGTGCCTCAGCCCAGACCATCGGTTGATGAGTGCAGGTCCTGTCGGGCCATGTCAAATAAGGCTCTTAGGGAACGCAGAGGTAAGTTGGCGGTGGGGGAGGAGAAATATACGTCTTCGAAAAGACAAAAGGATTTGGATGAATCCGGTAGAAAATCTTGTCACGAGTCGAGGATGTCGAGATCGGAAAGTCGCTCGAGGAAGTCTTCCTCGTCTTTGATAAAAAAAGTCAAGAAAGCGACGTCATAGGTCTTCATCCTCCTCGTCCTCTTCTCAGAGGAGAGTAACTTACCTTTCAAAGCACGATTCCCCAGAAAAATGGGAGGCCTTCAGGGCTTCGATGCTGAAAATATTCGCGAAAGCGGCCCAGATCCCCTCGAAGTTGCTGCATTGGGATCATGCCTCTACTCACTCTAAAAGTGACAGAGGAAAATCAAAATCCAAACACACAAGGGTTGAAAAAGATTCAAGAGTGTCTTCAAGGGAAAGTTCCCCGACACCTTGCACTAAGTCTACGCCTCCGGTGCATAAATCGTGGCTAACAGAATCGGCATTGACGTTGAAGTCGAAACCAAAACTCGACTCGGCACCGTCGACGACCATAGCATCGAGACCGATGACAAAGATGACGTTAACACCTGTAGCTGTATCAAAGCCTCCTTCGACAGCATCAAAGCCTCCTTCGACACAGTCGAAGCCAGCGTCTACACTATTGACTCCTTCGACGCCTTTATTGAGGTCTTCTTTGCTACCAAGACCCAAGTCGACGCCATTATCCATACCTAGGCAAATTCCACCTTCTTTGCCTGAAAAGACTTTCCACCCACAACCAAGACAGGAATTTTTTAGATCCTTGTCTTCTATACATGAAGAACATTCCTCTGAAGAGGATGTCACTCTGGCTGGAGTCAGATTTGGAGCCAGGGACGTTGCTGAAAAACAAGTGGACCCACTAGTTTAAAATAACAGACCTTTATGACTGTCTCCAAAATGCAAGTGGCTCAGACACTTCACCTGATGTGGATTTTCAAAGGCCAGACCCCACAGATCATGCTGATCCAAGTTATAGAAATCTTATGGGAAGGGTCATTGATTTTATGGGTTAGAAAGCAGCTTCCCCCATTTTGACCAGGATGACATGACTGACATCCTTAGTGATGGTCCTTTAAAAGATCCTGTTCTCCCATTCTACAAGGCTCTACAAAAAAGAGTAATGGCAAATTGGAATACTCCAGATTCAATTGCAGCAGTAAATAAGAAACTGTTACCAAAGGATAGACCAGCCTTGTCAGATCCAGAATATTTATCCAAACATCCATCTCCTGAAAGTCTAGTGGTGCAAGCTGCAACCTCCACTAGGCAATCATCTTACCCATCAATACCACCAGAGAGGGACGATAAAAAAGTTGATGCTTGGGCCCTGAAAGCTTTTACTTCGGGCAGCATGGCCCTGAAATCAACTAATGTCAATTGGACATTAGCAAGATTTATTTATATCCTGTGGGACTGCATGTCATCAGCGGCTGAAGGCATCCCGGAAGGTGAAGAACAGGATGGTTTCCTGTCTATAGTGAAGGATGGCAAAGAGGCTATGGAGGAATACCTTCAGCCAGGATTGGACACTGTGGATAGTATAAGCAGGTCCATGGCATCTAGCACAGTCTTGCGCAGATTTGCATGGCTAAGGAAATCTGGCTTTGCACCTGATGTGCAGTCTAGATTACTTAATATGCCTTTTGACAGCTTGAGGTTGTTTGGCAGCAAGGCGGACGAGAGCTTGGAGAAGCTGCAGACCGCGAAAGCGGCATCGAAATCACTCAGCGCCGCTATAAGACAACCTCAGCAACACTCTTACGCAGGCTCATCTTACTGGAAGAGTCGACCTTTCCGCTTCTATTCCTCTTTTGGAAAAGGGAGAGGGCAGGCCAGTCAGAGAGGCCAACAGAGAATACCCTTTCGTGGTGGAAAAGGGAGAGGTGTTAGATCAGCCACAGCAGCGGCTACTACCTCCTCAGCCACTTCTGCAGCTGCTGCAAAGCCACTTTGAGGTCTTAACCCACAAAACCCTGGTGGGATGCAGAATCACTCGGTATCTGGACGAATGGCGGGGCATTACATCAGATGCCTGGGCACTAGAGATAGTGTCTCATGGTTACTGTCTTCCTTTTCATCAAAGATCTCAAAATCATCCACCGGGAGCCACCTCTGTAAAGACTCCAGACCCGCTCTTTGTGCAGGAGATTTTAACCCTGCTAGAGAAAGGTGCAATAGAACAAGAACCTGTAGCGGAGAGGAACAAGGGTTGGTACTCCCCCTATTTTCTCATCCCCAGAAAGGACGGTGGATTGAGACCCATCTTGGACTTAAGAAGCTTGAACAAGTTCCTCAGGAAGGACAAGTTCAAGATGGTGACCCTTTCTCAGATCCTTCAGGCTCTTCAACCTCAGGACTGGCTGGTTTCATTGGACCTTCAGGATGCTTACTTTCATGTGCCAATCTATCTCAAGCACAGAAAGTACCTGAGGTTCGCAATTGGTGGTTCTCATTATCAGTTTCGGGTTCTACCAT
Source organism: Ambystoma mexicanum (assembly GCF_040938575.1). Taxonomy (NCBI): domain Eukaryota; kingdom Metazoa; phylum Chordata; class Amphibia; order Caudata; family Ambystomatidae; genus Ambystoma; species Ambystoma mexicanum. Next base: position 129,437,878 of record NC_090938.1, read on the forward strand.
TCAGGCTGACCTCCGCCCCAAGTGTTTTCACCAAACTGATGGTGGTGGTGGCGGCATCGAGTATCAGAAGAAGGGGGATTCATGTCTACGCTTATCTGGACGATTGGCTAAACAGAGCGAGTTCATCCGACCGAGCCCAGGAACATCTGGCCTTGACCTGCCACTTCTTACACAGTCTGGGCTTCTCCCTCAATTACAAGAAGTCACAAATGATTCCAAGCCAAAAACTCCAATTCATCGGAGCGATCCTAGACACTTCCTCAGGGAAAGCCTCGCCTCCCGAGGAGAGAGCTCACCACATTCTGCAGATGGTTATGAAGTTTCAAAATGCCCAACATCTACCGGCATTCGACTTTCTAACGTTGCTAGGCCTCATGGCATCCTGCATTTTTCTGCTGCCAGAGGGCAGATTGAAGGTGAGATCCCTTCAGTGGGTCCTCAGGACTCAATGGTCTCAGTTTTCAGGGGAGATGTCAGATCTCCTACAAGTCCCGGCCAAAGTGGCTCAAGGTCTCCTATGGTGGGCTTGCAAGGAGAATATCCTCAAGGGGGAACCTTTTTGGCAACCATGGCCCGAGATAACGGTAGTGACGGACGCCTCACTAACGGGGTGGGGTGCCTACACGAACGATCTGACAATCAGCGGTCATTGGTCTCCATCGGAGTCCAAACTACACATCACCCTTTTAGAGCTGAGAGCAATCAAACTAGTGCTGAAGGCTTTTCTGCCCTCTGTACAGGGAAAGAATGTCCTGATAATGTCGGACAACACAGTGGCCATGTACTACCTCAACAAAAGAGGAAGCATAGGATCACTTCCACTGTGCAGAGAGGCAATGCAGCACCGGTTCTGGGCAATGCAAGAAGGAATCTCTATCAGCAGTTCACCTAGCCGGAGAGCTAAACACGACGGCAGATGCTCTGAGCAGGCATAGCACAGTCTCCGACGAGTGGGAGCTAGCTCAGGAAGTCCTTCAAGAGATCTTCGCCCTTTGGGGAACCCCTCAAGTGGATCTGTTCGCGACCGGTGCCAACCCGAAGTGGGAACTGTATTGCTGAAGGGAATTTCCCCCAAGAGGAGTTCTAGGGGACGCGTTCGTAGTGGAATGGTTATTTCCACTTCTTTACGTGTTTCCTCCAGTCCCCGTGATTCCTCACGTAATCAGGACATTGAGAAAGTTCAGGAACACCATGATCCTAATTGCTCTGTATTGGGCCAGGAGGACGTGGTACCCAGACCTTCTGGACATGTCCATCTACCCTCCAATACGTCTTCACAAAGAGAGGATCTTCTCTGGCAAGAGGAAGGTCGGGTTCTTCTTCCAGAGGTCAAGACACCCAGCCGTCACGCATGGTTTCTGAGAGGCTAAGATTTAGGGATTGGGGCCTCCCGGATGACGTAATGGAGATTTTGCTTTCGGCCAGAAGGCCAGCAACAAAATCCCTGTACCGGTGTCGTTGGAACAAGTTCAGTAACTGGTGCAGGGATAAGAATGTGGATCCTTTTCTTTGTCATACTCCATCAGTACTTTCTTTTCTCTTACACTTAGCCAATCTGGGGCTCCAAGTTGGAATGATAAAAGGTTACTTGGCAGCGCTATCTATCTTTAAGCGCTCCTCGGAAGAGGTGTCCTATTTTAAAATGCCTCTAGTCGTTCAATTCTTGAAAGGGTTGACAAATGCATACCCTCCGACACCTTTTCAGGTGCCCATCTGGGATTTAAATCTAGTCTTAAAATTTCTTATGTGTGCTCCTTTCGAGCCTTTACATTCTTGTCCATTTAGATTGCTCACTCTAAAACAATTCTGTTAGTGGCTATAACATCAGCCCGCAGGGTAAGTGAGTTGCAGGCACTGTCTTGTAAGCCTCCTCACACTATTTTCCATAGGGACAAGGTTATTTTAAAAGTCAAGCCATCATTCTTGCCTAAAATAGTGTCTGATTTTCATCTGTCACAAAAGAATGTCTTTCCTTCCTATTATCTTCCACCTCATGCAAGTAAGCAAGAGGAAAGATTACATAGACTGGACCCAAAAAGGGCTCTCAGTTTCTATATTTCCAGATTGGCAAATCTCTGACAATGTGACCAACTATTCGTTGGGTATGCCGAGCACAAATTGGGCCTTGCAGTATCTAAACCAGCTCTATCCAGATGGATTATTCTAGCAATCTCTGAGTGCTATAAATTGGCGGGAAAAGAGCCTCCAGATGGATTAAGGGCTCATTCAACCAGAGGCATGGCAACTTCCACGGCCCTTCAGAGGGATGTCCCGGTGCAGGATATTTGTGCTGCTGCCACCAGGTCCTCAATCCACACCTTTGTAAAGCATTACTGCTTGGACTCTACTTTCTACCAAGGAGGACTATTTGCAAAAGCTGTCCTTCATTCAGTCCATAATTAAAATTTCTAGTACTCCGACCTCCAAAATTACCACTGCTATGGGAGTCTATCATAAAATGAGGAATATGTGGGAGGACACAATCCATTCGAAGAACAAGTTACTTACCAACTGTAACATTATTTCGATTGGATGTTCCTCCCACGTATTCCTCATCGACCCTCCCATCCTACCCCTCCTTACAGTTCACGCCAGTTGCACTCTGACTTCCTTGAGAGCCTGAAGACTTAAAGCATGATCAGCTGATGCAACCATGAACACCGTAAAAACAGAACTGAGTTAACAGGCGCTGCTCGAGCCCTTTATACAACGGATGACGTTGATGCTCGCCGGCGGCCCTCGAGGGACTTCGACTCTGCGGTCTTGAACACAGCGCCCTCTGGTGAAACATTTTTCCAAAGCAGCTGAAGCTGGAATACGATTATCATAAGATGAGGAATACGTGGGAGGAACAACCAATCGAACAAACGTTACAGTTGGTAAGTAACTTGTTCTTCTCTGGGTTAAGGGCATGCCCACTTCAGACCCCTCATTGGGTTGAAAATACTGAAATAAACGATGTGATTTGGATCAGTACATTCAGCCTGTGATCCAAGCAACCTGATTGGTTAGTTTAATTGCCGCCTCTTGCACCACTGCTCTGATAATTGTCTTCGGAATAATCTGATTTTTGGGGATTAATGGAGCTTGAATATTAAAAGTAAATGTGCAATTTGTTTGTCATGGTAACACCTGTATTATCCATTCTTCACATACTAAACATTAGAGGAGATCCCAAAGTCCATTCCTTGGACAGAATGGAGTCCTACCTTGGTTTTGGGATTAAGAGAATTCTAAATACAGAGGAAGGTAGGAACATGTAAATGTCAACAGTTACTCTCTATCAAGACAATGTCATGCTTTCTTCACAAAATATATATTTATTTTTAATAGATTCTGAATAAAATATCTCGTAAAATAGAGATAAAATACATATTAAATACATTCATCACAATACTCTAAGGATACAATCAACAATAATGACAAAAAACACATAATCAATGTTTCTTAAAAAATGTTCACATTTGTTAATGGATGGATCTGCCTATAGGGAAAGATCCTATTAGGTCAGGGTTTAGATCAATCACAATCTCGAAGTACTTTTTAACAGTCTAGAGTAACTCCTGGACTGTGAACTCGACATGTTTCAGTCCTCTAGATGGTGGTGGGACTTTCTTCAGGAGTAGTTATTAACAATATTAGAGTAATAGAAATCTTGTTTTATTGAAGCTTTGTTCACTGTAAAAGGAGCAACTAAATTTCCAAGTGTAGTTGATCCCTCAATGGAGGAAAAACGTGGCCTTATTAATTGGGCAATTTTTTCAGTGGGACGAATGATTCTTCCACAAACTCCAGATTCAAGAGTATCCATTCTTCAGTCAGACAATCCATTCTGTATTCAGGCAATTCTATTACAATACAATAGAATGTAACTTCCATTTCCAGGCAGAGAAAAGTTGATTAACCTGAAATGAGCTAGATAGGAGAGGGGTTGGGGCTTAACCATGAGTCTTGGAGGAGTTATTATTGTCTGACATCAGCGTTAAAAGTTTATATCTGTCTGGGAAGTAATGACGTTTCCATTGTTAGTCATTATTATTCTTTTTCCTGGCTGCGTCTGTGAAAATGCATACCTTCTGGATAAGTTGCTTTGGAGAATTTTGTTTTCAACAATATTATTTCAGCTTGTTTGAGTTTTGTATTTGTTTGTTGGGTCACAGCTGCAGGGTTCTGGGTTGCTGTGACCATTTTAACCACTTACAGACTTTGCCTAGCTGAGCAATTGTATACTGAGTTGAATCGTGTCACATAATCTCTGATCAACATGAGATGTGGTGGGCTTCCAATATTTCTTTTAATGAAGTGAATCAAGGCTCTAACCCCAACAATGCATTCCAAAGTTAAATGACAACCCAGTACTGAACGCATAGTGTCCAAAGGCACATTGATTAAACTGATAACTGCTTTGGTTGCAAGTGCTATATAAATCACAACCTTAATGTTATGGTTCAGATTTTTTTTTAGATTGATAGCACATGTATTATTTTGGCTGTGAGCATCATCACATATTTTTCTTTTCTTTCTTTTCAGAATATGCAAGATTACTTCAGCAATTTTCCCAACACAAATGCCACAAGTGTTTTGATCTTCGTGGTCTGTCTTTTTTTCCTCTGGCTTTCTCGATTTTTGAGGTTTGACTGCAAGTATTTTTCCTGCCATCTTCCAATCGAGTTTTTCCTGGTGAGTTTTTTAAGCTAGACTAGATGGACCTGAACGGTTCTAAGTCCCCTCCGGACAAGGGTAGTATCCTGTGTGTAGTGAAATGCTGTTTCTGGGATGTGGTGGTCTGTGTGCAATGATAAACTGGCTTTAGTCTCCAGGTGGGCATACACTATGGCATGCTGTGTCGAGTATCTAGTCTGCTCTTGATTGCAGTGACATATAGTACCTACCTCTGAGCTGATCCCTGTCTGCATGGACACACTGACCTTGGTTTTATGTTTGTGATGTGATGAACCATGCTGTTTACCAATGTACTCCTGCATGAAGTGGCTTGGCTGTGCTGTGTTTACAGTAAACCCATTTGTGCAGCGACATTATGTACCTACCTCTGTTATAATCCTGTCTCCTGTACAAGTAGGCTACTGCTCCTTTAATAGGAGTACAATTCCACAGAATATATTTTTTATTTGGTAAACCACAATTTAAGGCATTAATGATTCAAATGACAAATTCAAAATGTTTACAGGAACATAATATTTTTTGTTGAATTGGCCCAACGCGTTTCGAGTTTTGACTCTTCATAAGGGGCAACAAGTTTCTGAATTATTTCTACAAAAGAACATTAAAAGAAATGACCTTATTTAGACTCATATCAGATACTGGAATCTATACATAAAGGAAAACTAATCTCTCTTCCAATTATTTGTATGCTAAACATTTTACACCAAATTGCATTACAGACCGCTGCTCACTTCGGTTTTTGCATAAGTATTAATTTCATCTTGCAATCAGATCTGATTATATTACACATTCATATACAGGATAATTTGGATATCAAGTAATCTGAACTTGGTAAGATTTGTATAAATGGAGAACCTACTAAAAATAGGTAATCATTAACTATTGAATTAAATATGGTGGATTGTCTACCTAGGATTGTGTTGATAATCTGCTCTATGTGAGAACAAGATCAAGAAGGAATATGGAAAAATTTGCAGGAGCATGCTGACCTTGTGATAAGTTTGGACAGTGATTTTCCTAGTTTCATTATTATGGTGAGGACTCATCCCTTAGGGCGATATATCTTGTCTTATTCAAACTACTAATATCTAAAAAGACACAAATATATTCATGGTAAGTATTACAAAGAATCACTGTAAGTGTTATGAAGAATCACGGTGTACCCTAGTCAGTAGCTAAAAGAATATCTTACCAAAATAATCAGGTTGATACGGTTAGAAAGACTTGCAAGGAAATCGTAAGGTGCCAGGCTTTGTGTGCGCTAGACTTGAATATCTGGTATAACTCTAGTTTCCCCTTAGGTCTTCAACAAGCAATCTGGTGAAATCTTATAAGTATTAATGAGAGACTGGTGTCATAGGTGTTCTAGTAAGAAAAAAATATATACAGTGATATCTTACCCCAGTAAAAAATATTTTGTCAGTCTTGTAGAAGATCCTTAGTTCTCCAGCATGGGGTCTGGCATGGATTCACATGCTCATGAATATTCCCCGTCGTCAGGCTGGGAATCCTCGGTAAAGAAAAATCAGTATCAGTTTCGTTTCTGATCTGTCTTTCGTAGTAGTAACCAATCACTGATCTCTGTGTCATACTGACCACAGCCAATGACTGCCATCTCCCTAAGCCCCGCCTCTGGCAGCCATCTTCAGATTTTTACCGCATGTTCAAGTGTTGGGATCCTCGTGCTATTGCTCTCGAGCTTTAGTGCTTTTTTCGCGCTTTTTCTTAGGAACATTTTCTCTTTTTCGGTCAAAAGAGCCTCAAGCTCCACCGTTTCTTTATCCGATCAACGGGGACCCGTATCGGATTCTTCTATGCCCCTCAAGGGTGAAGATTTAGTCGAGCCACGCTTTTGGAGGACTCCAGAAGTTTCTCAGGCCCATCTCGATCATGGCCCAGGAGAAGGGTAGCTTGACGCCCGGAAAGCTGTTCAGGGTCTGCCCTGCATGCCAGCTTCAGAATGTCTTTAAGGAGGATAAACACTCCCTCTGCCTCTACTGCCTGCATGAGGACAAGACGCACGTGGAGAAGGACTGTGCGTTTTGCGGCAATATGTCGGAGCGGACCATGAAGGACCGCCATCTCCGTCTCGCCAACTGGCTGGAAGGGAACAGCTCGTCAGGCGAGAAGAAGAAGAAGAAGTCCGAGCGGTCTTCTAAGACCTTTGAGGGCGCCCCCGTGAAGGGGGTCCAACAGAAGGCCAAGCACCGCGAGTCCGCTGGCACCGGGAGTGCCGAACGGTCAGGCTCTACGGGCGCCAGGCAGGGCGCATCCTCCCCGGCACCATCAACCACGAGCCAACGCTCTGGCTCAGGTAAGAGGAAGGCCGAGCACCCGGCGAAGCTCCTGGAGAGACCCTGGTCGAGCTCGAAGGCCCAATTGGGGGAGAGCGAGGCGGTGACCTTCCCCCCAAGGAGAAGGCGGTGAGTGTACCTAAGGTGGTGAAAGCCTTAATCCATCCGGCCAAGGCCTCTATCGAGACAGTCGCGGCGGCCCTGGCTCAGCCTGTGGAGGCTACACCAGTGGTGACGACCTCGGGCCCAGAGTCTCCCTGCCACTGCGGAGGGAGTCCTCTTTCATGCCCATCGACAGGACCCCCGTGAAACCTCCGACGGGGAAGAAAAAGGGGGGGCAGGAGGTCGTCGTGGATTCGGCCTCAACCTCTGAGAGGAGCTGATCGAAGTCTTAAGCCACGGCGTTGGCGTGGAAGAAGACCAGCCCGTCGGGAGGGACCCCGACGTAGGAGATGACGAGAATGTCGAGGGTGCCGACGGGGCTCCTGACCGCCCGTTGGACTCCCCTCAACCAGTGCCGCAAGACAACTCGGCGGCCATTTTGTTGGCTATACAGTCCTTATGCTCGGAGATAAGGACGAGATTGCCGTTACCACCAACGGAGGAACCTCTCCCGACGGGGGACCCGGAGCCAGGCCCTTCTGGGAGCCCTCCTCCTAAGAGAAGAAGGATTCATCCTCCACCTCCTTTTCAACCATCGCGCCCTGCTCAGCCCTCCTCCCCGTCCACAACCCGTGGGTATGATACGGGGACTGACACGGCCGCGACGGGCACAGACGACGCGGTTTACGACAAGAATTTCCCGTCGTCACCTCCTCCCCGGGCTTCCCCACCCGACGAGATTGGATCGTTTCATGCCATGATCGCCAGGGCATCCGAGCTTTTCCAGCTCTGCCCGGAAGAGAAGAAAAAGGAAGGTTTCCTTTATCAACGGCGCGAGACCAAGAGGAAGACGGTCCTCGCTGTACCTCTACTGGATGATATCTGGGATGAGGGTCTCGCCCTCCTCAAGAACCCATCCACAACGCCTGTGAGAAGGGACCGGTACAAGAAGAAGTACCGGGTCCCGGACGCGGCCCCCGTGTGCCTTTGGGCACAGCCGACCCCGTACTCGGTCGTCTCTGCGGCGGCC